>NW_027328721.1:51607875-51915335 GCF_048564905.1 Vicugna pacos
GGAGTGTCTGTTCTCATCTCCCCTGAGGGTTTTCCTCATGTCTCTGTGCCAGGGAATGCTAGGGGGTGTTGCAGGAAATCCCAGTGACAGAGTCTGCCTCCCCAAGGTCAGGGAAGATATTTCCCGCACTTCCCCAAGCTGGGAACACCTGTGACTGAAGAGAGCTGCGTCGAGTTGTCTCTCGATCTCCCCAACTCAACGAAAATGGTTCCGGAATCCTGAGCGTGCGGAGGTTCCACCAATGGTCGGCAGCGCGTGGGTTCTTAGGGAATGCCTGTGCTTGTCTCCCCTGAGTGTTTTCCTCATTTCTCTGTGCCAGGGAATGCTAGGGGGTGTTGCAGGAAATCCCAGTGACAGAGGCTGCCTCCCCAAGGTCAGGGAAGTTATTTCTCGGACTTCCCCGAGCAGGGAACACCTGTGAATGAAGAGAGCTGCGTGGAGTTGTCTCTCGAGCTCCCCCACTCAATGACAATGGTTCCGGAATCTTGAGCGTGGGGAGGTTCCACCATCGGTCGGCAGCGCGTGGTTTCTAAGGGAATGCCTGTGCTCGTCTCCCCTGAGGGTTTTCCTCATGTCTCTGTGCCAGGGAATGCTAGGAGGGTTTGCAGGAAATCCCAGTGACAGAGGCTGCCTCCCCAAGGTCAGGGAAGGTATTTCTCGGACTTCCCCGAGCAGGGAACACCTGTGACTGAAGAGAGCTGCGTGGACTTGTCTCTCGAGATCCCCCACTCATTGACTATGGTTCCGGAATCCTGAGCGTGGGGAGGTTCCACCAACGGTCGGCAGAGCGTGGGTTCTAAGGGAGTGCCTGTGCTCGTCTCCCCTGAGGGTTTTCCTCATGTCACTGTGCCAGGGAATGCTAGGGGGGGTTGCAGGAAATCCCAGTGACAGAGGCTTCCTCCCCAAGATCAGGGAAGTTATTTCTCGGACTTCCCCGAGCAGGGAACACCTGTGACTGAAGAGAGCTGCGTGGAGATTTCTCTCGAGCTCCCCCACTCAATGACAATGGTTCCAGAATCCTGAGCGAGGGGAGGTTCCACCAACGGTCGGCAGCGCATGGTTTCTAAGGGAATGCCTGTACTTGTCTCCCCTGAGGGTTTTCCTCATGTCTCTGTGCCAGGGAATGCTAGGGGGTGTTGCAGGAAATCCCAGTGACAGAGGCTGCCTCCCCAAGGGCAGGGAAGTTATTTCTCTGACTTCCCCGAGCAGGGAACACCTGTGAATGAAGAGAGCTGCGTGGAATTGTTTCTCGAGCTCCCCCACTCAATGACAATTGTTTCGGAATCCTGAGCGTTGGGAGGTTCCACCAACGGTCGGCAGCGCATTGGTTCTAAGGGAATGCCTGTGTTCGTCTCCCCTGAGGGTTTTCCTCATGTCTCTGTGCCAGGGAATGCTAGGGGGGGTTGCAGGAAATCCCAGTGACAGATGCTGCCTCCCCAAGGTCAAAGAAGATATTTCTCGGACTTCCCCGAGCAGGGAACAGCTGTGACTGAAGAGAGCTGCGTGGAGTTTTCTCTCGAGCTCCCCCACTCAATGACAATGGTTCCGGAATCCTGAGCGTGGGGAGGTTCCACCAACGGTCGGCAGCGCGTGGGTTCTAACGGAATGCCAGTGCTCGTCTCCCCTGAGGGTTTTCCTCATGTCTCTGTGCCAGGAAATGCTAGGGGGGTTTGCAGGAAATCCCAGTGACAGAGGCTGCCTCCCCAAGTTCAGGGAAGGTATTCTTGGACTTCCCCGAGCAGGGAACACCTGTGAATGAAGAGAGCTGTGTGGAGTTGTCTCTCGAGCTCCCCCACTCAATGACAATGGTTCCGGAATCCTGAGCGTGTGGAGGTTCCACCAACGGTCGGCAGCGCGTGGGTTCTAAGGGAATGCCTGTGCTCGTCTCCCCTGAGGGTTTTCCTCATGTCTCTGTGCCAGGGAATGCTAGGGGATGCTGCAGGAAATCCCAGTGACAGAGGCTGCCTCCCCAAGGTCAGGGAAGGTATTTCTCAAACTTCCCCGAGCAGGGAACACCTGTGACTGAAGAGAGCTGCGTGGAGTTGTCTCTCGAGCTCCCCCACTCAATGACAATGGTTCCGGAATCCTGAGCGTGGGGAGGTTCCACCAACGGTCGGCAGCGCGTGGGTTCTAAAGGAATGCCTGTGCTCGTCTCCCCTGAGTGTTTTCCTCATTTCTCTGTGCCAGGGAATGCTAGGGGGGTTTGCAGGAAATCCCAGTGACAGAGGCTGCCTGCTCAAGGTCAGGGAAGGTATTTCTCAAACTTCCCCGAGCAGGGAACACCTGTGACTGAAGAGAGCTGCGTGGAGTTGTCTCTCGAGCTCCACCACTCAATGACAATGGTTCCGGAATCCTGAGCGTGGGGAGGTTCCACCAACGGTCGGCAGCGCGTGGGTTCTAAGGGAATGCCTGTGCTCGACTCCCCTGAGTGTTTTCCCCATGTCTCTCTGCCAGGGAATGCTAGTGGGGGTTGCAGGAATTCCCAGTGACAGAGGCTGCCTCCCCAAGTTCAGGGAAGGTATTTCTCGGACTTCCCCGAGCAGGGAACACCTGTGACTGAAGAGAGCTGCGTGGAGTTGTCTCTCGAGCTCCCCCACTCAATGACAATGGTTCCGGAATCCTGAGCGTGGGGAGGTTCCACCAACGGTCGGCAGCGCGTGGGTTCTATGAGAATGCCTGTTCTAGTCTCCCCTGAGGGTTTTCCTCATGTCTCTGTGCCAGGGAATGCTAGGGGGTGTTGCAGGAAATCCCAGTGACATAGGCTGCCTCCCGAAAGGGCAGGGAATTTATTTCTCGGACTTCCCCTAGCAGGGAACACCTGTGACTGAAGAGAGCTGCGTGGAGTTGTCTCTCGAGCTCCCCCACTCAATGACAATGGTTCCGGAATCCTGAGCGTGGGGAGGTTCCACCAACGGTCGGCAGCGCTTGGGTTGTAACGGAATGCCTGTGCTCGTCTCCCTTGAGGGTTTTCTTCATGTCTCTGTGCCAGGGAATGCTAGGGGGCTTTGCAGGAAATCCCAGTGACAGAGGCTGTTTCCCAAGGTCAGGGAAGTTATTTCTCGGACTTCCCCGAGCAGGGAACACCTGTGAAGGAAGAGAGCTTCGTGGAGTTGTCTCTCGAGCTCCCCCACTCAATGACAATGGTTCCGGAATCCTGAGCGTGGGGAGGTTCCACCAACGGTCGGCAGCGCGTGGGTTCTAAGAGAATGCCTGTTCTAGTCTCCCCTGAGGGTTTTCCTCATGTCTCTGTGCCAGGGAATGCTAGGGGGTGTTGCAGGAAATCCCAGTGACATAGGCTGCCTCCCAAAGTGCAGGGAAGTTATTTCTCGGACTTCCCCTAGCAGCGAACACCTGTGACTGAAGAGTGCTGCGTGGAGTTGTCTCTCGAGCTCCCCCACTCAATGACAATGGTTCCGGAATCCTGAGCGTGGGGAGGTTCCACCAACGGTCGGCAGCGCTTGGGTTCTAACGGAATGCCTGTGCTCGTCTCCCCTGAGGGTTTTCCTCATGTCTCTGTGCCAGGGAATGCTAGGGGGTGTTGCAGGAAATCCCAGTGACAGAGGCTGCCTCCCCAAGGTCAGGGAAGGTATTTCTCAGACTTCCCCGAGCAGGGAACACCTGTGACTGAAGAGAGCTGCGTGGAGTTTTCTCTCGAGCTCCCCCAATCAATGACAACGGTTCCGGAATCCTGAGCGTGGGGAGGTTCCACCAACGGTCGGCAGCGCGTGGCTTCTAAGGGAATGAATGTGCTCGTCTCCCCTGAGGGTTTTCCTCATGTCTCTGTGCCAGGGAATGCTAGGAGTGTTTCCAGGAAATCCCAGAGACAGAGGCTGCCTCCCCAAGGTCAGGGAAGGTATTTCTCGGACTTCCCAGAGCAGGGATCACCTGTGACTAAAGAGAGCTGCGTAGAGTTGTCTCTCGAGCTCCCCCACTCTTTGACTATGGTTCCGGAATCCTGAGCGTGGGGAGGTTCCACCAACGGTCGGCAGCGCGTGGGTTCTAAGGGAATGCCTGTGCTCGTCTCCCCTGAGGGTTTTCCTCATGTGTCTGTGCCAGGTAATGCTAGGGGAGTTTGCAGGAAATCCCAGTGACAGAGGCTGCCTCCCCAAGGTCAGGGAAGATATTTCTCGCACTTCCCCGAGCAGGCAACACCTGTGACTGAAGAGAGCTGCGTGGAGTTGTCTCTCGAGCTCCCCCACTCAATGACAATGGTTCCGGAATCGTGAGCATGGGGAGGTTCCACCAACGGTCGGCATCGCGTGGGTTCAAAGGGAATGCCTGTGCTCGTCTCCCCTGAGGGTTTTCCTCATGTCTCTGTGCCAGGGAATGCTAGGAGGGTTTGCAGGAAATCCCAGTGACAGAGGCTGCTTCCCCAACGTCAGGAAAGTTATTTCTCGGACTTCCCCTAGCAGGGAACACCTATGACTGAAGAGTGCTGCGTGGAGTTGTCTGTCGAGCTCCCCCAATCAATGACTATGGTTCCGAAATCCTGAGCGTGGGGAGGTTCCACCAACGGTCGGCAGCGCGTGGATTCTAAGGGAATGCCTGTGCTCGTCTCCCCTGAGGGTTTTCCTCATGTCTCTGTGCCAGGGAATGCTAGGGGTTGTTGCAGGAAATCCCAGTGACAGAGGCTGCCTCCCCAAGGTCAGGGAATGTATTTCTCGGACTTCCCCGAGCAGGGAACACCTGTGACTGAAGAGAGCTGCGTGGAGTTGTCTCTCGAGCTCCCCCACTCAATGACAATGGTTCCGGAATTCTGAGCGTGTGGAGGTTCCACCAACGGTCGGCAGCGCGTGGGTTCTAAGGGAATGACTGTGCTCGTCTCCCCTGAGGGTTTTCCTCATGTCTCTGTGCCAGGGAATGCGAGGGGGGTTTGCAGGAAATCCCAGTGACAGAGGCTGCCTCCCCAAGGTCAGGGAAGTTATTTCTCAAACTTCCCCGAGCAGGGAACACCTGTGACTGAAGAGAGCTGCGTGGAGTTGTCTCTCGAGCTCCCCCACTCAATGACAATGGTTCCGGAATCCTGAGCGTGGGGAGGTTCCACCAACGTTCGGCAGCGCGTGGGTTCTAAAGGAATGCCTGTGCTCGTCTCCCCTGAGTGTTTTCCTCATTTCTCTGTGCCAGGGAATGCTAGGGGTGTTTGCAGGAAATCCCAGTGACAGAGGCTGCCTCCCCAAGGTCAGGGAAGGTATTTCTCAAACTTCCCCGTGCAGGGAACACCTGTGACTGAAGAGAGCTGCGTGGAGTTGTCTCTCGAGCTCCCCCACACAATGACAATTGTTCCGGAATCCTGAGCTTGGGGAGGTTCCACCAAAGGTCGGCAGCGCGTGGGTTCTAAGGGAATGCCTGTTCTAGTCTCCCCTGAGTGTTTTCCTGATGTCTCTGTGCCAGGGAATGCTAGGGGGGGTTGCAGGAAATCCCAGTGACAGAGGCTGCCTCCCAAAGTTCAGGGAAGGTATTTCTCGCACTTCCCCGAGCAGGGAACACCTGTGATTGAAGAGAGCTGCGTCGAGTTGTCTCTCGAACTCCACCACTCAGTGACAATCGTTCCGGAATCCTGAGCGTGGGGAGGTTCCACCAACGGTCGGCAGCGCGTGGGTTCTAAGGGAATGCCTGTGCTCGTCACCCCTGAGGGTTTTCCTCATGTCTCTGTGCCAGGGAATGCTAGGGGGGGTTGCAGGAAATCCCAGTGACAGAGGCTGCATCCCCAAATTCAGGTAAGGTTTTTCTCGGACTTCCCCGAGCAGGGAACACCTGTGACTGAAGAGAGCGGCGTGGAGTTTTCTCTCGAGCTCCCCCACTCAATGACAATGGTTCCGGAATCCTGAGCGTGGGGAGGTTCCACCAACGGTCGGCAGCGCGTGGGTTCTAAGGGAATGCCTGTGCTCGTCTCCCCTGAGGGTTTTCCTCATGTCTCTGTGCCAGGGAATGCTAGGGGGTGTTGCAGGAAATCCCAGTGACAGAGGCTGCCTCCCCAAGGTCAAGGAAGTTATTTCCCAGACTTCCCCGAGAAGGGAACACCTGTGACTGAAGAGAGCTGCGTGGAGTTTTCTCTCGAGATCCCCCACTCATTGACTATGGTTCCGGAATCATGAGCGTGGGGAGGTTCCACCAACGGTCGGCAGCGCGTGGGTTCTAATGGAGTGCCTGTGCTCGTCTCCCCTGAGGGTTTTCTTCATGTCTCTGTGCCAGGGAATGCTAGGGGGGGTTGCAGGAAATCCCAGTGACAGAGGATGCTTCCCCAAGTCAGGGAATTTATTTCTCGCACTTCTCCGAGCAGGTAACACCTGTGATAGAAGAGAGCTGCGTCGAGTTGTCTCTCGAACTCCCCCACTCAATGACAATGGTTCCGGAATCCTGAGCGTGGGGAGGTTCCACCAACGGTCGGCAGCGCGTGGGTTCTAAGTGAGTGCCTGTGCTCGTCTCCCCTGAGGGTTTTCTTCATATCTCTGTGCCAGGGAATGCTAGGGGGGGTTGCAGGAAATCCCAGTGACAGAGGCTGCCCCCCAAGGTCAGGGAAGGTATTTCTCGCACTTCCCCGAGCAGGGAACACCTGTGACTGAAGAGAGCTGCGTCGAGTTGTCTCTCGAACTCCCCCACTCAATGACAATTGTTCCGGAATCCTGAGCGTGGGGAGGTTCCACCAACGGTCGGCAGCGCGTGGGTTATAAGGGAATGCCTGTGCTCGTCTCCCCTGAGGGTTTTCCTCATGTCTCTGTGCCAGGGAATGCTAGGGGGTGTTGCAGGAAATCCCAGTGACAGAGGCTGCCTCCCCAAGGTCAGGGAAGGTATTTCTCGGACTTCCCCGAGCAGGGAACACCTGTGACTGAAGAGAGCTGCGTGGAGTTGTCTCTCGAGCTCCCCCACTCAATGACAATGTTTCCGGAATCCTGAGCATGGGGAGGTTCCACCAACGGTCGGCAGCGCTTGGGTTCTAACGGAATGCCTGTGCTCGTCTCCCCTGAGGGTTTTCCTCATGTCTCTGTGCCAGGGAATGCTAGGGTGGTTTGCAGGAAATCCCAGTGACAGAGGCTGCCTCCGCAAGGTCAGGGAAAGTATTTCTCGGACTTCCCCGAGCAGGGAACACCTGTGACTGAAGAGAGCTTCGTGGAGTTGTCTCTCGAGCTCCCCCAATCAATGACAATGGTTCTGGTATCCTGAGCGTGGGGAGGTTCCACCAACAGTCGGCAGCGCGTGGGTTCTAAGGGAATGCCTGTGCTAGTCTCCCCTGAGGGTTTTCCTCATGTCTCTGTGCCAGGGAATGCTAGGGGGTGTTGCAGGAAATCCCAGTGACAGAGGCTGCCTCCCCAAGGGCAGGGAAGTTATTTCTCGGACTTCCCCTAGCAGGGAACACCTGTGACTGAAGAGAGCTGCGTGGAGTTGTCTCTCGAGCTCCCCCACTCAATGACAATGGTTCCGGAATCCTGAGCGTGGGGAGGTTCCACCAACGGTCGGCAGCGCTTGGGTTCTAACGGAATGCCTGTGCTCGTCTCCCCTGAGGGTTTTTCTCATTTCTCTGTGCCAGGGAATGCTAGGAGGGTTTCCAGGAAATCCCAGTGTCAGAGGCTGCCTCCCCAAGGGCAGGGAAGTTATTTCTCGGACTTCCCCGAGCAGGGAACACCTGTGACTGAAGAGAGCTGCGTGGAGATGTGTCTCGAGGTCCCCCACTCAATGACAATGTTTCCGGAATCCTGAGCGTGGGGAGGTTCCACCAACGGTCGGCAGCGCGTTGGTTCGAAGGGAATGCCTGTGCTCGTCTCCCCTGAGGGTTTTCCTCATGTCTCTGTGCCAGGGAATGCTAGGGGGTGTTGCAGGAATTTCCAGTGACAGAGGCTGCCCCCTCACGATCAGGGGAGTTATTTATTGGACTTCCCCGAGCATGGAACACCTGTGACTGAAGAGAGCTGCGTGGAGTTGTCTCTCGAGCTCCCCCACTCAATGACAATGGTTCCGGAATCCTGAGCGTGGGGAGGTTCCACAAACGGTCGGCAGCGCGTGGGTTCTAAGGGAATGCCTGTGCTTGTCTCCCCTGAGGGTTTTCCTCATGTCTCTGTGCAGGGAATGCTAGGGGGTGTTGCAGGAAATCCCAGTGACAGAGGCTGCCTCCCCAAGGTCAGGGAAGGTGTTTCTCGGACTTCCCCGAGCAGGGAACACCTGTGACTGAAGAGAGCTGAGTGGAGTTTTGTCTCGAGCTCCCCCACTCAATGACAATGGTTCCGGAATCCTGAGCGTGGGGAGGTTCCACCAACGGTCGTCAGCGCGTGGGTTCTAATGGAATGCCAGTGCTCTTCTCCCCTGAGGGTTTTCCTCATGTCTCTGTGCCAGGGAAAGCTAGGGGGTTTTGCAGGAAATCCCAGTGACAGAGGCTGCCTCCCCAAGGTCAGGGAAGCTATTTCTCGGACTTCCCCGTGCAGGGAACACCTGTGACTGAAGAGAGCTGCGTGGAGTTGTCTCTCGAGATCCCCCACTCAATGACTATGGTTCCGGAATCCTGAGCGTGGGGAGGTTCCACCAACGGTCGGCAGCGCGTGGGTTCTAAGGGAATGCCTGTGCTCGTCTCCCCTGAGGGTTTTCCTCATGTCTCTGTGCCAGGGAATGCTAGGGGGTGTTGCAGGAAATCCCAGTGACAGAGGCTGCCTCCCCAAGGTCAAGGAAGTTATTTCCCAGACTTCCCCGAGCAGGGAACACCTGTGACTGAAGAGAGCTGCGTGGAGTTTTCTCTCGAGATCCCCCACTCATTGACTATGGTTCCGGAATTATGAGCGTGGGGAGGTTCCACCAACGGTCGGCAGCGCGTGGGTTCTAATGGAGTGCCTGTGCTCGTCTCCCCTGAGGGTTTTCTTCATGTCTCTGTGCCAGGGAATGCTAGGGGGTGTTGCAGGAAATCCCAGTGACAGAGGATGCTTCCCCAAGGTCAGGGAATTTATTTCTCGCACTTCTCCGAGCAGGGAACACCTGTGATAGAAGAGAGCTGCGTCGAGTTGTCTCTCGAACTCCCCCACTCAATGACAATGGTTCCGGAATCCTGAGCGTGGGGAGGTTCCACCAACGGTCGGCAGCGCGTGGGTTCTAAGTGAGTGCCTGTGCTCGTCTCCCCTGAGGGTTTTCTTCATGTCTCTGTGCCAGGGAATGCTAGGGGGGGTTGCAGGAAATCCCAGTGACAGAGGCTGCCCCCCAAGGTCAGGGAAGGTATTTCTCGCACTTCCCCGAGCAGGGAACACCTGTGACTGAAGAGAGCTGCGTCGAGTTGTCTCTCGAACTCCCCCACTCAATGACAATTGTTCCGGAATCCTGAGCGTGGGGAGGTTCCACCAACGGTCGGCAGCGCGTGGGTTATAAGGGAATGCCTGTGCTCGTCTCCCCTGAGGGTTTTCCTCATGTCTCTGTGCCAGGGAATGCTAGGGGGTGTTGCAGGAAATCCCAGTGACAGAGGCTGCCTCCCCAAGGTCAGGGAAGGTATTTCTCGGACTTCCCCGAGCAGGGAACACCTGTGACTGAAGAGAGCTGCGTGGAGTTGTCTCTCGAGCTCCCCCACTCAATGACAATGTTTCCGGAATCCTGAGCATGGGGAGGTTCCACCAACGGTCGGCAGCGCTTGGGTTCTAACGGAATGCCTGTGCTCGTCTCCCCTGAGGGTTTTCCTCATGTCTCTGTGCCAGGGAATGCTAGGGTGGTTTGCAGGAAATCCCAGTGACAGAGGCTGCCTCCGCAAGGTCAGGGAAAGTATTTCTCGGACTTCCCCGAGCAGGGAACACCTGTGACTGAAGAGAGCTTCGTGGAGTTGTCTCTCGAGCTCCCCCAATCAATGACAATGGTTCCGGTATCCTGAGCGTGGGGAGGTTCCACCAACAGTCGGCAGCGCGTGGGTTCTAAAGGAATGCCTGTGCTAGTCTCCCCTGAGGGTTTTCCTCATGTCTCTGTGCCAGGGAATGCTAGGGGGTGTTGCAGGAAATCCCAGTGACAGAGGCTGCCTCCCAAAGGGCAGGGAAGTTATTTCTCGGACTTCCCCTAGCAGGGAACACCTGTGACTGAAGAGAGCTGCGTGGAGTTGTCTCTCGAGCTCCCCACTCAATGACAATGGTTCCGGAATCCTGAGCGTGGGGAGGTTCCACCAACGGTCGGCAGCGCTTGGGTTCTAACGGAATGCCTGTGCTCGTCTCCCCTGAGGGTTTTTCTCATTTCTCTGTGCCAGGGAATGCTAGGAGGGTTTCCAGGAAATCCCAGTGACAGAGGCTGCCTCCCCAAGGTCAGGGAATGTATTTCTCGCACTTCCCCGAGCAGGGAACACCTGTGACTGAAGAGAGATTCGTGGAGTTGTCTCTCGAGATCCCCCACTCATTGACTATGGTTCCGGAATCCTGAGCGTGGGGAGGTTCCACCAACGGTCGGCAGCGCGTGGGTTCGAAGGAAATGCCTGTGCTCGTCTCCCCTGAGGGTTTTCCTCATGTCTCTGTGCCAGGGAATGCTAGGGGGTGTTGCAGGAATTTCCAGTGACAGAGGCTGCCCCCTCACGATCAGGGGAGTTATTTATTGGACTTCCCCGAGCATGGAACACCTGTGACTGAAGAGAGCTGCGTGGAGTTGTCTCTCGAGCTCCCCCACTCAATGACAATGGTTCCGGAATCCTGAGCGTGGGGAGGTTCCACAAACGGTCGGCAGCGCGTGGGTTCTAAGGGAATGCCTGTGCTTGTCTCCCCTGAGGGTTTTCCTCATGTCTCTGTGCAGGGAATGCTAGGGGGTGTTGCAGGAAATCCCAGTGACAGAGGCTGCCTCCCCAAGGTCAGGGAAGGTGTTTCTCGGACTTCCCCGAGCAGGGAACACCTGTGACTGAAGAGAGCTGAGTGGAGTTTTGTCTCGAGCTCCCCCACTCAATGACAATGGTTCCGGAATCCTGAGCGTGGGGAGGTTCCACCAACGGTCGGCAGCGCGTGGGTTCTAACGGAATGCCTGTGCTCCTCTCCCCTGAGGGTTTTCCTCATTTCTCTCTGCCAGGGAATGCTAGGAGGGTTTGCAGGAAATCCCAGTGACAGAGGCTGCCTCCCCAAGGTCAGGGATGGTATTTCTCGGACTTCCCCGAGCAGGGAACACCTGTGACTGAGGAGAGCTGCGTGGAGTTGTCTCTCGAGCTCCCCCACTCAATGACTATGTTTCCGGAATCCTGAGCGTGGGGAGGTTCAACCAATGGTCGGCAGCGCGTGGGTTCTAAGAGAGTGCCTGTGCTCGTCTCCCCTGAGGGTTTTCCTCATGTCTCTGTGCCAGGGAATGCTAGTGGGGGTTGCAGGAAATCCCAGTGACAGAGGCTGCCTCCCCAAGGTCAGGGAAGTTATTTCTCGCACTTCCCCGAGCAGGGAACACCTGTGACTGAAGAGAGCTGCGTGGAGTTGTCTCTCGAGCTCCCCCACTCAATGACACTGGTTCCGGAATCCTGAGCGTTTGGAGGTACCACCAACGGTCGGCAGCGCTTGGGTTCTAAGGGAATGCCTGTGCTCGTCTCCCCTGAGTGTTTTCCTCATGTCTCTGTGCCAGGGAATGCTAGGGGTTGTTGCAGGAAATCCCAGTGACAGAGGCTGCCTCCCCAAGGTCAGGGAAGTTATTTCTCGGACTTCCCCGAGCAGGGAACACCTGTGACTGAAGAGAGCTTCGTGGAGTTGTCTTTCGAGCTCCCCCACTCAATGTCAATGCTTCCGGAATCCTGAGCGTGGGGAGGTTCCACCAACGGTCGGCAGCGCGTGGGTTCTAAGGGAATGCCTGTGCTCGTCACCCCTGAGGGTGTTCCTCATGTCTCTGTGCCAGGGAATGCTAGGGGGTGTTGCAGGAATTCCCAGTGACAGAGGCTGCCTCCCCATGGTCTGTGAAGGTATTTCTCGGACTTCCCCGTGCAGGGAACACCTGTGAATGAAGAGAGCTGCGTGGAGTTTTCTCTCGAGCTCCCCCAATCAATGACAATGGTTCCGGAATCCTGAGCGTGGGGAGGTTCCACCAACGGTCGGCAGCGCGTGGTTTCTAAGGGAATGCCTGTGCTCGTCTCCCCTGAGGGTTTTCCTCATGTCTCTGAGCCAGGGAATGCTAGGAAGGTTTGCAGGAAATCCCAGTGACAGAGGCTGCCTCACCAAGGTCAGGGAAGGTATTTCTCGGACTTCCCCGAGCAGGGAACACCTGTGACTGAAGAGAGCTGCGTGGAGTTTTCTCTCGAGCTCCCCCACTCAATGACAATGGTTCCGGAATCCTGAGCGTGGGGAGGTTCCACCAACGGTCGGCAGCGCGTGGGTTCTAACGGAATGCCTGTACTCGTCTCCCCTGAGGGTTTTCCTCATGTCTCTGTGCCAGGGAATGCTAGGGGGGGTTGCAGGAAATCCCAGTGACAGAGGCTGCTTCCCCAAGGTCAGGGAAGTTATTTCTCGGACTTCCCCGTGCAGGGAACACCTGTGACTGAAGAGAGCTGCGTCGAGTTGTCTCTCGAGCTCCCCCACTCAATGACAATGGTTCCAGAATCCTGAGCGTGGGGAGGTTCCACCATCGGTCGGCAGCGCGTTGGTTCTAACGGAATGCCTGTGCTCGTCTCCCCTGAGGGTTTTCCTCATGTCTCTGTGCCAGGGAATGCTAGGAGGGTTTGCAGGAAATCCCAGTGACAGAGGCTGCCTCCCCAAGGTCAGGGAAGTTATTTCTCGGACTTCCCCGAGCAGGGAACACCTGTGACTGAAGAGAGCTGCGTGGAGTTGTCTCTCGAGCTCCCCCACTCAATGACAATGGTTCTGGAATCCTGAGCGTGGGGAGGTTCCACCAACGGTCGGCAGCGCGTTGGTTCTAACGGAAAGCCTGTGCTCGCCTCCCCTGAGGGTTTTCCTCATGTCTCTGTGCCAGGGAATGCTAGGGGGGGGGTTGCAGGAAATCCCAGTGACAGAGGCTGCCTCCCCAAAGTCAAGGAAGGTATTTCGCGGACTTCCCCGAGCAGGGAACACCTGTGACAGAAGAGAGCTGCGTGGAATTGTCTCTCGATATCCCCCACTCAATGACTATGGTTCCGGAATCCTGAGCGTGAGGAGGTTCCACCAACGGTCGGCAGCGCGTGGGTCCTAAGGGAGTGCCTGTGCTCGTCTCCCCTGAGGGTTTTCCTCATGTCTCTGTGCCAGGGAATGCTAGGGGGTGTTGCAGGAAAACCCAGAGACAGAGGCTGCCTCCCAAGGTCAGGGAAGGTATTTCTCGCATTCCCCGAGCAGGAAACACCTGTGACTCAAGAGAGCTTCGTCGAGTTGTCTCTCGAGCTCCCCCACTCAATGACAATGGTTCCAGAATACTGAGCGTGGGGAGGTTCCACCAACGGTCGGCAGCGCGTGGGTTCTAAGGAAATGCCTGTGCTCGTCTCCCCTGAGGGTTTTCCTCATGTCTCTGTGCCAGGGAATGCTAGGGGGTGTTGCAGGAAATCCCAGTGACAGAGGCTGCCTCCCCAAGGTCAGGGAAGATATTTCTCGGACTTCCCCGAGCAGGGAACACCTGTGACTAAAGAGAGCTGCGTGGAGTTTTCTCTCGAGCTCCCCCACTCAATGACAATGTTTCCGGAATCCTGAGCGTGGGGAGGTTCCACCAACGGTCGGCCGCCCGTGGGTTCTAACGGAATGCCTGTGCTCGTCTCCCCTGAGGGTTTCCTCATGTCTCTGTGCCAGGGAATGCTAGGGGGTGTTGCAGGAAATCCCAGTGACAGAGGCTGCCTCCCCAAGGTCAGGGAAGGTATTTCTAGGACTTCCCCGAGCAGGGAACACCTGTGACTGAAGAGAGCTGCGTGGAGTTGTCTCTCGAGCTCCCCCACTCAATGACAATTGTTCCGGAATCCTGAGCGTGGGGAGGTTACACCAACGGTCGGCAGCGCGTGGTTTCTAAGGAAATGCCTGTGCTCGTCTCCCCTGAGTGTTTTCCTCATGTCTCTGTGCCAGGTAATGCTAGGGGGTGTTGCAGGAAATCCCAGAGACAGAGGCTGCCTCCCCAATTCAGGGAAGTTATTTCTCGGACTTCCTCGAGCAGGTAACACCTGTGACTGAAGAGAGCTGCGTCGAGTTGTCTCTCGAGCTCCCCCACTCAATGACAATGGTTCCGGCATCCTGAGCGTGGGGAGGTTCCAACAACGGTCGGCAGCGCGTGGGTTCTAACGGAATGCCTGTGCTCGTCTCCCCTGAGGGTTTTCCTCATGTCTCTGTGCCAGGGAATGCTAGGGGGGGTTGCAGGAAATCCCAGTGTCAGAGGCTGCCTCCCCAAAATCAAGGAAGGTATTTCGCGGACTTCCCCGAGCAGGGAACACCTGTGACAGAAGAGAGCTGCGTGGAGTTGTGTCTCGAGCTCCCCCACTCAATGACAATGGTTCTGGAATCCTGAGCGTGGGGAGGTTCCACCAACGGTCGGCAGCGCGTTGGTTCTAACGGAAAGCCTGTGCTCGCCTCCCCTGAGGGTTTTCCTCATGTCTCTGTGCCAGGGAATGCTAGGGGGGGGGTTGCAGGAAATCCCAGTGACAGAGGCTGCCTCCCCAAAGTCAAGGAAGGTATTTCGCGGACTTCCCCGAGCAGGGAACACCTGTGACAGAAGAGAGCTGCGTGGAATTGTCTCTCGATATCCCCCACTCAATGACTATGGTTCCGGAATCCTGAGCGTGAGGAAGTTCCACCAACGGTCGGCAGCGCGTGGGTCCTAAGGGAGTGCCTGTGCTCGTCTCCCCTGAGGGTTTTCCTCATGTCTCTGTGCCAGGGAATGCTAGGGGGTGTTGCAGGAAAACCCAGTGACAGAGGCTGCCTCCCAAGGTCAGGGAAGGTATTTCTCGCATTCCCCGAGCAGGAAACACCTGTGACTCAAGAGAGCTTCGTCGAGTTGTCTCTCGAGCTCCCCCACTCAATGACAATGGTTCCAGAATACTGAGCGTGGGGAGGTTCCACCAACGGTCGGCAGCGCGTGGGTTCTAAGGAAATGCCTGTGCTCGTCTCCCCTGAGGGTTTTCCTCATGTCTCTGTGCCAGGGAATGCTAGGGGGTGTTGCAGGAAATCCCAGTGACAGAGGCTGCCTCCCCAAGGTCAGGGAAGATATTTCTCGGACTTCCCCGAGCAGGGAACACCTGTGACTAAAGAGAGCTGCGTGGAGTTTTCTCTCGAGCTCCCCCACTCAATGACAATGTTTCCGGAATCCTGAGCGTGGGGAGGTTCCACCAACGGTCGGCCGCCCGTGGGTTCTAACGGAATGCCTGTGCTCGTCTCCCCTGAGGGTTTCCTCATGTCTCTGTGCCAGGGAATGCTAGGGGGTGTTGCAGGAAATCCCAGTGACAGAGGCTGCCTCCCCAAGGTCAGGGAAGGTATTTCTAGGACTTCCCCGAGCAGGGAACACCTGTGAATGAAGAGAGCTGCGTGGAGTTGTCTCTCGAGCTCCCCCACTCAATGACAATTGTTCCGGAATCCTGAGCGTGGGGAGGTTACACCAACGGTCGGCAGCGCGTGGTTTCTAAGGAAATGCCTGTGCTCGTCTCCCCTGAGTGTTTTCCTCATGTCTCTGTGCCAGGTAATGCTAGGGGGTGTTGCAGGAAATCCCAGAGACAGAGGCTGCCTCCCCAATTCAGGGAAGTTATTTCTCGGACTTCCTCGAGCAGGTAACACCTGTGACTGAAGAGAGCTGCGTGGAGTTGTCTCTCGTGCTCCCCCACTCAATGACAATGGTTCCGGAATTCTGAGCGTGGGGAGGTTCCACCAACGGTCGGCAGCGCGTGGTTTCTAAGGGAATACCTGTGCTCATCTCCCCTGAGGGTTTTCCACATGTCTCTGTGCCAGGGAATGCTAGGAGTGTTTGCAGGAAATCCCAGTGACAGAGGCTGCCTCCCCAAGGACAGGGAAGTTATTTCTCTGACTTCCCCGAGCAGGGAACACCTGTGACTGAAGAGAGCTGCGTGGAGTTCTCTCTCGAGCTCCCCCACTCAATGACAATTGTTCCGGAATCCTGAGCGTGGGGAAGTTCCACCAACGGTCGGCAGCGCGTGGGTTCTAAGGGAATGCCTGTGCTCGTACCCCTGAGGGTTTTCCTCATGTCTCTGTGCCAGGGAATGCTAGGGGGTTTTGCAGGAAATCCCAGTGACAGAGGCTGCCTCTCCATGGGCTGGGAAGGTATTTCTCGGACTTCCCCGTGCAGGGAACACCTGTGAATGAAGAGAGCTGCGTGGAATTTTCTCTCGAGCTCCCCCACTTAATGACAATGGTTCCGGAATCCTGAGCGTGGGGAGGTTCCACCAACGGTCGGCAGCGCGTGGGTTCTAACGGAATGGGTGTGCTCGTCTCCCCTGAGGGTTTTCCAGATGTCTCTGTGCCAGGGAATGCTAGGAGTGTTTGCAGGAAATCCTAGTGACAGATGCTGCCTCCCCAAGGACAGGGAAGTTATTTCTCTGACTTCCACGAGCAGGGAACACCTGTGACTGAAGAGAGCTGCGTGGAGTTTTCTCTCGAGCTCCCCCACTCAATGACAATAATTCCGGAATCCTGAGCGTGGGGAGGTTCCACCAACGGTCGGCAGCGCGTGGGTTCTAAGGGAATGCATGTGCTCGTCTCCCCTGAGGGTTTTCCTCATGTCTCTGTGCCAGGGAATGCTACGGGGTGTTGCAGTAAATCCCAGTGACAGAGGCTGCCTCCCCAAGGTCAGGGAATTTATTTCTAGCACTTCCCCGAGCAGGGAACACCTGTGACTGAAGAGAGCTGCGTGGAGTTGTCTCTCCAGCTCCCCCACTCAATTACAATGGTTCCGGAATCCTGAGCGTGGGGAGGTTCCACCAACGGTCGGCAGCGCGTCGGTTCAAACGGAATGACTGTGCTCGTCTCCCCTGTGCGTTTTCCTCACATCTCTGTGCCAGGGAATGCTAGGGCGGTTTGCAGGAAATCCCAGTGACAGAGGATGCCTCCCCAAGGTCAGGGAAGTTATTTCTCAGACTTCCGCGAGCAGGGAACACCTGTGAATGAAGAGAGCTGCGTGGAGTTGTCTCTCGAGCTCCCCCACTCAATGACAATGGTTCCGGAATCCTGAGCGTGGGGAGGTTCCACCAACGGTCGGCAGCGCGTGAGTTCTAAGGGAATGCCTGTGCTCGTCTCCCCTGAGGGTTTTCCTCATGTCTCTGTGCCAGGGAATGCTAGGGGGTGTTGCAGGATATCCCAGTGACAGAGGGTGACTCCCCAAGGTCAGGGAAGGTATTTCTCACACTTCCCCGAGCAGGGAACAACTGTGACTGAAGAGAGCTGCGTGGAGTTCTCTCTCGAGCTCCCCCACTCAATGACAATGGTTCCGGAATCCTGAGCGTGGGGAAGTTCCAACAACGGTCGGCAGCGCGTGGGTTCTAAGGGAATGCCTGTGCTCGTCACCCCTGAGTGTGTTCCTCATGTCTCTGTGCCAGGGAAAGCTAGGGGGTTTTGCAGGAAATCCCAGTGACAGAGGCTGCCTCCCCATGGTCTGGGAAGGTATTTCTCGGACTTCCCCGTGCAGGGAACACCTGTGAATGAAGAGAGCTGCGTGGAGTTTTCTCTCGAGCTCCCCCACTCAATGACAATGGTTCCGGAATCCTGAGCGTGGGGAGGTTCCACCAACGGTCGGCAGCGCGTGGTTTCTAAGGGAATGCCTGTGCTCGTCTCCCCTGAGTGTTTTCCTCATGTCTCTGTGCCAGGGAATGCTAGGAAGGTTTGCAGGAAATCCCGGTGACAGAGGCTGCCTCCCCAAGGTCAGGGAAGGTTTTTCTCGGACTTCCCCGAGCAGGGAACACCTGTGAATGAAGAGAGCTGCTTATAGTTATCTCTCGAGCTCCCCCACTCTATGAAAATGGTTCCGGAATCCTGAGCGTCGGGAGGTTCCACCAACAGTCAGCAGCGCGTGGGTTCTAAGGGAATGCCTGTGCTCGTCTCCCCTGAGGGTTTTCCTCATGTCTCTGTGCCAGGGAATGCTAGGGGGTGTTGCAGGAAATCCCAGTGACAGAGGCTGCCTCCCCAAAGTCAGGGAAGTTATTTCTCGGACTTCCCCGAGCAGTGAACACCTGTGAATGAAGAGAGCTGCATGGAGTTTTCTCTCGAGCTCCCCCACTCAATGACAATGGTTCCGGAATCCTGAGCGTGGGGAGGTTCCACCAACGGTCGGCAGCGCGTGGGTTCTAAGGGAATGCCTGTGCTCGTCTCCCCTGAGGGTTTTCCTCATGTCTCTGTACCAGGGAATGCTAGGGGGGGTTGCAGGAAATCCCAGTGTCAGAGGCTGCCTCCCCAAAGTCAGGGAAGGTATTTCTCGGACTTTCCCGAGCAGGGAACACCTGTGACTGAAGAGAGCTGCGTGGAGTTGTCTCTCGAGCTCCCCCACTCAATGACAATGGTTCCGGAATCCTGAGCGTGGGGAGGTTCCACCAACGGTCGGCAGCGCGTGGGTTCTAAGGGAATGCCTGTGCTTGTCTCCCCTGAGGGTTTTCCTCATGTGTCTGTGCCAGGGAATGCTAGGGGGTTTTGCAGGAAATCCCAGTGACAGAGGCTGCCTCCCGAAGATCAGGGAAGGTATTTCTCACACTTCCCCGAGTAGGGAACACCTGTGACTGAAGAGAGCTACGTGGAGTTGTCTCTTGAGCTCCCACACTCAATGACAATGGTTCCGGAATACGGAGCGTGGGGAAGTTCCACCAACGGTCGGCAGCGCGTGGGTTCTAAGGGAATGCCTGTGCTCGTCACCCCTGTGGGTGTTACTCATGTCTCTGTGCGAGGGAATGCTAGGGGGTTTTGCAGGAAATCCCAGTGACAGAGGCTGCCTCCCCATGGTCTGGGAAGTTATTTCTCGGACTTCCCCGTGCAGGGAACACCTGTGAATGAAGAGAGCTGCGTGGAGTTTTCTCTCGAGCTCCCCCAATCAGTGACAATGGTTCCGGAATCCTGAGCGTCGGGAGGTTCCACCAACGGTCGGCAGCGCGTGGTTTCTAAGGGAATGCCTGTGCTCGTCTCCCCTGAGGGTTTTCCCCATGTCTCTGTGCCAGGGAATGCTAGAAATGTTTGCAGGAAATCCCAGTGACAGAGGCTGCCTCCCCAGTGTCAGGGAAAGTTTTTCTCGGACTTCCCCGAGCAGGGAACACCTGTGAATGAAGAAAGCTGCGTGGAATTGTCTCTCGAGCTGCCCCACTCAATGACAATGTTTCCGGAATCCTGAGCGTGGGGAGGTAACACCAACGGTCGGCTGCGTGTGGGTTCTAAGGGAATGCCTGTGCTCGTCTCCCGTGAGGGTTTTCCTTATCTCTGTGTGCCAGGGAATGCTAGGGTGGGTTGCAGGAAATCCCAGTGACAGAGGCGGCCTCCCCAATGTCAGGGAAGGTATTTCTCGGACTTCCCCGAGCAGGGAACACCTGTGAATGAAGAGAGCTGCGTGGAGTTGTCTCTCGAGCTCCCCCACTCAATTACAATGGTTCTGGAATCCTGAGCGTGGGGAGGTTCCACCAACGGTCAGCAGCTCGTGGGTTCTAACGGAATGCCTGTGCTCGTCTCCCCTGAGGGTTTTCCTCATGTCTCTGTGCCAGGGAAAGCTTGGGGTGGTTGCAGGAATTCCCAGTGACAGAAGCTGCCTCCCCAAGGTCAGGGAAGTTATTTCTCGGACTTCCCAGAGCAGGGAACACCTGTGACTGAAGAGAGCTGCGTGGAGTTGTCTCTCGAGCTCCCCCACTCAATGACAATGGTTCCGGAATCTTGAGCGTGGGGAGGTTCCACCAACGGTCGGCAGCGCGTGGGTTCTAACGGAATGCCTGTGCTCGTCTCCCCTGAGGGTTTTCCTCATGTCTCTGTGCCAGGGAATGCTAGTGGGGGTTGCAGGAAATCCCAGTGACAGAGGCTGCCTCCCCAAGTTCAGGGAAGGTATTTCTTGCACTTCCCGAGCAGGGAACACCTGTGACTGAAGAGAGCTGCGTGGAGTTGTCTCTCGAGCTCCCCCACTCAATGACAATTGTTCCGGAATCCTGAGCGTGGGGAGGTTCCACCAACGGTCAGCAGCTCGTGGGTTCTAACGGAATGCCTGTGCTCGTCTCCCCTGAGTGTTTTCCTCATGTCTCTGTGCCAGGGAAAGCTAGGGGTGGTTGCAGGAATTCCCAGTGACAGAGGCTGCCTCCCCAAGGTCAGGGAAGTTATTTCTCGGACTTCCCAGAGCAGGGAACACCTGTGACTGAAGAGAGCTGCGTGGAGTTGTCTCTCGAGCTCCCCCACTCAATGACAATGGTTCCGGAATCCTGAGCGTGGGGAGGTTCCACCAACGGTCGGCAGCGCGTGGGTTCTAACGGAATGCCTGTGCTCGTCTCCCCTGAGGGTTTTCCTCATGTCTCTGTGCCAGGGAATGCTAGGAGTGTTTGCAGGAAATCCCATTGACAGAGGCTGCCTCCCCAAGGTCAGGGAAGTTATTTCTCGGACTTCCCCGAGCAGGGAACACCTGTGACTGAGGAGAGCTGCGTGGAGTTGTCTCTGGAGCTCCCCCACTCAATGACAATGGTTCCGGAATCCTGAGCGTGGGGAGGTTACACCAACGGTCGGCAGCGCGTAGTTTCTAGGGAATGCCTGTGCTCGTCTCCCCTGAGGGTTTTCCTCGTGTCTCTGTGCCAGGAAATGCTAGGAGGGTTTCCAGGAAATCCCAGTGACAGAGGCTGCCTCCCCAAGGTCAGGGAAGGTTTTTCTCGCACTTCCCCGAGCAGGGAACACCTGTGATTGAAGAGAGCTGCGTCGAGTTTTCTCTCGAACTCCCCCACTCAATGACAATGTTTCCGGAATCCTAAGCGTGGGGAGGTTCCACCAACGGTCGGCAGCGCGTGGGTTCTAACGGAATGCCTGTGCTCGTCTCCCCTGAGGGTTTTCCTCATGTCTCTGTGCCAGGGAATGCTAGGGGGTTTGCAGGAAATCCCAGTGACAGAGGCTGCCTCCCCAAGTTCAGCGAAGGTATTTCTCGGACTTCCCCGAGCAGGGAACACCTGTGACTGAAGAGAGCTGCGTGGAGTTGTCTCTCGAGCTCCCCAACTCAATGACTATGGTTCTGGAATCCTGAGCGTGGGGAGGTTCCATCAACGGTCGGCAGCGCGTGGGTTCTAACGGAATGCCTGTGCTCGTCTCCCCTGAGGGTTTTCCTCATGTCTCTCTGCCAGGGAATGCTAAGGGGGGTTGCAGGAAGTCCCAGTGACAGAGGCTGCTTCCCCAAAGTCAGGGAAGTTATTTCTCGGACTTCCCCGAGCAGGGAACACCTGTGACTGAAGAGAGCTGCGTGGAGTTGTCTCTCGAGCTCCCCCACTCAATGACAATGGTTCCGGCATCCTGAGCGTGGGGAGGTTCCAACAACGGTCGGCAGCGCGTGGGTTCTAACGGAATGCCTGTGCTCGTCTCCCCTGAGGGTTTTCCTCATGTCTCTGTGCCAGGGAATGCTAGGGGGGGTTGCAGGAAATCCCAGTGTCAGAGGCTGCCTCCCCAAAATCAAGGAAGTTATTTCGCGGACTTCCCCGAGCAGGGAACACCTGTGACAGAAGAGAGCTGCGTGGAGTTGTGTCTCGAGCTCCCCCACTCAATGACAATGGTTCTGGAATCCTGAGCGTGGGGAGGTTCCACCAACGGTCGGCAGCGCGTTGGTTCTAACGGAAAGCCTGTGCTCGCCTCCCCTGAGGGTTTTCCTCATGTCTCTGTGCCAGGGAATGCTAGGGGGGGGTTGCAGGAAATCCCAGTGACAGAGGCTGCCTCCCCAAAATCAAGGAAGGAATTTCGCGGACATCCCCGAGCAGGGAACACCTGTGACAGAAGAGAGCTGCGTGGAATTGTCTCTCGATATCCCCCACTCAATGACTATTGTTCCGGAATCCTGAGCGTGAGGAGGTTCCACCAACGGTCGGCAGCGCGTGGGTCCTAAGGGAGTGCCTGTGCTCGTCTCCCCTGAGGGTTTTCCTCATGTCTCTGTGCCAGGGAATGCTAGGGGGTGTTGCAGGAAAACCCAGTGACAGAGGCTGCCTCCCAAGGTCAGGGAAGGTATTTCTCGCATTCCCCGAGCAGGGAACACCTGTGACTGAAGAGAGCTTCGTCGAGTTGTCTCTCGAGCTCCCCCACTTAATGACAATGGTTCCAGAATACTGAGCGTGGGGAGGTTCCACCAACGGTCGGCAGCGCGTGGGTTCTAAGGTAATGCCTGTGCTCGTCTCCCCTGAGGGTTTTCCTCATGTCTCTGTGCCAGGGAATGCTAGGGGGTGTTGCAGGAAATCCCAGTGACAGAGGCTGCCTCCCCAAGGTCAGGGAAGATATTTCTCGGACTTCCCCGAGCAGGGAACACCTGTGACTAAAGAGAGCTGCGTGGAGTTTTCTCTCGAGCTCCCCCACTCAATGACAATGTTTCCGGAATCCTGAGCGTGGGGAGGTTCCACCAACGGTCGGCCGCGCGTGGGTTCTAACGGAATGCCTGTGCTCGTTTCCCCTGAGGGTTTCCTCATGTCTCTGTGCCAGGGAATGCTAGGGGGTGTTGCAGGAAATCCCAGTGACAGAGGCTGCCTCCCCAAGGTCAGGGAAGGTATTTCTCGGACTTCCCCGAGCAGGGAACACCTGTGACTGAAGAGAGCTGCGTGGAGTTGTCTCTCGAGCTCCCCCACTAAGGACAATGGTTCCGGAATCCTGAGCGTGGGGAGGTTACACCAACGGTCGGCAGCGCGTGGTTTCTAAGGGAATGCCTGTGCTCGTCTCCCCTGAGTGTTTTCCTCATGTCTCTGTGCCAGGGAATGCTAGGAGTGTTTGCAGGAAATCCAAGTGACAGAGGTTGCCTCCCCAAGGTCAGGGAAGTTATTTCTCGGACTTCCCCGAGCAGGGAACACCTGTGACTGAAGAGAGCTGCGTGGAATTGTCTCTCGATATCCCCAACTCAATGACTATGGTTCCGGAATCCTGAGCGTGAGGAGGTTCCACCAACTGTCGGCAGTGCGTGGGTCCTAAGGGAGTGCCTGTGCTCGTCTCCCCTGAGGGTTTTCCTCATGTCTCTGTGCCAGGGAATGCTAGGGGGTGTTGCAGGAAAACCCAGTGACAGAGGCCGCCTCCCAAGGTCAGGGAATGTATTTCTCGCATTCCCCGAGCAGGGAACACCTGTGACTGAAGAGAGCTTCGTCGAGTTGTCTCTCGAGCACCCCCACTCAATGACAATGGTTCCGGAATCCTGAGCGTGGGGACGTTCCACCAACGGTCGGCAGCGCGTGGGTTCTAAGGTAATGCCTGTGCTCGTCTCCCCTGAGGGTTTTCCTCATGTCTCTGTGCCAGGGAATGCTAGGGGGTGTTGCAGGAAATCCCAGTGACAGAGGCTGCCTCCCCAAGGTCAGGGAAGATATTTCTCGTACTTCCCCGAGCAGGGAACACCTGTGACTGAAGAGAGCTGCGTGGAGTTTTCTCTCGAGCTCCCCCACTCAATGACAATGTTTCCGGAATCCTGAGCGTGAGGAGATTCCACCAACGGTCGGCAGAGCGTGGGTTCTAACGGAATGCCTGTGCTCGTCTCCCCTGAGGGTTTTACTCATGTCTCTGTGCCAGGTAATGCTAGGGGGTGTTGCAGGAAATCCCAGTGACAGAGGCTGCCTCCCCAAGTCAGGGAAGTTATTTCTCGGACTTCCTCGAGCAGGTAACACCTGTGACTGAAGAGAGCTGCGTGGAGTTGTCTCTCGTGCTCCCCCACTCAATGACAATGGTTCCGGAATCCTGAGCGTGGGGAGGTTCCACCAACGGTCGGCAGCGCGTGGGTTCTAAGGGAATGCCTGTGCTCGTCTCCCCTGAGGGTTTTCCACATGTCTCTGTGCCAGGGAATGCTAGGAGTGTTTGCAGGAAATCCCAGTGACAGAGGCTGCCTCCCCAAGGACAGGGAAGTTATTTCTCTGACTTCCCCGAGCAGGGAACACCTGTGACTGAAGAGAGCTGCGTGGAGTTGTCTCTCGAGCTCCCCCACTCAATGACAATTGTTCCGGAATCCTGAGCGTGGGGAGGTTCCACCAACGGTCGGCAGCGCGTGGGTTCTAAGGGAATGCCTGTGCTCGTACCCCTGAGGGTTTTCCTCATGTCTCTGTGCCAGGGAATGCTAGGGGGTTTTGCAGGAAATCCCAGTGACAGAGGCTGCCTCCCCATGGTCTGGGAAGGTATTTCTCGGACTTCCCCGTGCAGGGAACACCTGTGAATGAAGAGAGCTGCGTGGAGTTGTCTCTCGTGCTCCCCCACTTAATGACAATGGTTCCGGAATCCTGAGCGTGGGGAGGTTCCACCAACGGTCGGCAGCGCGTGGGTTCTAAGGGAATGCATGTGCTCGTCTCCCCTGAGGGTTTTCCTCATGTCTCTGTGCCAGGGAATGCTAGGGGGGGTTGCAGTAAATCCCAGTGACAGAGGCTGCCTCCCCAAGGTCAGGGAATTTATTTCTAGCACTTCCCCGAGCAGGGAACACCTGTGACTGAAGAGAGCTGCGTGGAGTTGTCTCTCCAGCTCCCCGACTCAATTACAATGGTTCCGGAATCCTGAGCGTGGGGAGGTTCCACCAACGGTCGGCAGCGCGTCGGTTCAAACGGAATGCCTGTGCTCGTCTCCCCTGTGGGTTTTCCTCACATCTCTGTGCCAGGGAATGCTAGGGCGGTTTGCAGGAAATCCCAGTGACAGAGGATGCCTCCCCAAGGTCAGGGAAGGTATTTCTCAGACTTCCCCGAGCAGGGAACACCTGTGAATGAAGAGAGCTGCGTGGAGTTGTCTCTCGAGCTCCCCCACTCAATGACAATGGTTCCGGAATCCTGAGCGTGGGGAAGTTCCAACAACGGTCGGCAGCGCGTGGGTTCTAAGGGAATGCCTGTGCTCGTCACCCCTGAGGGTGTTCCTCATGTCTCTGTGCCAGGGAAAGCTAGGGGGTTTTGCAGGAAATCCCAGTGACAGAGGCTGCCTCCCCATGGTCTGGGAAGGTATTTCTCGGACTTCCCCGTGCAGGGAACACCTGTGAATGAAGAGAGCTGCGTGGAGTTTTCTCTCGAGCTCCCCCACTCAATGACAATGGTTCCGGAATCCTGAGCGTGGGGAGGTTCCACCAACGGTCGGCAGCGCGTGGTTTCTAAGGGAATGCCTGTGCTCGTCTCCCCTGAGTGTTTTCCTCATGTCTCTGTGCCAGGGAATGCTAGGAAGGTTTGCAGGAAATCCCGGTGACAGAGGCTGCCTCCCCAAGGTCAGGGAAGGTTTTTCTCGGACTTCCCCGAGCAGGGAACACCTGTGAATGAAGAGAGCTGCTTATAGTTATCTCTCGAGCTCCCCCACTCAATGACAATGGTTCCGGAATCCTGAGCGTCGGGAGGTTCCACCAACCGTCAGCAGCGCGTGGGTTCTAAGGGAATGCCTGTGCTCATCTCCCCTGAGGATTTTCCTCATGTCTCTGTGCCAGGGAATGCTAGGGGTTGTTGCAGGAAATCCCAGTGACAGAGGCTGCCTCCCCAAAGTCAGGGAAGTTATTTCTCGGACTTCCCCGAGCAGTGAACACCTGTGAATGAAGAGAGCTGCATGGAGTTTTCTCACGAGCTCCCCCACTCAATGACAATGGTTCCGGAATCCTGAGCGTGGGGAGGTTCCACCAACGGTCGGCAGCGCGTGGGTTTTAAGGGAATGCCTGTGCTCGTCTCCCCTGAGGGTTTTCCTCATGTCTCTGTGCCAGGGAATGCTAGGGGGGGTTGCAGGAAATCCCAGTGACAGAGGCTGCCTCCCCAAGGTCAGGGAAGTTATTTCTCGGACTTCCCCGAGCAGGGAACACCTGTGACTGAAGAGAGCTGCGTCGAGTTGTCTCTCGATCTCCCCCACTCAATGACAATGTTTCCGGAATCCTGAGCGTGGGGAGGTTCCACCAACGGTCGGCAGCGCGTGGGTTCTAATGGAATGCCGGTGCTCGTTTCCCCTGAGGGTTTTCCTCATGTCTCTGTGCCAGGGAATGCTAGGGGGGGTTGCAGGAAATCCCAGTGTCAGAGGCTGCCTCCCCAAAGTCAGGGAAGGTATTTCTCGGACTTTCCCGAGCAGGGAACACCTGTGACTGAAGAGAGCTGCGTGGAGTTGTCTCTCGAGCTCCCCCACTCAATGACAATGGTTCCGGAATCATGAGCGTGGGGAGGTTCCACCAACGGTCGGCAGCGCGTGGGTACTAAGGGAGTGCCTGTGCTCGTCTCCCCTGAGGGTTTTCCTCATGTCTCTGTGCCAGGGAATGCTAGGGCGGTTTGCAGGGAATCCCAGTGACAGAGGCTGCCTCCCCAAGTTCAGGGAAGATATTTCTCGCACTTCCCCGAGCAGGGAACACCTGTGATTGAAGAGAGCTGCGTCGAGTTGTCTCTCGAACTCCCCCACTCATTGACAATGTTTCCGAAATCCTGAGCGTGGGGAGGTTCCACCAACTGTCGGCAGCGCGTGGGTTCTAACGGAATGCCTGTGCTCGTCTCCCCTGACGGTTTTCCTCCTGTCTCTGTGCCAGGGAATTCTAGGGGGGTTGCAGGAAATCCCAGTGACAGAGGCTGCCTCCCCAAGGTCAGGGAAGTTATTTCTCGGACTTCCCCGAGCAGGGAACACCTGTGACTGAAGAGAGCTGCGTGGAGTTGTCTCTCGAGCTCCCCCACACAATGACAACGGTTCCGGAATCCTGAGCGTGGGGAGGTTCCACCACCGGTCGGCAGCGCGTGGGTTCTATGGGAATGCCTGTGCTCGTCTCCCCTGAGGGTTTTCCTCATGTCTCTGTGCCAGGGAATGCTAGGGGGGTTTGCAGGAAATCCCAGTGGCAGAGGTGGCCTCCCCAAGGTCAGGGAAGATATTTCTCGGACTTCCCCGAGCAGGGAACACCTGTGACTGAAGAGAGCTGCGTGGAGTTGTCTCTCGAGCTCCCCCACTCAATGAGTATGGTTCCGGAATCCTGAGCGTGGGGAGGTTCCACCAACGTTCGGCAGCGCGTGGGTTCTAACGGAATGCCTGTGCTCGTCTCCCCTGAGTGTTTTCCTCATGTCTTTGTGCCAGGGAATGCTAGGGGGGGTTGCAGGAAATCCCAGTGACAGAGGCTGCCTCCCCAAGGTCAGGGAAGGTATTTCTCGGACTTCCCCGAGCAGGGAACACCTGTGACTGAAGAGAGCTGCGTGGAGTTGTCTCTCGAGCTCCCCCACTCAATGACAATTGTTCCGGAATCCTGAGCGTGGGGAGGTTCCACGAACGGTCGGCAGCGCGTGGGTTCTAAGGGAATGCCTGTGCTCGTCTCCCCTGAGGGTTTTCCTCATGTCTCTGTGCCAGGGAATGCTAGGGGATTTTGCAGGAAATCCCAGTGACAGAGGCTGCCTCCCCAAGTTCAGGGAAGGTTTTTCACGGACTGCCCCGGACAGGGAACTCCAGTGACTGAAGAAAACTGCGTGGAGGTGTCTCTCGAGCTCCCCCACGCACTGACAATTGTTCCGGAACCCTGAGCGTGGGGAGGTTCCACCAACGGTCGGCAGCGCGTGGGTTCCAACGGAATGCCAGAGCTGGTCTCCCCTGAGGCTTTTCCTAATGTCTCTGTGCCAGGGAATGCTAGGGGGGTTTGCAGGAAATCCCAGTGACAGAGGCTGCCTCCCCAAGGTCAGGGAAGGTTTTTCTCGGACTTCCCCGGACAGGAAACACCTGTGACTGAAGAGAGCTGCGTGGAGGTGTCTCTCGAGCTCCCCCACGCACTGAAAATTGCTCCGGAACCCTGAGCGTGGGGAGGTTCCACCAACGGTCGGCAGCGCGTGGGTTCTAAGGGAATGCCTGTGCTCGTCTCCCCTGAGGGTTTTCCTCATGTCTCTGTGCCAGGGAATGCTAGGGGGTTTTGCAGGAAATCCCAGTGACAGAGGCTGCCTCCCCAAGTTCAGGGAAGGTTTTTCACGGACTTCCCCGGACAGGGAACTCCTGTGACTGAAGAAAGCTGCGTGGAGGTGTCTCTCGAGCTCCCCCACGCACTGAGAATTGTTCCGGAACCCTGAGCGTGAGGAGGTTCCACTAACGGTCGGCAGCGCGTGGGTTCTAACGGAATGCCAGTGCTCGTCTCCCCTGTGGGTTTTCCTCATGTCTATGTGCCAGGGAATGCTAGGGGGGGGGTTGCAAGAAATCCCAGTGACAGAGGCTGCCTCCCCAAGGTCAGGGAAGTTGTTTCTCGGACTTCCCCGTGCAGGGAACACCTTTGACTGAAGATAGCTGCGTGGTTTAGTCTCTCGAGCTCCCCAATCAATGACAATGGTTCCGGAATCCTGAGCGTGGGGAGGTTACACCAACGGTCGACAGCGCGTGGTTTCTAAGGGAAAGCCTGTGCTCGTCTCCCCTGAGGGTTTTCCTCATGTCTCTGTGCCAGGGATTGCTAGGGGGGGTTGCAGGAAATCCCAGTGTCAGAGGCTGCCTCCCCAAGGTCAGGGAAGATATTTCTCGGAGTTCCCCGAGCAGGGAACACCTGTGACTGAAGAGAGCTGCATGGAGTTTTCTCTCGAGCTCCCCCACTCAATGACAACGGTTCTGGAATCCTGAGCGTGGAGAGGTTCCACCACCGGTCGGCAGCGCGTGGGTTCAATGGGAATGCCTGTGCTCGTCTCCCCTGAGGGTTTTCCTCATGTCTCTGTGCCAGGGAATGCTAGGGGGGTTTGCAGGAAATCCCAGTGACAGAGGTGGCCTCCCCAAGGTCAGGGAAGATATTTCTCGGACTTCCCCGAGCAGGGAACACCTGTGACTGAAGAGAGCTGCGTGGAGTTGTCTCTCGAGCTCCCCCACTCAATGAGTATGGTTCCGGAATCCTGAGCGTGGGGAGGTTCCACCAACGTTCGGCAGCGCGTGGGTTCTAACGGAATGCCTGTGCTCGTCTCCCCTGAGTGTTTTCCTCATGTCTTTGTGCCAGGGAATGCTAGGGGGGGTTGCAGGAAATCCCAGTGACAGAGGCTGCCTCCCCAAGGTCAGGGAAGGTATTTCTCGGACTTCCCCGAGCAGGGAACACCTGTGACTGAAGAGAGCTGCGTGGAGTTGTCTCTCGAGCTCCCCCACTCAATGACAATTGTTCCGGAATCCTGAGCGTGGGGAGGTTCCACCAACGGTCGGCAGCGCGTGGGTTCTAACGGAATGCCAGTGCTCGTCTCCCCTGTGGGTTTTCCTCATGTCTATGTGCCAGGGAATGCTAGGGGGGGGGTTGCAAGAAATCCCAGTGACAGAGGCTGCCTCCCCAAGGTCAGGGAAGTTGTTTCTCGGACTTCCCCGTGCAGGGAACACCTTTGACTGAAGATAGCTGCGTGGTTTAGTCTCTCGAGCTCCCCAATCAATGACAATGGTTCCGGAATCCTGAGCGTGGGGAGGTTACACCAACGGTCGACAGCGCGTGGTTTCTAAGGGAAAGCCTGTGCTCGTCTCCCCTGAGGGTTTTCCTCATGTCTCTGTGCCAGGGATTGCTAGGGGGGGTTGCAGGAAATCCCAGTGTCAGAGGCTGCCTCCCCAAGGTCAGGGAAGATATTTCTCGGAGTTCCCCGAGCAGGGAACACCTGTGACTGAAGAGAGCTGCATGGAGTTTTCTCTCGAGCTCCCCCACTCAATGACAACGGTTCTGGAATCCTGAGCGTGGAGAGGTTCCACCACCGGTCGGCAGCGCGTGGGTTCAATGGGAATGCCTGTGCTCGTCTCCCCTGAGGGTTTTCCTCATGTCTCTGTGCCAGGGAATGCTAGGGGGGTTTGCAGGAAATCCCAGTGACAGAGGTGGCCTCCCCAAGGTCAGGGAAGATATTTCTCGGACTTCCCCGAGCAGGGAACACCTGTGACTGAAGAGAGCTGCGTGGAGTTGTCTCTCGAGCTCCCCCACTCAATGAGTATGGTTCCGGAATCCTGAGCGTGGGGAGGTTCCACCAACGTTCGGCAGCGCGTGGGTTCTAACGGAATGCCTGTGCTCGTCTCCCCTGAGTGTTTTCCTCATGTCTTTGTGCCAGGGAATGCTAGGGGGGGTTGCAGGAAATCCCAGTGACAGAGGCTGCCTCCCCAAGTTCAGGGAAGGTTTTTCACGGACTTCCCCGGACAGGGAACTCCTGTGACTGAAGAAAGCTGCGTGGAGGTGTCTCTCGAGCTCCCCCACGCACTGACAATTGTTCCGGAACCCTGAGCGTGAGGAGGTTCCACTAACGGTCGGCAGCGCGTGGGTTCTAACGGAATGCCAGTGCTCGTCTCCCCTGTGGGTTTTCCTCATGTCTATGTGCCAGGGAATGCTAGGGGGGTGTTGCAAGAAATCCCAGTGACAGAGGCTGCCTCCCCAAGGTCAGGGAAGTTGTTTCTCGGACTTCCCCGTGCAGGGAACACCTTTGACTGAAGATAGCTGCGTGGTTTAGTCTCTCGAGCTCCCCAATCAATGACAATGGTTCCGGAATCCTGAGCGTGGGGAGGTTACACCAACGGTCGACAGCGCGTGGTTTCTAAGGGAAAGCCTGTGCTCGTCTCCCCTGAGGGTTTTCCTCATGTCTCTGTGCCAGGGAATGCTAGGGGGGGTTGCAGGAAATCCCAGTGTCAGAGGCTGCCTCCCCAAGGTCAGGGAAGTTATTTCTCGGACTTCCCCGAGCAGGGAACACCTGTGACTGAAGAGAGCTGCGTGGAGTTTTCTCTCGAGCTCCCCCACTCAATGACAACGTTTCCGGAATCCTGAGCGTGGGGAGGTTCCACCAAAGGTCGGCAGCGCGTGGGTTCTAAGGGAATGCCTGTGCTCGTCTCCCCTGAGGGTTTTCCTCATGTCTCTGTGCCAGGGAATGCTAGGGGGTGTTGCAGGAAATCCCAGTGACAGAGGCTGCCTCCCCAAGGTCAGGGAAGGTATTTCTCGGACTTCCCCGAGCAGGGAACACCTGTGAGTGAAGAGAGCTGCGTGGAGTTGTCTCTCGAGCTCCCCCACTCAATGACAACGGTTCTGGAATCCTGAGCGTGGAGAGGTTCCACCACCGGTCGGCAGCGCGTGGGTTCAATGGGAATGCCTGTGCTCGTCTCCCCTGAGGGTTTTCCTCATGTCTTTGTGCCAGGGAATGCTAGGGGATTTTGCAGGAAATCCCAGTGACAGAGGCTGCCTCCCCAAGTTCAGGGAAGGTTTTTCACGGACTGCCCCGGACAGGGAACTCTAGTGACTGAAGAAAACTGCGTGGAGGTGTCTCTCGAGCTCCCCCACGCACTGACAATTGTTCCGGAACCCTGAGCGTGGGGAGGTTCCACCAACGGTCGGCAGCGCGTGGGTTCCAACGGAATGCCAGAGCTGGTCTCCCCTGAGGCTTTTCCTAATGTCTCTGTGCCAGGGAATGCTAGGGGGGCTTGCAGGAAATCCCAGTGACAGAGGCTGCCTCCCCAAGGTCAGGGAAGGTTTTTCTCGGACTTCCCCGGACAGGAAACACCTGTGACTGAAGAAAGCTGCGTGGAGGTGTCTCTCGAGCTCCCCCACGCACTGAAAATTGTTCCGGAACCCTGAGCGTGGGGAGGTTCCACCAACGGTCGGCAGCGCGTGGGTTCCAACGGAATGCCTGAGCTGGTCTCCCCTGATGGTTTTCCTCATGTCTCTGTGCCAGGGAATGCTAGGGGGGTTTGCAGGAAATCCCAGTGACAGAGGCTGCCTCCCCAAGGTCAGGGAATGTATTTCTCGGACTTGCCCTGACAGGGAACACCTGTGACTGAAGAGAGCTGCGTGGAGGTGTCTCTCGAGCTCCCCCACGCACTGACAATGTTTCCGGAACCCTGAGCGTGGGGAGGTTCCACCAACGGTCGGCAGCGCGTGGGTTCCAACGGAATGCCTGAGCTGTCTCCCCTGAGGGTTTTCCTCATTTCTCTATGCCAGGGAATGCTAGGAGGGTTTGCAGGAAATCCCAGTGACAAAGGCTGCCTCCGCAAGGTCAGGGAAGCTTTTTCTCGGACTTCCCCGAGCAGGGAACACCTGTGAGTGTAGAGAGCTGCGTGGAGTTGTCTCTCGAGCTCCCCCACTCAATGACAACGGTTCCGGAATCCTGAGCGTGGGGAGGTTCCACCAACGTTCGGCAGCGCGTGTGTTCTAACGGAATGCCTGTGCTCGTCTCCCCTGAGTGTTTTCCTCATGTCTTTGTGCCAGGGAATGCTAGGGGGGGTTGCAGGAAATCCCAGTGACAGAGGCTGCCTCCCCAAGGTCAGGGAAGGTATTTCTCGGACTTCCCCGAGCAGGGAACACCTGTGACTGAAGAGAGCTGCGTGGAGTTGTCTCTCGAGCTCCCCCACTCAATGACAATTGTTCCGGAATCCTGAGCGTGGGGAGGTTCCACGAACGGTCGGCAGCGCGTGGGTTCTAAGGGAATGCCTCTGCTCGTCTCCCCTGAGGGTTTTCCTCATGTCTCTGTGCCAGGGAATGCTAGGGGGTTTTGCAGGAAATCCCAGTGACAGAGGCTGCCTCCCCAAGTTCAGGGAAGATTTTTCACGGACTGCCCCGGACAGGGAACTCCAGTGACTGAAGAAAACTGCGTGGAGGTGTCTCTCGAGCTCCCCCACGCACTGACAATTGTTCCGGAACCCTGAGCGTGGGGAGGTTAAACCAACGGTCGGCAGCGCGTGGGTTCCAACGGAATGCCAGAGCTGGTCTCCCCTGAGGCTTTTCCTAATGTCTCTGTGCCAGGGAATGCTAGGGGGGTTTGCAGGAAATCCCAGTGACAGAGGCTGCCTCCCCAAGGTCAGGGAAGGTTTTTCTCGGACTTCCCCGGACAGGAAACACCTGTGACTGAAGAGAGCTGCGTGGAGGTGTCTCTCGAGCTTCCCCACGCACTGAAAATTGCTCCGGAACCCTGAGCGTGGGGAGGTTCCACCAACGGTCGGCAGCGCGTGGGTTCCAACGGAATGCCTGAGCTGGTCTCCCCTGATGGTTTTCCTCATGTCTCTGTGCCAGGGAATGCTAGTTGGGTTTGCAGGAAATCCCAGTGACAGAGGCTGCCTCCCCAAGGTCAGGGAAGGTATTTCTCGGACTTGCCCTGACAGTGAACACCTGTGACTGAAGAGAGCTGCGTGGAGGTGTCTCTCGAGCTCCCCCACGCACTGACAATGTTTCCGGAACCCTGAGCGTGGGGAGGTTCCACCAACGGTCGGCAGCGCGTGGGTTCCAACGGAATGCCTGAGCTGTCTCCCCTGAGGGTTTTCCTCATTTCTCTATGCCAGGGAATGCTAGGAGGGTTTGCAGGAAATCCCAGTGACAAAGGCTGCCTCCCCAAGGTCAGGGAAGCTTTTTCTCGGACTTCCCCGAGCAGGGAACACCTGTGACTGAAGAGAGCTGCGTGGAGTTGTCTCTCGAGCTCCCCCACTCTATGAGTATGTTTCCGGATTCCTGAGCGTGGGGAGGTTCCACCAACGGTCGACAGCGCGTGGTTTCTAAGGGAAAGCCTGTGCTCGTCTCCCCTGAGTGTTTTCCTCATGTCTCTGTGCCAGGGAATGCTAGGGGGATTGCAGGAAATCCCAGTGTCAGAGGCTGCCTCCCCAAGGTCAGGGAAGATATTTCTCGGACTTCCCCGAGCAGGGAACACCTGTGACTGAAGAGAGCTGCGTGGAGTTTTCTCTCGAGCTCCCCCACTCAATGACAACGTTTCCGGAATCCTGAGCGTGGGGAGGTTCCACCAAAGGTCGGCAGCGCGTGGGTTCTAAGGGAATGCCTGTGCTCGTCTCCCCTGAGGGTTTTACTCATGTCTCTGTGCCAGGGAATGCTAGGGGAATGTAGCAGGAAATCCCAGTGACAGAGGCTGCCTCCCCAAGGTCAGGGAAGGTATTTCTCGGACTTCCCCGAGCAGGGAACACCTGTGAGTGAAGAGAGCTGCGTGGAGTTGTCTCTCGAGCTCCCCCACTCAATGACAACGGTTCCGGAATCCTGAGCGTGGGGAGGTTCCACCACCGGTCGGCAGCGCGTGGGTTCTATGGGAATGCCTGTGCTCGTCTCCCATGAGGGTTTTCCTCATGTCTCTGTGCCAGGGAATGCTAGGGGGGTTTGCAGGAAATCCCAGTGGCAGAGGTGGCCTACCCAAGGTCAGGGAAGATATTTCTCGGACTTCCCCGAGCAGGGAACACCTGTGACTGAAGAGAGCTGCGTGGAGTTGTCTCTCGAGCTCCCCCACTCAATGAGTATGGTTCCGGATTCCTGAGCGTGGGGAGGTTCCACCAACGTTCGGCAGCGCGTGGGTTCTAACGGAATGCCTGTGCTCGTCTCCCCTGAGTGTTTTCCTCATGTCTTTGTGCCAGGGAATGCTAGGGGGTGTTGCAGGAAATCCCAGTGACAGAGGCTGCCTCCCCAAGGTCAGGGAAGGTATTTCTCGGACTTCCCCGAGCAGGGAACACCTGTGACTGAAGAGAGCTGCGTGGAGTTGTCTCTCGAGCTCCCCCACTCAATGACAATTGTTCCGGAATCCTGAGCGTGGGGAGGTTCCACGAACGGTCGGCAGCGCGTGGGTTCTAAGGGAATGCCTGTGCTCGTCTCCCCTGAGGGTTTTCCTCATGTCTCTGTGCCAGGGAATGCTAGGGGGTTTTGCAGGAAATCCCAGTGACAGAGGCTGCCTCCCCAAGTTCAGGGAAGGTTTTTCACGGACTGCCCCGGACAGGGAACTCCAGTGACTGAAGAAAACTGCGTGGAGGTGTCTCTCGAGCTCCCCCACGCACTGACAATGATTCCGGAACCCTGAGCGTGGGGAGGTTCCACCAACGGTCGGCAGCGCGTGGGTTCCAACGGAATAACTGAGCTGGTCTCCCCTGAGGGTTTTCCTAATGTCTCTGTGCCAGGGAATGCTAGGGGGGGTTGCAGGAAATCCCAGTGACAGAGGCGGCCTCCCCAAGTTCAGGGAAGGTATTTCTCGGACTTCCCCGAGCAGGGAACACCTGTGACTGAAGAGAGCTGCGTGGAGTTGTCTCTCGAGCTCCCCCACTCAATGACAATGGTTCCGGAATCCTGAGCGTGGGGAGGTTCCACCAACGGTCGGCAGCACGTGGGTTCTAACGGAATGCATGTTCTCGTCTCCCCTGAGGGTTTTCCTCATTTCTCTGTGCCAGGGAATGCTAGGGGATGTTGCAGGAAATCCCAGTGACAGAGGCTGCCTCCCCAAGGTCAGGGAAGGTATTTCTCAGACTTCCCCGATCAGGGAACACCGGTGACTGAAGAGAGCTGCGTGGAGTTGTCTCTCGAGCTCCCCCACTCAATGACAATGGTTCCGAAATCCTGAGCGTGGGGAGGTTCCACCAACGGTCGGCAGCGCGTGGTTTCTAAGGGAATGCCTGTGCTCGTCTCCCCTGAGGGTTTTCCTCATGTCTCTGTGCCAGGGAATGCTAGGGGATGTTGCAGGAAATCCCAGTGACAGAGGCTGCCTCCAAAAGGTCAGGGAAGGTATTTCTCGGACTTCCCCGGACAGGGAACACCTGCGACTTAAAAGAGCTGCGTGGAGGTGTCTCTCGAGCTCCCCCACTCAATGACAATGGTTCCGGAATCCTGAGCGTGGGGAATTTCCACCAACGGTCGGCAGCGCTTGGGTTCTAACGGAATGCCTGTGCTCGTCTCCACTGAGGGTTTTCCTCATGTCTCTGTGCCAGGGAATGCTAGGGGATGTTGCAGAAAATCCCAGTGACAGAGGCTGCATCCCCAAGGTCAGGGAAGGTATTTCTCGGACTTCCCCGTGCAGGGAACACCTGTGACTGAAGAGAGCTGCGTGGACTTGTCTCTCGACCTCCCCCTCTCAATGACAATGGTTCCGGAATCCTGAGCGTAGGAGGTTCCACCAACGGTCGGCCGCGCGTGGTTTCCAAGGGAATGCCTGTGCTCGTCTCCCCTGAGGGTTTTCCTCATGTCTCTGTGCCACGGAATGCTAGGGGCGTTTGCAGGAAATCCTAGTGACAGAGGCGGCCTCCCCAATGTCAGGGAAGTTTTTTCTCGCACTTCCCCGAGCAGGGAACATCTGTGACTGAAGAGAGCGGCGTGGATTTGTCTCTCGAGCTCCCCCACTCAATGACAATGGTTACGGAATCCTGAGCGTGGGGAGGTTCCACCAACGGTCGGCAGCGCGTGGGTTCTAACGGAATGACTGTGCTCGTCTCCCCTGAGGGTTTTCCTCATGTCTCTGTTCCAGGGAATGCTAGGGGGGGTTGCAGGAAATCCCAGTGACAGAGGCTGCCTCCCCAAAGTCAGGGAAGGTATTTCTCGGACTTCCCCGAGCAGGGAACACCTGTGACTGAAGAGAGCTGCGTGGAGTTGTCTCTCGAGCTCCGCCACGCAATGACAATGGTTCCGGAATCCTGAGCGTGGGGAGGTTCCACCAACGGTCGGCAGCACGTGGGTTCTAACGGAATGCCTCTCTTCGTCTCCACTAAGTGTTTTCCTCATGTCTCTGTGCCAGGGAATGCTAGGGGATGTTGCAGGAAATCCCAGTGACAGAGGCTGCCTCCCCAAGGTCAGGGAAGTTATTTCTCGGACTTCCCGGGCAGGGAACACCTGTGACTGAAGAGAGCTACGTGGAGTTGTCTCTCGAGGTCCCCCACTCAATGACAATGGTTCCGGAATCATGAGCGTGGGGAGGTTCCACCAACGGTCGGCAGCGCGTGGGTTCTAACGAAATGCCTGTGCTCGTCTCCACTGAGCGTTTTCCTCATGTCTCTGTGCCAGGGAATGCTAGGGGGGTTTGCAGGAAATCCCAGTGACAGAGGATGCCTCCCCAAGGTCATTGAAAGTATTTCTCGGACTTGCCCTGACAGGGAACACCTGTGACTGAAGAGAGCTGCGTGGAGGTGTCTCTCGAGCTCCCCCACGCACTGACAATGTTTCCGGTACCCTGAGCGTGGGGAGGTTCCACCAACGGTCGGCAGCGCGTGGGTTCCAACGGAAAGCCTGAGCTGTCTCCCCTGAGGGTTTTCCTCATTTCTCTATGCCAGGGAATGCTAGGAGGGTTTGCAGGAAATCCCAGTGACAAAGGCTGCCTCCCCAAGGTCAGGGAAGCTTTTTCTCGGACTTCCCCGAGCAGGGAACACCTGTGAGTGAAGAGAGCTGCGTGGAGTTGTCTCTCGAGCTCCCCCACTCAATGACAACGGTTCCGGAATCCTGAGCGTGGGGAGGTTCCACCACCGGTCGGCAGCGCGTGGGTTCTATGGGAATGCCTGTGCTCGTCTCCCCTGAGGGTTTTCCTCATTTCTCTGTGCCAGGGAATGCTAGGGGGGTTTGCAGGAAATCCCAGTGACAGAGGTGGCCTCCCCAAGGTCAGGGAAGATATTTCTCGGACTTCCCCGAGCAGGGAACACCTGTGACTGAAGAGAGCTGCGTGGAGTTGTCTCTCGAGATCCCCCACTCAATGACAATGGTTCCGAAATCCTGAGCGTGGGGAGGTTCCACCAACTGTCGGCAGCGCGTGGTTTCTAAGGGAATGCCTGTGCTCGTCTCCCCTGAGTGTTTTCCTCATGTCTCTGTGCCAGGGAATGCTAGGGGATGTTGCAGGAAATCCCAGTGACAGAGGCTGCCTCCAAAAGGTCAGGGAAGGTATTTCTCGGACTTCCCCGGACAGGGAACACCTGCGACTTAAAAGAGCTGCGTGGAGGTGTCTCTCGAGCTCCCCCACTCAATGACAATGGTTCCGGAATCCTGAGCGTGGGGAATTTCCACCAACGGTCGGCAGCGCGTGGGTTCTAACGGAATGCCTGTGCTCGTCTCCACTGAGGGTTTTCCTCATGTCTCTGTGCCAGGGAATGCTAGGGGATGTTGCAGAAAATCCCAGTGACAGAGGCTGCATCCCCAAGGTCAGGGAAGGTATTTCTCGGACTTCCCCGTGCAGGGAACACCTGTGACTGAAGAGAGCTGCGTGGACTTGTCTCTCGACCTCCCCCTCTTAATGACAATGGTTCCGGAATCCTGAGCGTAGGAGGTTCCACCAACGGTCGGCCGCGCGTGGTTTCCAAGGGAATGCCTGTGCTCGTCTCCCCTGAGGGTTTTCCTCATGTCTCTGTGCCACGGAATGCTAGGGGCGTTTGCAGGAAATCCCAGTGACAGAGGCGGCCTCCCCAATGTCAGGGAAGTTTTTTCTCGCACTTCCCCGAGCAGGGAACACCTGTGACTGAAGAGAGCGGCGTGGAGTTGTCTCTCGAGCTCCCCCACTCAATGACAATGGTTACGGAATCCTGAGCGTGGGGAGGTTCCACCAACGGTCGGCAGCGCGTGGGTTCTAACGGAATGACTGTGCTCGTCTCCCCTGAGGGTTTTCCTCATGTCTCTGTTCCAGGGAATGCTAGGGGGGGTTGCAGGAAATCCCAGTGACAGAGGCTGCCTCCCCAAAGTCAGGGAAGGTATTTCTCGGACTTCCCCGAGCAGGGAACACCTGTGACTGAAGAGAGCTGCGTGGAGTTGTCTCTCGAGCTCCGCCACGCAATGACAATGGTTCCGGAATCCTGAGCGTGGGGAGGTTCCACCAACGGTCGGCAGCACGTGGGTTCTAACGGAATGCCTCTGTTCGTCTCCACTAAGTGTTTTCCTCATGTCTCTGTGCCAGGGAATGCTAGGGGATGTTGCAGGAAATCCCAGTGACAGAGGCTGCCTCCCCAAGGTCAGGGAAGTTATTTCTCGGACTTCCCCGAGCAGGGAACACCTGTGACTGAAGAGAGCTACGTGGTGTTGTCTCTCGAGGTCCCCCACTCAATGACAATGGTTCCGGAATCATGAGCGTGGGGAGGTTCCACCAACGGTCGGCAGCGCGTGGGTTCTAACGAAATGCCTGTGCTCGTCTCCACTGAGCGTTTTCCTCATGTCTCTGTGCCAGGGAATGCTAGGGGATGTTGCAGGAAATCCCAGTGACAAAGGCTGCCTCCCCAAGGTCAGGGAAGGTATTTCTAGGACTTCCCCGAGCAGGGAACACCTGTGACTGAAGAGAGCTGCGTGGAGTTGTCTCTCGAGCTCCCCCACTCAATGACAATGGTTCCGGAATCCTGAGCGTGGGGAGGATCCACCAACGGTCGGCCGCGCGTGGTTTCTAAGGGAATGCCTGTGCTCGTCTCCCCGGAGGGTTTTCCTCATGTCTCTGTGCCAGGGAATGCTAGGGGGGTTTGCAGGAAATCCCAGTGAAAGAGGCTGCCTCCCCAGGGTCAGGGAATGTATTTCTCGGACTTCCCCGGACAGGGATCACCTGTGAATTAAGAGAGCTGCGTGGAGGTGTCTCTCGAGCTCCCCCACGCACTGACAATGGTTCCGAAACCCTGAGCGTGGGGAGGTTCCACCAACGGTCTGCAGCGCGTGGATTCCAACGGAATGCCTGAGCTGGTCTCCCCTGAGGGTTTTCCTAATGTCTCTGTTCCAGGGAAAGCTAGGGGGGGTTGCAGGAAATCCCAGTGACAGAGGCGGCCTCCCCAAGGTCAGGGAAGGTATTTCTCGGACTTCCCCGAGCAGAGAACACCTGTGACTGAAGAGAGCTGCGTGGAGTTGTCTCTCGAGCTCCCCCACTCAATGACAATGGTTCCGGAATCCTGAGCGTGGGGAGGTTCCACCAACGGTCGGCAGCACGTGGGTTCTAACGGAATGCCTGTGCTCGTCTCCCCTGAGGGTTTTCCTCATGTCTCTGTGCCAAGGAATGCTAGGGGATGTTGCAGGAAATCCCAGTGACAGAGGCTGCCTCCCCAAGGTCAGGGAAGGTATTTCTCGGACTTCCCCGAGCAGGGAACACCTGTGACTGAAGAGAGCTGCGTGGAGTTGTCTCTCGAGCTCCCCCACTCAATGACAATGGTTCCGGAATCCTGAGCGTGGGGAGGTTCCACCAACGGTCGGCAGCGCGTGGGTTCTAACGGAATGCCTGTGCTCGTCTCCACTGAGGGTTTTCCTCATGTCTCTGTGCCAGGGAATGCTAGGGGATGTTGCAGGAAATCCCAGTGACAGAGGCTGCCTCACCAAGGTCAGGGAAGATATTTCTCAGACTTCCCCGGACAGGGAACACCTGTGACTTAAAAGAGCTGCGTGGAGGTGTCTCTCGATCCCCCCACTCAATGACAATGGTTCCGGAATCCTGAGCGTGGGGAGGTTCCACCAACGGTCGGCAGGGCGTGGGTTCTAACGGAATGCCTGTGCTCGTCTCCACTGAGGATTTTCCTCATGTCTCTGTGCCAGGGAATGCTAGGGGATGTTGCAGAAAATCCCAGTGACAGAGTCTGCATCCCCAAGGTCAGGGAAGGTATTTGTCGGACGTCCCCGTGCAGGGAACACCTGTGACTGAAGAGAGCTGCGTGGACTTGTCTCTCGAGCTCCCCCACGCACTGACAATGGTTCCGGAACCCTGAGCGTGGGGAGGTTCCACCGACGGTCGGCAGCGCGTGGGTTCCAACGGAATGCCGGAGCTGGTCTCCCCTGAGGGTTTTCCTAATGTCTCTGTGCCAGGGATTGCAAGGGGGGTTTGCAGGAAATCCCAGTGTCAGAGGCTGCCTCCCCAAGGTCAGGGAAGGTATTTCTCAGACTTCCCTGAGCAGGGAACACCTGTGACTGAAGAGAGCTGCGTGGAGTTGTCTCTCGAGCTCCCCCACTCAATGACAATGGTTCCGGAATCCTGAGCGTGGGGAGGTTCCACCAACGGTCGGCAGCGCGTGGGTTCTAACGGAATGCCTGTGCTCGTCTCCCCTGAGTGTTTTCCTCATGTCTCTGTGCCAGGGAATGCTAGCGGGGGTTGCAGGAAATCCCAGTGACAGAGGCTGCCTCCCCAAGGTCAGGGAAGGTATTTCTCAGACTTCCCCGAGCAGGGAACACCTGTGAATGAAGAGAGCTGCGTGGAGTTGTCTCTCGAGCTCCCCCACTCAATGACAATGGTTCCGGAATCCTGAGCGTGGGGAGGTTCCACCAACCGTCGGCAGCGCGTGGGTTCTAAGGGAATGCCTGTGCTCGTCTCCCCTGAGGATTTTCCTCATGTCTCTGTGCCAGGGAATGCTAGGGGGGTTTGCAGGAAATCCCAGTGACAGAGGCTGCCTCCCCAAGGTCAGGGAAGTTATTTCTCGGACTTCCCCGGACAGGGAACACCTGTGACTTAAGAGAGCTGCGTGGCGGTGTCTCTCATGCTCCCCCACGCACTGACAATGATTCCGGAACCCTGAGCGTGGGGAGGTTCCACCAACGGTCGGCAGCGCGTGGGTTCCAACGGAATGCCTGAGCTGGTCTCCCCTGAGGGTTTTCCTAATGTCTCTGTGCCAGGGAATGCTAGGGGGGTTTGCAGGAAATCCCAGTGACAGAGGCTGCCTCCCCAAGGTCAGGGAATGTTTTTCACGGACTGCCCCGGACAGGGAACTCCTGTGACTGAAGAGAGCTGCGTGGAGGTGTCTCTCGAGCTCCCCCACGCACTGACAATTGTTCCGGAACCCTGAGGTTGGGGAGGTTCCAACAACGGTCGGCAGCGCGTGGGTTCCAACGGAATGCCTGAGCTGGTCTCCCCTGAGGCTTTTCCTAATGTCTCTGTGCCAGGGAATGCTAGGGGGGTTTGCAGGAAATCCCAGTGACAGAGGCTGCCTCCCCAAGGTCAGGGAAGGTTTTTCACGGACTGCCCCGGACAGGGAACTCCTGTGACTGAAGAGAGCTGCGTGGAGGTGTCTCTCGAGCTCCCCCACGCACTGACAATTGTTCCGGAACCTTGAGCGTGGGGAGGTTCCACCAACGGTCGGCAGCGCGTGGGTTCCAACGGAATGCCTGAGCTGGTTTCCCCTGAGGCTTTTCCTAATGTCTCTGTGCCAGGGAATGCTAGGGGGTTTTGCAGGAAATCCCAGTGACAGAGGCTGCCTCCCCAAGGTCATGGAAGGTATTTCTCGGACTTCCCCGGACAGGTAACACCTGTGACTGAAGAGAGATGCGTGGAGGTGTCTCTCGAGCTCCCCCACGCACTGACAATTGTTCCGGAACCCTGAGCGTGGGGAGGTTCCACCAACGGTCGGCAGCGCGTGGGTTCCAACGGAATGCCTGAGCTGGTCTCCCCTGAGGGTTTTACTAATGTCTCTGTGCCAGGGAATGCTAGGGGGGTTTGCAGGAAATCCCAGTGACAGAGGCTGCCTCCCCAAGGTCAGGGAAGGTATTTCTCGGACTTCCCCTGACAGGGAACACCTGTGACTGAAGAGAGCTGCGTGGAGGTGTCTCTCGAGCTCCCCCACGCACTGACAATTGTTCCGGAACCCTGAGCGTGGGGAGGTTCCACCAACGGTCGGCAGCGCGTGGGTTCCAACGGAATCCCTGAGCTGGTCTCCTCTGAGGGTTTTCCTAATGTCTCTGTGCCAGGGAATGCTAGGGGGGTTTACAGGAAATCCCAGTGACAGAGGCTGCCTCCCCAAGGTAAGGGAAGTTATTTCACGGACTGCCCCAGAGAGGGAACTCCTGTGACTGAAGAGAGCTGCGTGGAGGTGTATCTCGAGCTCCCTCACGCACTGACAATTTTTCCGGAATCCTGAGCGTGGGGAGGTTCCACCAACGGTCGGCAGCGCGTGGGTTCTAACGGAATGCCTGTGCTTGTCTCCCCTGAGGGTTTTCCTCATGTCTCAGTGCCAGGGAATGCTAGGGGGGGTTGCAGGAAATCCCAGTGACAGAGGCGGCCTCCCCAAGGTCAGGGAAGGTATTTCTCGGACTTCCCGAGCAGGGAACACCTGTGACTGAAGAGAGCTGCGTGGAGTTGTCTCTCGAGATCCCCCACTCAATGACAATGGTTCCGGAATCCTGAGCGTGGGGAGGTTCCACCAACGGTCGGCAGCGCGTGGTTTCTAAGGGAATGCCTGTGCTCGTCTCCCCTGAGGATTTTACTCATGTCTCTGTGCCAGGGAATGCTAGGGGGGTTTGCAGGAAATCCCAGTGACCGAGGCTGCCTCCCCAAGGTCAGGGAAGGTATTTCTCGGACCCCCCGGACAGGGAATACCTGTGAATTAAGAGAGCTGCGTGGAGGTGTCTATCGAGATCCCCCACGCACTGACAATGGTTCCGGAACCCTGAGCGTGGGGAGGTTCCACCAACGGTCGGCAGCGCGTGGGTTCCAACGGAATGCCTGAGCTGGTCTCCCCTGAGGGTTTTCCTAATGTCTCTGATCCAGGGAATGCTAGGGGGGGTTGCAGGAAATCCCAGTGACACAGGCGGTCTCCCCAAGTTCAGGGAAGGTATTTCTCAGACTTCCCCGAGCAGGGAACACCTGGGACTGAAGAGAGCTGCGTGGAGATGTCTCTCGAGCTCCCCCACTCAATGACAATGGTTCCGGAATCCTGAGCGTGGGGAGGTTCCACCAACGGTCGGCAGCGCGTGGGTTCTAAGGGAATGCCTGTGCTCGTCTCCCCTGAGGGTTTTCCTCATGTCTCTGTGCCAGGGAATGCTAGGGGATGTTGCAGGAAATCCCAGTGACATAGGCTGCCTCCCCAAGGTCAGGGAAGATATTTCTCAGACTTCCCCGGACAGGGAACACCTGTGACTTAAAAGAGCTGCGTGGAGGTGTCTCTCGATCTCCCCCACTCAATGACAATGGTTCCGGAATCCTCAGCGTGGGGAGGTTCCACCAACGGTCGGCAGGGCGTGGGTTCTAACGGAATGCCTGTGCTCGTCTCCACTGAGGGTTTTCCTCATGTCTCTGTGCCAGGGAATGCTAGGGGATGTTGCAGAAAATCCCAGTGACAGAGGCTGCATCCCCAAGGTCAGGGAAGGTATTTCTCGGACGTCCCCGTGCAGGGAACACCTGTGACTGAAGAGAGCTGCGTGGAGGTGTCTCTCGAGCTCCCCCACGCACTGACAATGGTTCCGGAACCCTGAGCGTTGGGAGGTTCCACCAACCGTCGGCAGCGCGTGGGTTCCAACGGAATGCCGGAGCTGGTCTGCCCTGAGGGTTTTCCTAATGTCTCTGTGCCAGGGAATGCTAGGGGGGTTTGCAGGAAATCCCAGTGACAGAGGCTGCCTCCCCAAGGTCAGGGAAGTTATTTCTCAGACTTCCATGAGCAGTGAACACCTGTGACTGAAGAGAGCTGCGTGGAGTTGTCTCTCGAGCTCCCCCACTCAATGACAATGGTTCCGGAATCCTGAGCGTGGGGAGGTTCCACCAACGGTCGGCAGCGCGTGGGTTCTAACGGAATGCCTGTGCTCGTCTCCCCTGAGTGTTTTCCTCATGTCTCTGTGCCAGGGAATGCTAGGGGGGGTTGCAGGAAATCCCAGTGACAGAGGCTGCCTCCCCAAGGTCATGGAAGTTATTTCTCGGACTTCCCCGGACAGGTAACACCTGTGACTGAAGAGAGCTGCGTGGAGGTGTCTCTCGAGCTCCCCCACGCACTGACAATTGTTCCGGAACCCTGAGCGTGGGGAGGTTCCACCAACGGTCGGCAGCGCGTGGGTTCCAACCGAATGCCTGAGCTGGTCTCCCCTGAGGGTTTTCCAAATGTCTCTGTGCCAGGGAATGCTAGGGGGGTTTGCAGGAAATCCCAGTGACAGAGGCTGCCTCCCCAAGGTCAGGGAAGTTATTTCACGGACTGCCCCAGACAGGGAACTCCTGTGACTGAAGAGAGCTGCGTGGAGGTATATCTCGAGCTCCCCCACGCACTGACAATGTTTCCGGAACCCTGAGCGTGGGGAGGTTAAACCAACGGTCGGCAGCGCGTGGGTTCCAACGGAATGCCTGAGCTGTCTCCCCTGAGGGTTTTCCTAATTTCTCTGGGCCAGGGAATGCTAGGAGGTTTTGCAGGAAATCCCAGTGACAAAGGCTGCCTCCCCAAGTTCAGGGAAGGTTTTTCTCGGACTTCCCCGAACAGGGAACACCTGTGACTGAAGAGAGCTGCGTGGAGTTGTCTCTCGAGCTCCCCCACTCAATGAGTATGGTTCCGGAATCCTGAGCGTGGGGAGGTTCCACCAACGGTCGGCAGCGCGTGGGTTCTAACGGAATGCCTGTGCTCGTCTCCCCTGAGGGTTTTCCTCATGTCTCAGTGCCAGGGAATGCTAGGGGGGGTTGCAGGAAATCCCAGTGACAGAGGCGGCCTCCCCAAGGTCACGGAATGTATTTCTCGGACTTCCCCGAGCAGGGAACACCTGTGACTGAGGAGAGCTGCGTGGAGTTGTCTCTCGAGCTCCCCCACTCAATGACAATGTTTCCGGAATCCTGAGCGTGGGGAGGTTCCACCAACGGTCGGCAGCGCGTGGGTTCTAACGGAATGCCTGTGCTCGTCTCCCCTGAGGGTTTTCCTCATGTGTCTATACCAGGGAATGCTAGGGGATGTTGCAGGAAATCCCAGTGACAGAGGCTGCCTCCCCAAGGTCAGGGAAGGTATTTCTCGGACTTCCCCGAGCAGGAAACACCTGTCACTGAAGAGAGCTGCGTGGAGTTTTCTCTCGAGCTCCCCCACTCAATGACAATGGTTCCGGAATCCTGAGCGTGGGGAGGTTCCACCAACGGTCGGCAGCGCGTGGGTTCTAAGGGAGTGCCTGTGCTCGTCTCCCCTGAGGGTTTTCCTCATGTCTCTGTGCCAGGGAATGCTAGGGGGGTTTGCAGGAAATCCCAGTGACCGAGGCTGCCTCCCCAAGGTCAGGGAAGGTATTTCTCGGACCCCCCGGACAGGGAATACCTGTGACTTAAGAGAGCTGCGTGGAGGTGTCTATCGATATCCCCCACGCACAGACAATTGTTCCGGAACCCTTAGCGTGGTGAGGTTCCACCAACGGTCGGCAGCGCGTGGGTTCCAACGGAATGCCTGAGCTGGTCTCCCCTGAGGGTTTTACTAATTTCTCTGTGCCAGGGAATGCTAGGGGGGTTTGCAGGAAATCCCAGTGACAGAGGCTGCCTCCCCAAGGTCAGGGAAGGTATTTCTCGGACTTCCCTTGACAGGGAACACCTGTGACTGAAGAGAGCTGCGTGGAGGTGTCTCTCGAGCTCCTCCACGCACTGACAATTGTTCCGGAACCCTGAGCGTGGGGAGGTTCCACCAACGGTCGGCAGCGCGTGGGTTCCAACGGAATCCCTGAGCTGGTCTCCCCTGAGGGTTTCTCCTACTGTCTCTGTGCCAGGGAATGCTAGGGGTGGTTACAGGATATCCCAGTGACAGAGGCTGCCTCCCCAAGGTCAGGGAAGTTATTTCACGGACTGCCCCAGACAGGGAACTCCTGTGACTGCAGAGAGCTGCGTGGAGGTGTATCTCGAGCTCCCCCACACACTGACAATGTTTCCGGAACCCTGAGCGTGGGGAGGTTCCACCAACGGTCGGCAGCGCGTGGGTTCCAACGGAATGCCTGAGCTGTCTCCCCTGAGGGTTTTCCTCATTTCTCTGTGCCAGGGAATGCTAGGAGGGTTTGCAGGAAATCCCAGTGACAAAGGCTGCCTCTCCAAGGTCAGGGAAGGTTTTTCTCGGACTTCCCCGAGAAGGGAACACCTGTGACGGAAGAGAGCTGCGTGGAGTTGTCTCTCGAGCTCCCCCACTCAATGACAATGTTTCCGGAATCCTGAGCGTGGGGAGGTTCCACCAACGGTCGGCAGCGCGTGGGTTCTAACGGAATGCCTGTGCTCGTCTCCCCTGAGGGTTTTCCTCATGTCTCTGTACCAGGGAATGCTAGGGGATGTTGCAGGAAATCCCAGTGACAGAGGCTGCCTCCCCAAGGTCAGGGAAGGTATTTCTCGGACTTCCCCGAGCAGGGAACACCGGTGAATGAAGAGAGCTGCGTGGAGTTGTCTCTCGAGCTCCCCCACTCAATGACAATGGTTCCGGAATCCTGAGCGTTGGGAGGTTCCACCAACGGTCGGCCGACCGTGGTTTCCAAGGGAATGCCTGTGCTCGTCTCCCCTGAGGGTTTTCCTCATGTCTCTGTGCCAGGGAATGCTAGGGGTGTTTGCAGGAAATCCCAGTGACCGAGGCTGCCTCCCCAGGGTCAGGGAATGTATTTCTCGGACTTCCCCGGACAGGGAACACCTGTGACTTAAGAGAGCTTCATGGAGGTGTCTCTCGAGCTCCCCAACGCACTGACAATGGTTCCGTAACCCTGAGCGTGGGGAGGTTCCACCAACGGTCGGCAGCGCGTGGGTTCTAACGGAAAGCCTGTGCTCGTCTCCTCTGAGGGTTTTCCTCATGTCTCTGTGCCAGGGAATGCTAGGGGGGTTTGCAGGAAATCCCAGTAACAGAGGCTGCCTCCCCAAGGTCACGGAAGGTATTTCTCGGACCCCCCGGACAGGGAATTCCTGTGACTTAAGAGAGCTGCGTGGAGGTGTCTCTCGAGATCCCCCACGCACTGACAATGATTCCGGAACCCTGAGCGTGGGGAAGTTCCACCAACGGACGGCAGCGCGTGAGTTCCAACGGAATGCCTGAGCTGGTCTCCCCTGAGGATTTTCCTAATGTCTCTGTGCCAGGGAATGCTACGGGGTTTGCAGGAAATCCCAGTGACAGAGGCTACCTCCCCAAGGTCAGGGAAGATATTTCACGGACTGCCCCGGACAGGGAACTCCTGTGACTGAAGAGAGCTGCGTGGAGTTTTCTCTCGAGCTCCCCCACTCAATGACAACGGTTCCGGAATCCTGAGCGTGGGGAGGTTCCACCAACGGTCGGCAGCGCGTGGCTTCTAAGGGAATGAATGTGCTCGTCTCCCATGAGGGTTTTCCTCATGTCTCTGTGCCAGGGAATGCTAGGAGGGTTTCCAGGAAATCCCAGAGACAGAGGCTGCCTCCCCAAGGTCAGGGAAGGTATTTCTCGGACTTCCCCGAGCAGGGATCACCTGTGACTAAAGAGAGCTGCGTAGAGTTGTCTCTCGAGCTCCCCCACTCATTGACTATGGTTCCGGAATCCTGAGCGTGGGGAGGTTCCACCAACGGTCGGCAGCGCGTGGATTCTAAGGGAATGCCTGTGCTCGTCTCCCCTGAGGGTTTTCCTCATGTCTCTGTGCCAGGGAATGCTAGGGGTTGTTGCAGGAAATCCCAGTGACAGAGGCTGCCTCCCCAAGGTCAGGGAAGGTATTTCTCGGACTTCCCCGAGCAGGGAACACCTGTGACTGAAGAGAGCTTCGTGGAGTTGTCTCTCGAGCTCCCCCACTCAATGACAATGGTTCCGGAATTCTGAGCGTGTGGAGGTTCCACCAACGGTCGGCAGCGCGTGGGTTCTAAGGGAATGCCTGTGCTCGTCTCCCCTGAGGGTTTTCCTCATGTCTCTGTGCCAGGGAATGCTAGGGGGGTTTGCAGGAAATCCCAGTGACAGAGGCTGCCTCCCCAAGGTCAGGGAAGGTATTTCTCAAACTTCCCCGAGCAGGGAACACCTGTGACTGAAGAGAGCTGCGTGGAGTTGTCTCTCGAGCTCCCCCACTCAATGACAATGGTTCCGGAATCCTGAGCGTGGGGAGGTTCCACCAACGTTCGGCAGCGCGTGGGTTCTAAAGGAATGCCTGTGCTCGTCTCCCCTGAGTGTTTTCCTCATTTCTCTGTGCCAGGGAATGCTAGGGGGGTATGCAGGAAATCCCAGTGACAGAGGCTGCCTCCCCAATGTCAGGGAAGTTATTTCTCAAACTTCCCCGAGCAGGGAACACCTGTGACTGAAGAGAGCTGCGTGGAGTTGTCTCTCGAGCTCCCCCACTCAATGACAATGGTTCCGGAATCCTGAGCGTGGGGAGGTTCCACCAACGGTCGGCAGCGCTTGGGTACTAAGGGAATGAATGTGCTCGACTCCCCTGAGTGTTTTCCTCATGTCTCTCTGCCAAGGAATGCTAGTGGGGGTTGCAGGAATTCCCAGTGACAGAGGCTGCATCCCCAAGGTCAGGGAAGTTATTTCTTGGATTTCCCCGAGCAGGGAACACCTGTGACTGAAGAGAGCTGCGTGGAGTTTTCTCTCGAGCTCCCCCACTCAATGACAATGGTTCCGGAATCCTGAGCGTGGGGAGGTTCCACCAACGGTCGGCAGCGCGTGGTTTCTAAGGGAATGAATGTGCTCTTCTCCCCTGAGGGTTTTCCTCATGTCTCTGTGCCAGGGAATGCTAGGAGGGTTTCCATGAAATCCCAGAGACAGAGGCTGCCTCCCCAAGGTCAGGGAAGTTATTTCTCGGACTTCCCCGAGCAGGGAACACCTGTGACTAAAGAGAGCTGCGTGGAGTTGTCTCTCGAGATTCCCCACTCATTGACTATGGTTCCGCAATCCTGAGCGTGAGGAGGTTCCACCAATGGTCGGCAGCGCGTGGGTTCTACTGGAGTGCCTGTGCTCGTCTCCCCTGAGGGTTTTCTTCATGTCTCTGTGCCAGGGAATGCTAGGGGGGGTTGCAGGAAATCCCAGTGACAGAGGCTGCCTCCCCAAGTTCAGGGAAGGTATTTCTCGCACTTCCCCGAGCAGGGAATACCTGTGATTGAAGAGAGCTGCGTCGAGTTGTCTCTCGAACTCCCCCACTCAGTGACAATGGTTCCGGAATCCTGAGCGTGGGGAGGTTCCACCAAAGGTCGGCAGCGCGTGGGTTCTAAGGGAATGCCTGTGCTCGTCTCCCCTGAGGGTTTTCCTCATGTCTCTGTGCCAGGGAATGCTAGGGGGGTTTGCAGGAAATCCCAGTAACAGAGGCTGCCTCCCCAAGGTCACGGAAGGTATTTCTCGGACCCCCCGGACAGGGAATTCCTGTGACTTAAGAGAGCTGCGTGGAGGTGTCTCTCGAGATCCCCCACGCACTGACAATGATTCCGGAACCCTGAGCGTGGGGAAGTTCCACCAACGGACGGCAGCGCGTGAGTTCCAACGGAATGCCTGAGCTGGTATCCCCTGAGGATTTTCCTAATGTCTCTGTGCCAGGGAATGCTACGGGGTTTGCAGGAAATCCCAGTGACAGAGGCTACCTCCCCAAGGTCAGGGAAGATATTTCACGGACTGCCCCGGACAGGGAACTCCTGTGACTGAAGAGAGCTGCGTGGAGTTTTCTCTCGAGCTCCCCCACTCAATGACAACGGTTCCGGAATCCTGAGCGTGGGGAGGTTCCACCAACGGTCGGCAGCGCGTGGCTTCTAAGGGAATGAATGTGCTCGTCTCCCCTGAGGGTTTTCCTCATGTCTCTGTGCCAGGGAATGCTAGGAGGGTTTCCAGGAAATCCCAGAGACAGAGGCTGCCTCCCCAAGGTCAGGGAAGGTATTTCTCGGACTTCCCCGAGCAGGGATCACCTGTGACTAAAGAGAGCTGCGTAGAGTTGTCTCTCGAGCTCCCCCACTCATTGACTATGGTCCCGGAATCCTGAGCGTGGGGAGGTTCCACCAACGGTCGGCAGCGCGTGGGTTCTAAGGGAATGCCTGTGCTCGTCTCCCCTGAGGGTTTTCCTCATGTGTCTGTGCCAGGTAATGCTAGGGGAGTTTGCAGGAAATCCCAGTGACAGAGGCTGCCTCCCCAAGGTCAGGGAAGGTATTTCTCGCACTTCCCCGAGCAGGCAACACCTGTGACTGAAGAGAGCTGCGTGGAGTTGTCTCTCGAGCTCCCCCACTCAATGACAATGGTTCCGGAATCCTGAGCATGGGGAGGTTCCACCAACGGTCGGCATCGCGTGGGTTCTAAGGGAATGCCTGTGCTCGTCTCCCCTGAGGGTTTTCCTCATGTCTCTGTGCCAGGGAATGCTAGGAGGGTTTGCAGGAAATCCCAGTGACAGAGGCTGCCTCCCCAACGTCAGGAAAGTTATTTCTCGGACTTCCCCTAGCAGGGAACACCTGTGACTGAAGAGTGCTGCGTGGAGTTGTCTGTCGAGCTCCCCCACTCAATGACTATGGTTCCGAAATCCTGAGCGTGGGGAGGTTCCACCAACGGTCGGCAGCGCGTGGATTCTAAGGGAATGCCTGTGCTCGTCTCCCCTGAGGGTTTTCCTCATGTCTCTGTGCCAGGGAATGCTAGGGGTTGTTGCAGGAATTCCCAGTGACAGAGGCTGCCTCCCCAAGGTCAGGGAAGGTATTTCTCGGACTTCCCCGAGCAGGGAACACCTGTGACTGAAGAGAGCTGCGTGGAGTTGTCTCTCGAGCTCCCCCACTCAATGACAATGGTTCCGGAATCCTGAGCGTGGGGAGGTTCCACCAACGTTCGGCAGCGCGTGGGTTCTAAAGGAATGCCTGTGCTCGTCTCCCCTGAGTGTTTTCCTCATTTCTCTGTGCCAGGGAATGCTAGGGGGGTTTGCAGGAAATCCCAGTGACAGAGGCTGCCTCCCCAATGTCAGGGAAGTTATTTCTCAAACTTCCCTGAGCAGGGAACACCTGTGACTGAAGAGAGCTGCGTGGAGTTGTCTCTCGAGCTCCCCCACTCAATGACAATGGTTCCGGAATCCTGAGCGTGGGGAGGTTCCACCAACGGTCGGCAGCGCTTGGGTACTAAGGGAATGAATGTGCTCGACTCCCCTGAGTGTTTTCCTCATGTCTCTCTGCCAGGGAATGCTAGTGGGGGTTGCAGGAATTCCCAGTGACAGAGGCTGCATCCCCAAGGTCAGGGAAGTTATTTCTTGGATTTCCCCGAGCAGGGAACACCTGTGACTGAAGAGAGCTTCGTGGAGTTGTCTCTCGAGCTCCCCCACACAATGACAATGGTTCCGGAATCCTGAGCGTGGGGAGGTTCCACCAAAGGTCGGCAGCGCGTGGGTTCTAAGGGAATGCCTGTGCTCATCTCCCCTGAGGGTTTTCCTCATGTCTCTGTGCCAGGGAATGCTAGGGGGTGTTGCAGGAAATCCCAGTGACAGAGGCTGCCTCCCCAAGGTCAGGGAAGGTATTTCTCAGACTTCCCCGAGCAGGGAACACCTGTGACTGAAGAGAGCTGCGTGGAGTTTTCTCTCGAGCTCCCCCACTCAATGACAATGGTTCCGGAATCCTGAGCGTGGGGAGGTTCCACCAACGGTCGGCAGCGCGTGGTTTCTAAGGGAATGAATGTGCTCTTCTCCCCTGAAGGTTTTCCTCATGTCTCTGTGCCAGGGAATGCTAGGAGGGTTTCCATGAAATCCCAGAGACAGAGGCTGCCTCCCCAAGGTCAGGGAAGTTATTTCTCGGACTTCCCCGAGCAGGGAACACCTGTGACTAAAGAGAGCTGCGTGGAGTTGTCTCTCGAGATCCCCCACTCATTGACTATGGTTCCGCAATCCTGAGCGTGAGGAGGTTCCACCAACGGTCGGCAGCGCGTGGGTTCTAAGGGAATGCCTGTGCTCGTCTCCCCTAAGTGTTTTCCTCATGTCTCGGTGCCAGTTAATCCTAGGGGGGTTTGCAGGAAATCCCAGTGACAGAGGCTTCCTCCCCAAGTTCAGGGAAGGTATTTCTCGGACTTCTCCGGACAGGGAACACCTGTGACTGAAGAGAGCTGCGTGGAGGTGTCTCTCGAGCTCCCCCACGCACTGACAATGGTTCCGGAACCCTGAGCGTGGGGAGGTTCCACCAACGGTCGGCAGCGCGTGGTTTCTAAGGGAATGCCTGTGCTCCTCTCCCCTGAGTGTTTTCCTCATGTCTCTGTGCCAGGGAATGCTAGCGGGGGTTGCAGGAAATCCCAGTGACAGAGGCTGCCTCCCCAAGGTCAGGGAAGGTATTTCTCAGACTTCCCCGAGCAGGGAACACCTGTGAATGAAGAGAGCTGCGTGGAGTTGTCTCTCGAGCTCCCCCACTCAATGACAATGGTTCCGGAATCCTGAGCGTGGGGAGGTTCCACCAACGGTCGGCAGCGCGTGGGTTCTAACGGAATGCCTGAGCTGGTCTCCCCTGAGGGTTTTCCTAATGTCTCTGTGCCAGGGAATGCTAGGGGGGTTTGCAGGAAATCCCAGTGACAGAGGCTGCCTCCCCAAGGTCAGGGAATGTTTTTCACGGACTGCCCCGGACAGGGAACTCCTGTGACTGAAGAGAGCTGCGTGGAGGTGTCTCTCGAGCTCCCCCACGCACTGACAATTGTTCCGGAACCCTGAGGTTGGGGAGGTTCCAACAACGGTCGGCAGCGCGTGGGTTCCAACGGAATGCCTGAGCTGGTCTCCCCTGAGGCTTTTCCTAATGTCTCTGTGCCAGGGAATGCTAGGGGGGTTTGCAGGAAATCCCAGTGACAGAGGCTGCCTCCCCAAGGTCAGGGAAGGTTTTTCACGGACTGCCCCGGACAGGGAACTCCTGTGACTGAAGAGAGCTGCGTGGAGGTGAGTCTCGAGCTCCCCCACGCACTGACAATTGTTCCGGAACCTTGAGCGTGGGGAGGTTCCACCAACGGTCGGCAGCGCGTGGGTTCCAACGGAATGCCTGAGCTGGTTTCCCCTGAGGATTTTCCTAATGTCTCTGTGCCAGGGAATGCTAGGGGGTTTTGCAGGAAATCCCAGTGACAGAGGCTGCCTCCCCAAGGTCATGGAAGGTATTTCTCGGACTTCCCCGGACAGGTAACACCTGTGACTGAAGAGAGATGCGTGGAGGTGTCTCTCGAGCTCCCCCACGCACTGACAATTGTTCCGGAACCCTGAGCGTGGGGAGGTTCCACCAACGGTCGGCAGCGCGTGGGTTCCAACGGAATGCCTGAGCTGGTCTCCCCTGAGGGTTTTACTAATGTCTCTGTGCCAGGGAATGCTAGGGGGGTTTGCAGGAAATCCCAGTGACAGAGGCTGCCTCCCCAAGGTCAGGGAAGGTATTTCTCGGACTTCCCCTGACAGGGAACACCTGTGACTGAAGAGAGCTGCGTGGAGGTGTCTCTCGAGCTCCCCCACGCACTGACAATTGTTCCGGAACCCTGAGCGTGGGGAGGTTCCACCAACGGTCGGCAGCGCGTGGGTTCCAACGGAATCCCTGAGCTGGTCTCCTCTGAGGGTTTTCCTAATGTCTCTGTGCCAGGGAATGCTAGGGGGGTTTACAGGAAATCCCAGTGACAGAGGCTGCCTCCCCAAGGTAAGGGAAGTTATTTCACGGACTGCCCCAGAGAGGGAACTCCTGTGACTGAAGAGAGCTGCGTGGAGGTGTATCTCGAGCTCCCTCACGCACTGACAATTTTTCCGGAATCCTGAGCGTGGGGAGGTTCCACCAACGGTCGGCAGCGCGTGGGTTCTAACGGAATGCCTGTGCTTGTCTCCCCTGAAGGTTTTCCTCATGTCTCAGTGCCAGGGAATGCTAGGGGGGGTTGCAGGAAATCCCAGTGACAGAGGCGGCCTCCCCAAGGTCAGGGAAGGTATTTCTCGGACTTCCCGAGCAGGGAACACCTGTGACTGAAGAGAGCTGCGTGGAGTTGTCTCTCGAGATCCCCCACTCAATGACAATGGTTCCGGAATCCTGAGCGTGGGGAGGTTCCACCAACGGTCGGCAGCGCGTGGTTTCTAAGGGAATGCCTGTGCTCGTCTCCCCTGAGGATTTTACTCATGTCTCTGTGCCAGGGAATGCTAGGGGGGTTTGCAGGAATTCCCAGTGACCGAGGCTGCCTCCCCAAGGTCAGGGAAGGTATTTCTCGGACCCCCCGGACAGGGAATACCTGTGACTTAAGAGAGCTGCGTGGAGGTGTCTATCGAGATCCCCCACGCACTGACAATGGTTCCGGAACCCTGAGCGTGGGGAGGTTCCACCAACGGTCGGCAGCGCGTGGGTTCCAACGGAATGCCTGAGCTGGTCTCCCCTGAGGGTTTTCCTAATGTCTCTGATCCAGGGAATGCTAGGGGGGGTTGCAGGAAATCCCAGTGACACAGGCGGTCTCCCCAAGTTCAGGGAAGGTATTTCTCGGACTTCCCCGAGCATGGAACACCTGGGACTGAAGAGAGCTGCGTGGAGATATCTCTCGAGCTCCCCCACTCAATGACAATGGTTCCGGAATCCTGAGCGTGGGGAGGTTCCACCAACGGTCGGCAGCGCGTGGGTTCTAAGGGAATGCCTGTGCTCGTCTCCCCTGAGGGTTTTCCTCATGTCTCTGTGCCAGGGAATGCTAGGGGATGTTGCAGGAAATCCCAGTGACATAGGCTGCCTCCCCAAGGTCAGGGAAGATATTTCTCAGACTTCCCCGGACAGGGAACACCTGTGACTTAAAAGAGCTGCGTGGAGGTGTCTCTCGATCTCCCCCACTCAATGACAATGGTTCCGGAATCCTCAGCGTGGGGAGGTTCCACCAACGGTCGGCAGGGCGTGGGTTCTAACGGAATGCCTGTGCTCGTCTCCACTGAGGGTTTTCCTCATGTCTCTGTGCCAGGGAATGCTAGGGGATGTTGCAGAAAATCCCAGTGACAGAGGCTGCATCCCCAAGGTCAGGGAAGGTATTTCTCGGACGTCCCCGTGCAGGGAACACCTGTGACTGAAGAGAGCTGCGTGGAGGTGTCTCTCGAGCTCCCCCACGCACTGACAATGGTTCCGGAACCCTGAGCATTGGGAGGTTCCACCAACCGTCGGCAGCGCGTGGGTTCCAACGGAATGCCGGAGCTGGTCTGCCCTGAGGGTTTTCCTAATGTCTCTGTGCCAGGGAATGCTAGGGGGGTTTGCAGGAAATCCCAGTGACAGAGGCTGCCTCCCCAAGGTCAGGGAAGTTATTTCTCAGACTTCCATGAGCAGTGAACACCTGTGACTGAAGAGAGCTGCGTGGAGTTGTCTCTCGAGCTCCCCCACTCAATGACAATGGTTCCGGAATCCTGAGCGTGGGGAGGTTCCACCAACGGTCGGCAGCGCGTGGGTTCTAACGGAATGCCTGTGCTCGTCTCCCCTGAGTGTTTTCCTCATGTCTCTGTGCCAGGGAATGCTAGGGGGGGTTGCAGGAAATCCCAGTGACAGAGGCTGCCTCCCCAAGTTCATGGAAGTTATTTCTCGGACTTCCCCGGACAGGTAACACCTGTGACTGAAGAGAGCTGCGTGGAGGTGTCTCTCGAGCTCCCCCACGCACTGACAATTGTTCCGGAACCCTGAGCGTGGGGAGGTTCCACCAACGGTCGGCAGCGCGTGGGTTCCAACCGAATGCCTGAGCTGGTCTCCCCTGAGGGTTTTCCAAATGTCTCTGTGCCAGGGAATGCTAGGGGGGTTTGCAGGAAATCCCAGTGACAGAGGCTGCCTCCCCAAGGTCAGGGAATTTATTTCACGGACTGCCCCAGACAGGGAACTCCTGTGACTGAAGAGAGCTGCGTGGAGGTATATCTCGAGCCCCCACACGCACTGACAATGTTTCCGGAACCCTGAGCGTGGGGAGGTTAAACCAACGGTCGGCAGCGCGTGGGTTCCAACGGAATGCCTGAGCTGTCTCCCCTGAGGGTTTTCCTAATTTCTCTGGGCCAGGGAATGCTAGGAGGGTTTGCAGGAAATCCCAGTGACAAAGGCTGCCTCCCCAAGTTCAGGGAAGGTTTTTCTCGGACTTCCCCGAACAGGGAACACCTGTGACTGAAGAGAGCTGCGTGGAGTTGTCTCTCGAGCTCCCCCACTCAATGAGTATGGTTCCGGAATCCTGAGCGTGGGGAGGTTCCACCAACGGTCTTCAGCGCGTGGGTTCTAACGGAATGCCTGTGCTCGTCTCCCCTGAGGGTTTTCCTCATGTCTCAGTGCCAGGGAATGCTAGGGGGGGTTGCAGGAAATCCCAGTGACAGAGGCGGCCTCCCCAAGGTCACGGAATGTATTTCTCGGACTTCCCCGAGCAGGGAACACCTGTGACTGAGGAGAGCTGCGTGGAGTTGTCTCTCGAGCTCCCCCACTCAATGACAATGTTTCCGGAATCCTGAGCGTGGGGAGGTTCCACCAACGGTCGGCAGCGCGTGGGTTCTAACGGAATGCCTGTGCTCGTCTCCCCTGAGGGTTTTCCTCATGTGTCTATACCAGGGAATGCTAGGGGATGTTGCAGGAAATCCCAGTGACAGAGGCTGCCTCCCCAAGGTCAGGGAAGGTATTTCTCGGACTTCCCCGAGCAGGAAACACCTGTCACTGAAGAGAGCTGCGTGGAGTTTTCTCTCGAGCTCCCCCACTCAATGACAATGGTTCCGGAATCCTGAGCGTGGGGAGGTTCCACCAACGGTCGGCAGCGCGTGGGTTCTAAGGGAGTGCCTGTGCTCGTCTCCCCTGAGGGTTTTCCTCATGTCTCTGTGCCAGGGAATGCTAGGGGGGTTTGCAGGAAATCCCAGTGACCGAGGCTGCCTCCCCAAGGTCAGGGAAGGTATTTCTCGGACCCCCCGGACAGGGAATACCTGTGACTTAAGAGAGCTGCGTGGAGGTGTCTATCGAGATCCCCCACGCACTGACAATTGTTCCGGAACCCTTAGCGTGGTGAGGTTCCACCAACGGTCGGCAGCGCGTGGGTTCCAACGGAATGCCTGAGCTGGTCTCCCCTGAGGGTTTTACTAATTTCTCTGTGCCAGGGAATGCTAGGGGGGTTTGCAGGAAATCCCAGTGACAGAGGCTGCCTCCCCAAGGTCAGGGAAGGTATTTCTCGGACTTCCCTTGACAGGGAACACCTGTGACTGAAGAGAGCTGCGTGGAGGTGTCTCTCGAGCTCCTCCACGCACTGACAATTGTTCCGGAACCCTGAGCGTGGGGAGGTTCCACCAACGGTCGGCAGCGCGTGGGTTCCAACGGAATCCCTGAGCTGGTCTCCCCTGAGGGTTTCTCCTACTGTCTCTGTGCCAGGGAATGCTAGGGGTGGTTACAGGATATCCCAGTGACAGAGGCTGCCTCCCCAAGGTCAGGGAAGTTATTTCACGGACTGCCCCAGACAGGGAACTCCTGTGACTGCAGAGAGCTGCGTGGAGGTGTATCTCGAGCTCCCCCACGCACTGACAATGTTTCCGGAACCCTGAGCGTGGGGAGGTTCCACCAACGGTCGGCAGCGCGTGGGTTCCAACGGAATGCCTGAGCTGTCTCCCCTGAGGGTTTTCCTCATTTCTCTGTGCCAGGGAATGCTAGGAGGGTTTGCAGGAAATCCCAGTGACAAAGGCTGCCTCTCCAAGGTCAGGGAAGGTTTTTCTCGGACTTCCCCGAGAAGGGAACACCTGTGACGGAAGAGAGCTGCGTGGAGTTGTCTCTCGAGCTCCCCCACTCAATGACAATGTTTCCGGAATCCTGAGCGTGGGGAGGTTCCACCAACGGTCGGCAGCGCGTGGGTTCTAACGGAATGCCTGTGCTCGTCTCCCCTGAGGGTTTTCCTCATGTCTCTGTACCAGGGAATGCTAGGGGATGTTGCAGGAAATCCCAGTGACCGAGGCTGCCTCCCCAGGGTCAGGGAATGTATTTCTCGGACTTCCCCGGACAGGGAACACCTGTGACTTAAGAGAGCTTCATGGAGGTGTCTCTCGAGCTCCCCCACGCACTGACAATGGTTCCGTAACCCTGAGCGTGGGGAGGTTCCACCAACGGTCGGCAGCGCGTGGGTTCCATCGGAATGCCTGAGCTCGTCTCCCCTGAGGGTTTTCCTAATTTTTCTGTGCCAGGGAAGCTAGGGGATGCTTCAGGAAATCCCAGTGATAGAGGCTGCCTCCCCAAGGTCAGGGAAGTTATTTCTCGGACTTCCCCGGACAGGGAACACCTGTGACTGAAGAGAGCTTCGTGGATTTGTCTCTCGAGCTCCCCCAATCAATGACTATGGTTCCGGAATCCTGAGCGTGGGTAGGTTCCACCAACGGTCGGCAGCGCGTGGGTTCTAACGGAAAGCCTGTGCTCGTCTCCTCTGAGGGTTTTCCTCATGTCTCTGTGCCAGGGAATGCTAGGGGGGTTTGCAGGAAATCCCAGTAACAGAGGCTGCCTCCCCAAGGTCACGGAAGGTATTTCTCGGACTTCCCCGAGCAGGGATCACCTGTGACTAAAGAGAGCTGCGTAGAGTTGTCTCTCGAGCTCCCCCACTCATTGACTATGGTTCCGGAATCCTGAGCGTGGGGAGGTTCCACCAACGGTCGGCAGCGCGTGGATTCTAAGGGAATGCCTGTGCTCGTCTCCCCTGAGGGTTTTCCTCATGTCTCTCTGCCAGGGAATGCTAGGGGTTGTTGCAGGAAATCCCAGTGACAGAGGCTGCCTCCCCAAGGTCAGGGAAGATATTTCACGGACTGCCCCGGACAGGGAACTCCTGTGACTGAAGAGAGCTGCGTGGAGTTTTCTCTCGAGCTCCCCCACTCAATGACAACGGTTCCGGAATCCTGAGCGTGGGGAGGTTCCACCAACGGTCGGCAGCGCGTGGCTTCTAAGGGAATGAATGTGCTCGTCTCCCCTGAGGGTTTTCCTCATGTCTCTGTGCCAGGGAATGCTAGGAGGGTTTCCAGGAAATCCCAGAGACAGAGGCTGCCTCCCCAAGGTCAGGGAAGGTATTTCTCGGACTTCCCCGAGCAGGGATCACCTGTGACTAAAGAGAGCTGCGTAGAGTTGTCTCTCGAGCTCCCCCACTCATTGACTATGGTTCCGGAATCCTGAGCGTGGGGAGGTTCCACCAACGGTCGGCAGCGCGTGGATTCTAAGGGAATGCCTGTGCTCGTCTCCCCTGAGGGTTTTCCTCATGTCTCTGTGCCAGGGAATGCTAGGGGTTGTTGCAGGAAATCCCAGTGACAGAGGCTGCCTCCCCAAGGTCAGGGAAGGTATTTCTCGGACTTCCCCGAGCAGGGAACACCTGTGACTGAAGAGAGCTGCGTGGAGTTGTCTCTCGAGCTCCCCCACTCAATGACAATGGTTCCGGAATTCTGAGCGTGTGGAGGTTCCACCAACGGTCGGCAGCGCGTGGGTTCTAAGGGAATGCCTGTGCTCGTCTCCCCTGAGGGTTTTCCTCATGTCTCTGTGCCAGGGAATGCTAGGGGGGTTTGCAGGAAATCCCAGTGACAGAGGCTGCCTCCCCAAGGTCAGGGAAGGTATTTCTCAAACTTCCCCGAGCAGGGAACACCTGTGACTGAAGAGAGCTGCGTGGAGTTGTCTCTCGAGCTCCCCCACTCAATGACAATGGTTCCGGAATCCTGAGCGTGGGGAGGTTCCACCAACGTTCGGCAGCGCGTGGGTTCTAAAGGAATGCCTGTGCTCGTCTCCCCTGAGTGTTTTCCTCATTTCTCTGTGCCAGGGAATGCTAGGGGGGTATGCAGGAAATCCCAGTGACAGAGGCTGCCTCCCCAATGTCAGGGAAGTTATTTCTCAAACTTCCCCGAGCAGGGAACACCTGTGACTGAAGAGAGCTGCGTGGAGTTGTCTCTCGAGCTCCCCCACTCAATGACAATGGTTCCGGAATCCTGAGCGTGGGGAGGTTCCACCAACGGTCGGCAGCGCTTGGGTACTAAGGGAATGAATGTGCTCGACTCCCCTGAGTGTTTTCCTCATGTCTCTCTGCCAGGGAATGCTAGTGGGGGTTGCAGGAATTCCCAGTGACAGAGGCTGCATCCCCAAGGTCAGGGAAGTTATTTCTTGGATTTCCCCGAGCAGGGAACACCTGTGACTGAAGAGAGCTTCGTGGAGTTGTCTCTCGAGCTCCCCCACACAATGACAATGGTTCCGGAATCCTGAGCGTGGGGAGGTTCCACCAAAGGTCGGCAGCGCGTGGGTTCTAAGGGAATGCCTGTGCTCATCTCCCCTGAGGGTTTTCCTCATGTCTCTGTGCCAGGGAATGCTAGGGGGTGTTGCAGGAAATCCCAGTGACAGAGGCTGCCTCCCCAAGGTCAGGGAAGGTATTTCTCAGACTTCCCCGAGCAGGGAACACCTGTGACTGAAGAGAGCTGCGTGGAGTTTTCTCTCGAGCTCCCCCACTCAATGACAATGGTTCCGGAATCCTGAGCGTGGGGAGGTTCCACCAACGGTCGGCAGCGCGTGGTTTCTAAGGGAATGAATGTGCTCTTCTCACCTGAGGGTTTTCCTCATGTCTCTGTGCCAGGGAATGCTAGGAGGGTTTCCATGAAATCCCAGAGACAGAGGCTGCCTCCCCAAGGTCAGGGAAGTTATTTCTCGGACTTCCCCGAGCAGGGAACACCTGTGACTAAAGAGAGCTGCGTGGAGTTGTCTCTCGAGATTCCCCACTCATTGACTATGGTTCCGCAATCCTGAGCGTGAGGAGGTTCCACCAATGGTCGGCAGCGCGTGGGTTCTACTGGAGTGCCTGTGCTCGTGTCCCCTGAGGGTTTTCTTCATGTCTCTGTGCCAGGGAATGCTAGGGGGGGTTGCAGGAAATCCCAGTGACAGAGGCTGCCTCCCCAAGTTCAGGGAAGGTATTTCTCGCACTTCCCCGAGCAGGGAACACCTGTGATTGAAGAGAGCTGCGTCGAGTTGTCTCTCGAACTCCCCCACTCAGTGACAATGGTTCCGGAATCCTGAGCGTGGGGAGGTTCCACCAACGGTCGGCAGCGCGTGGGTTCTAAGGGAATGCCTGTGCTCGTCTCCCCTGAGGGTTTTCCTCATGTCTCTGTGCCAGGGAATGCTAGGGGAGGTTGCAGGAAATCCCAGTGACAGAGGCTGCCTCCCCAAGGTCAGGGAAGGTTTTTCTCGGACTTCCCCGAGCAGGGAACACCTGTGACTGAAGAGAGCTGCGTGGAGTTTTCTCTCGAGCTCCCCCACTCAATGACAATGGTTCCGGAATCCTGAGCGTGGGGAGGTTCCACCAACGGTCGGCAGCGCGTGGGTTCTAAGGGAATGCCTGTGCTCGTCTCCCCTGAGGGTTTTCCTCATGTCTCTGTGCCAGGGAATGCTAGGGGGGTTTGCAGGAAATTCCAGTGACAGAGGCTGCCTCCCCAAGGTCAGGGAAGGTATTTCTCAAACTTCCCCGAGCAGGGAACACCTGTGACTGAAGAGAGCTGCGTGGAGTTGTCTCTCGAGCTCCCCCACTCAATGACAATGGTTCCGGAATCCTGAGCGTGGGGAGGTTCCACCAACGTTCGGCAGCGCGTGGGTTCTAAAGGAATGCCTGTGCTCGTCTCCCCTGAGTGTTTTCCTCATTTCTCTGTGCCAGGGAATGCTAGGGGGGTTTGCAGGAAATCCCAGTGACAGAGGCCGCATCCCCAAGGTCAGGGAAGGTATTTCTCGGACTTCCCCGTGCAGGGAACACCGGTGAATGAAGAGAGCTGCGTGGAGTTGTCTCTCGAGCTCCCCCACTCAATGACAATGGTTCCGGAATCCTGAGCGTTGGGAGGTTCCACCAACGGTCGGCCGCCCGTGGTTTCCAAGGGAATGCCTGTGCTCGTCTCCCCTGAGGGTTTTCCTCATGTCTCTGTGCCAGGGAATGCTAGGGGGGTTTGCAGGAAATTCCAGTGACAGAGGCTGCCTCCCCAAGGTCAGGGAAGGTATTTCTCAAACTTCCCCGAGCAGGGAACACCTGTGACTGAAGAGAGCTGCGTGGAGTTGTCTCTCGAGCTCCCCCACTCAATGACAATGGTTCCGGAATCCTGAGCGTGGGGAGGTTCCACCAACGTTCGGCAGCGCGTGGGTTCTAAAGGAATGCCTGTGCTCGTCTCCCCTGAGTGTTTTCCTAATTTCTCTGTGCCAGGGAAGCTAGGGGATGCTTCAGGAAATCCCAGTGATAGAGGCTGCCTCCCCAAGGTCAGGGAAGTTATTTCTCGGACTTCCCCGGACAGGGAACACCTGTGACTGAAGAGAGCTTCGTGGAATTGTCTCTCGAGCTCCCCCAATCAATGACTATGGTTCCGGAACCCTGAGCGTGGGTAGGTTCCACCAACGGTCGGCAGCGCGTGGGTTCTAACGGAAAGCCTGTGCTCGTCTCCTCTGAGGGTTTTCCTCATGTCTCTGTGCCAGGGAATGCTAGGGGGGTTTGCAGGAAATCCCAGTAACAGAGGCTGCCTCCCCAAGGTCACGGAAGGTATTTCTCGGACCCCCCGGACAGGGAATTCCTGTGACTTAAGAGAGCTGCGTGGAGGTGTCTCTCGAGATCCCCCACGCACTGACAATGATTCCGGAACCCTGAGCGTGGGGAAGTTCCACCAACGGACGGCAGCGCGTGAGTTCCAACGGAATGCCTGAGCTGGTATCCCCTGAGGATTTTCCTAATGTCTCTGTGCCAGGGAATGCTACGGGGTTTGCAGGAAATCCCAGTGACAGAGGCTACCTCCCCAAGGTCAGGGAAGATATTTCACGGACTGCCCCGGACAGGGAACTCCTGTGACTGAAGAGAGCTGCGTGGAGTTTTCTCTCGAGCTCCCCCACTCAATGACAACGGTTCCGGAATCCTGAGCGTGGGGAGGTTCCACCAACGGTCGGCAGCGCGTGGCTTCTAAGGGAATGAATGTGCTCGTCTCCCCTGAGGGTTTTCCTCATGTCTCTGTGCCAGGGAATGCTAGGAGGTTTTCCAGGAAATCCCAGAGACAGAGGCTGCCTCCCCAAGGTCAGGGAAGGTATTTCTCGGACTTCCCCGAGCAGGGATCACCTGTGACTAAAGAGAGCTGCGTAGAGTTGTCTCTCGAGCTCCCCCACTCATTGACTATGGTCCCGGAATCCTGAGCGTGGGGAGGTTCCACCAACGGTCGGCAGCGCGTGGGTTCTAAGGGAATGCCTGTGCTCGTCTCCCCTGAGGGTTTTCCTCATGTGTCTGTGCCAGGTAATGCTAGGGGAGTTTGCAGGAAATCCCAGTGACAGAGGCTGCCTCCCCAAGGTCAGGGAAGGTATTTCTCGCACTTCCCCGAGCAGGCAACACCTGTGACTGAAGAGAGCTTCGTGGAGTTGTCTCTCGAGCTCCCCCACTCAATGACAATGGTTCCGGAATCCTGAGCATGGGGAGGTTCCACCAACGGTCGGCAGCGCGTGGGTTCTAAGGGAATGCCTGTGCTCGTCTCCCCTGAGGGTTTTCCTCATGTCTCTGTGCCAGGGAATGCTAGGAGGGTTTGCAGGAAATCCCAGTGACAGAGGCTGCCTCCCCAACGTCAGGAAAGTTATTTCTCGGACTTCCCCTAGCAGGGAACACCTGTGACTGAAGAGTGCTGCGTGGAGTTGTCTGTCGAGCTCCCCCACTCAATGACTATGGTTCCGAAATCCTGAGCGTGGGGAGGTTCCACCAACGGTCGGCAGCGCGTGGATTCTAAGGGAATGCCTGTGCTCGTCTCCCCTGAGGGTTTTCCTCATGTCTCTGTGCCAGGGAATGCTAGGGGTTGTTGCAGGAATTCCCAGTGACAGAGGCTGCCTCCCCAAGGTCAGGGAAGTTATTTCTCGGACTTCCCCGAGCAGGGAACACCTGTGACTGAAGAGAGCTGCGTGGAGTTGTCTCTCGAGCTCCCCCACTCAATGACAATGGTTCCGGAATCCTGAGCGTGGGGAGGTTCCACCAACGTTCGGCAGCGCGTGGGTTCTAAAGGAATGCCTGTGCTCGTCTCCCCTGAGTGTTTTCCTCATTTCTCTGTGCCAGGGAATGCTAGGGGGGTTTGCAGGAAATCCCAGTGACAGAGGCTGCCTCCCCAATGTCAGGGAAGTTATTTCTCAAACTTCCCTGAGCAGGGAACACCTGTGACTGAAGAGAGCTGCGTGGAGTTGTCTCTCGAGCTCCCCCACTCAATGACAATGGTTCCGGAATCCTGAGCGTGGGGAGGTTCCACCAACGGTCGGCAGCGCTTGGGTACTAAGGGAATGAATGTGCTCGACTCCCCTGAGTGTTTTCCTCATGTCTCTCTGCCAGGGAATGCTAGTGGGTGTTGCAGGAATTCCCAGTGACAGAGGCTGCATCCCCAAGGTCAGGGAAGTTATTTCTTGGATTTCCCCGAGCAGGGAACACCTGTGACTGAAGAGAGCTTCGTGGAGTTTTCTCTCGAGCTCCCCCACACAATGACAATGGTTCCGGAATCCTGAGCGTGGGGAGGTTCCACCAAAGGTCGGCAGCGCGTGGGTTCTAAGGGAATGCCTGTGCTCGTCTCCCCTGAGGGTTTTCCTCATATCTCTGTGCCAGGGAATGCTAGGGGGTGTTGCAGGAAATCCCAGTGACAGAGGCTGCCTCCCCAAGGTCAGGGAAGGTATTTCTCAGACTTCCTCGAGCAGGGAACACCTGTGACTGAAGAGAGCTGCGTGGAGTTTTCTCTCGAGCTCCCCCACTCAATGACAATGGTTCCGGAATCCTGAGCGTGGGGAGGTTCCACCAACGGTCGGCAGCGCGTGGTTTCTAAGGGAATGAATGTGCTCTTCTCCCCTGAGGGTTTTCCTCATGTCTCTGTGCCAGGGAATCCTAGGAGGGTTTCCATGAAATCCCAGAGACTGAGGCTGCCTCCCCAAGGGCAGGGAAGTTATTTCTCGGACTTCCCCGAGCAGGGAACACCTGTGACTAAAGAGAGCTGCGTGGAGTTGTCTCTCGAGATCCCCCACTCATTGACTATGGTTCCGCAATCCTGAGCGTGAGGAGGTTCCACCAATGGTCGGCAGCGCGTGGGTTCTACTGGAGTGCCTGTGCTCGTCTCCCCTGAGGGTTTTCTTCATGTCTCTGTGCCAGGGAATGCTAGGGGGGGTTGCAGGAAATCCCAGTGACAGAGGCTGCCTCCCCAAGTTCAGGGAAGTTATTTCTCGCACTTCCCCGAGCAGGGAACACCTGTGATTGAAGAGAGCTGCGTCGAGTTGTCTCTCGAACTCCCCCACTCAGTGACAATGGTTCCGGAATCCTGAGCGTGGGGAGGTTCCACCAACGGTCGGCAGCGCGTGGGTTCTAAGGGAATGCCTGTGCTCGTCTCCCCTGAGTGTTTTCCTCATGTCTCTGTGCCAGGGAATGCCAAGGGTGGTTGCAGGAAATCCCAGTGACAGAGGCTGCCTCCCCAAAGTCAGGTAAGGTTTTTCTCGGACTTCCCCGAGCAGGGAACACCTGTGACTGAAGAGAGCTGCGTGGAGTTTCCTCTCGAGCTCCCCCACTCAATGACAATGGTTCCGGAATCCTGAGCGTGGGGAGGTTCCACCAACGGTCGGCAGCGCGTGGGTTCTAAGGGAATGCCTGTGCTCATCTCCCCTGAGGGTTTTCCTCATGTCTCTGTGCCAGGGAATGCTAGGGGTTGTTGCAGGAAATCCCAGTGACAGAGGCTGCCTCCCCAAGGTCAAGGAAGTTATTTCTCAGACTTCCCCGAGCAGGGAACACCTGTGACTGAAGAGAGCTGCGTGGAGTTGTCTCTCGAGCTCCCCCACTCAATGACAATGGTTCCGGAATCCTGAGAGTGTGGAAGTTCCACCAACGGTCGGCACCGCGAGGGTTCTAAGGGAATGCCTGTGCTCGTCTCCCCTGAGGGTTTTCCTCATGTCTCTGTGCCAGGGAATGCTAGGGGGGTTTGCAGGAAATCCCAGTGACAGAGGCTGCCTCCCCAAGGTCAGGGAAGGTATTTCTCAAACTTCCCCGAGCAGGGAACACCTGTGAATGAAGAGAGCTGCGTGGAGTTGTCTCTCGAGCTCCCCCACTCAATGACAATGGTTCCGGAATCCTGAGCGTGGGGAGGTTCCACCAACGGTCGGCAGCGCTTGGGTTCTAACGGAATGCCTGTGCTCGTCTCCCCTGAGGGTTTTCCTCATGTCTCTGTGCCAGGGAATGCCAGGGGGTGTTGCAGGAAATCCCAGTGACAGAGGCTGCCTCCCCAAGGTCAGGGAAGGTATTTCTCGGACTTCCCCGAGCAGGGAACACCTGTGACTGAAGAGAGCTGCGTGGAGTTGTCTCTCGATCTCCCCCACTCAATGACAATGGTTCCGGAATTCTGAGCGTGTGGAGGTTCCACCAACGGTCGGCAGCGCGTGGGTTCTAAGGAAATGCCTGTGCTCGTCTCCCCTGAGGGTTTTCCTCATGTCTCTGTGCCAGGGAATGCTAGGGGGGTTTGCAGGAAATCCCAGTGACAGAGGCTGCCTCCCAGGTCAGGGAAGGTATTTCTCAAACTTCCCCGAGCAGGGAACACCTGTGACTGAAGAGAGCTGCGTGGAGTTGTCTCTCGAGCTCCCCCACTCAATGACAATGATTCCGGAATCCTGAGCGTGGGGAGGTTCCACCAACGTTCGGCAGCGCGTGGGTTCTAAAGGAATGCCTGTGCTCGTCTCCCCTGAGTGTTTTCCTCATTTCTCTGTGCCAGGGAATGCTAGGGGGGTTTGCAGGAAATCCCAGTGACAGAGGCTGCCTCCCCAAGGTCAGGGAAGTTATTTCTCAAACTTCCCCGAGCAGGAAACACCTGTGACTGAAGAGAGCTGCGTGGAGTTGTCTCTCGAGCTCCCCCACTCAATGACAATGGTTCCGGAATCCTGAGCGTGGGGAGGTTCCACCAACGGTCGGCAGCGCGTGGGTACTAAGGGAATGAATGTGCTCGACTCCCCTGAGTGTTTTCCTCATGTCTCTCTGCCAGGGAATGCTAGTGGGGGTTGCAGGAAGTCCCAGTGACAGAGGCTGCATCCCCAAGGTCAGGGAAGTTATTTCTTGGATTTCCCCGAGCAGGGAACACCTGTGACTGAAGAGAGCTTCGTGGAGTTGTCTCTCGAGCTCCCCCACACAATGACAATGGTTCCGGAATCCTGAGCGTGGGGAGGTTCCACCAAAGGTCGGCAGCGCGTGGGTTTTAAGGGAATGCCTGTGCTCATCTCCCCTGAGGGTTTTCCTCATGTCTCTGTGCCAGGGAATGCTAGGGGGGTTTGCAGGAAATCCCAGTGACAGAGGCTGCCTCCGAAAGGTCAGGGAAAGTATTTCTCGGACTTCCCCGATCAGGGAAAACCTGTGACTGAAGAGAGCTTCGTGGAGTTGTCTCTCGAGCTCCCCCAATCAATGACAATGGTTCCGGAATCCTGAGCGTGGGGAGGTTCCACCAACTGTCGGCAGCGCGTGGGTTCTAAGGGAATGCCTGTGCTAGTCTCCCCTGAGGGTTTTCCTCATGTCTCTGTGCCAGGGAATGCTAGGGGGTGTTGCAGGAAATCCCAGTGACAGAGGCTGCCTCCCCAAGGGCAGGGAAGTTATTTCTCGGACTTCCCCTAGCAGGGAACACCTGTGACTGAAGAGAGCTGCGTGGAGTTGTCTCTCGAGCTCCCCCACTCAATGACAATGGTTCCGGAATCCTGAGCGTGGGGAGGTTCCACCAACGGTCGGCAGCGCTTGGGTTCTAACGGAATGCCTGTGCTCGTCTCCCCTGAGGGTTTTTCTCATTTCTCTGTGCCAGGGAATGCTAGGAGGGTTTCCAGGAAATCCCAGTGACAGAGGCTGCCTCCCCAAGGTCAGGGAAGGTATTTCTCGCACTTCACCGAGCAGGGAACACCTGTGAATGAAGAGAGCTGCGTGGAGTTGTCTCTCGAGCTCCCCCACTCAATGACAATGGTTCCGGAATCCTGAGCGTGGGGAGGTTCCACCAACGGTCGGCAGCGCTTGGGTTCTAACGGAATGCCTGTGCTCGTCTCCCCTGAGGGTTTTCCTCATGTCTCTGTGCCAGGGAATGCCAGGGGGTGTTGCAGGAAATCCCAGTGACAGAGGCTGCCTCCCCAAGGTCAGGGAAGGTATTTCTCGGACTTCCCCGAGCAGGGAACACCTGTGACTGAAGAGAGCTGCGTGGAGTTGTCTCTCGATCTCCCCCACTCAATGACAATGGTTCCGGAATTCTGAGCGTGTGGAGGTTCCACCAACGGTCGGCAGCGCGTGGGTTCTAAGGAAATGCCTGTGCTCGTCTCCCCTGAGGGTTTTCCTCATGTCTCTGTGCCAGGGAATGCTAGGGGGGTTTGCAGGAAATCCCAGTGACAGAGGCTGCCTCCCAGGTCAGGGAAGGTATTTCTCAAACTTCCCCGAGCAGGGAACACCTGTGACTGAAGAGAGCTGCGTGGAGTTGTCTCTCGAGCTCCCCCACTCAATGACAATGATTCCGGAATCCTGAGCGTGGGGAGGTTCCACCAACGTTCGGCAGCGCGTGGGTTCTAAAGGAATGCCTGTGCTCGTCTCCCCTGAGTGTTTTCCTCATTTCTCTGTGCCAGGGAATGCTAGGGGGGTTTGCAGGAAATCCCAGTGACAGAGGCTGCCTCCCCAAGGTCAGGGAAGTTATTTCTCAAACTTCCCCGAGCAGGAAACACCTGTGACTGAAGAGAGCTGCGTGGAGTTGTCTCTCGAGCTCCCCCACTCAATGACAATGGTTCCGGAATCCTGAGCGTGGGGAGGTTCCACCAACGGTCGGCAGCGCGTGGGTACTAAGGGAATGAATGTGCTCGACTCCCCTGAGTGTTTTCCTCATGTCTCTCTGCCAGGGAATGCTAGTGGGGGTTGCAGGAAGTCCCAGTGACAGAGGCTGCATCCCCAAGGTCAGGGAAGTTATTTCTTGGATTTCCCCGAGCAGGGAACACCTGTGACTGAAGAGAGCTTCGTGGAGTTGTCTCTCGAGCTCCCCCACACAATGACAATGGTTCCGGAATCCTGAGCGTGGGGAGGTTCCACCAAAGGTCGGCAGCGCGTGGGTTTTAAGGGAATGCCTGTGCTCATCTCCCCTGAGGGTTTTCCTCATGTCTCTGTGCCAGGGAATGCTAGGGGGGTTTGCAGGAAATCCCAGTGACAGAGGCTGCCTCCGAAAGGTCAGGGAAAGTATTTCTCGGACTTCCCCGATCAGGGAAAACCTGTGACTGAAGAGAGCTTCGTGGAGTTGTCTCTCGAGCTCCCCCAATCAATGACAATGGTTCCGGAATCCTGAGCGTGGGGAGGTTCCACCAACTGTCGGCAGCGCGTGGGTTCTAAGGGAATGCCTGTGCTAGTCTCCCCTGAGGGTTTTCCTCATGTCTCTGTGCCAGGGAATGCTAGGGGGTGTTGCAGGAAATCCCAGTGACAGAGGCTGCCTCCCCAAGGGCAGGGAAGTTATTTCTCGGACTTCCCCTAGCAGGGAACACCTGTGACTGAAGAGAGCTGCGTGGAGTTGTCTCTCGAGCTCCCCCACTCAATGACAATGGTTCCGGAATCCTGAGCGTGGGGAGGTTCCACCAACGGTCGGCAGCGCTTGGGTTCTAACGGAATGCCTGTGCTCGTCTCCCCTGAGGGTTTTTCTCATTTCTCTGTGCCAGGGAATGCTAGGAGGGTTTCCAGGAAATCCCAGTGACAGAGGCTGCCTCCCCAAGGTCAGGGAAGGTATTTCTCGCACTTCACCGAGCAGGGAACACCTGTGAATGAAGAGAGCTGCGTGGAGTTGTCTCTCGAGCTCCCCCACTCAATGACAATGGTTCCGGAATCCTGAGCGTGGGGAGGTTCCACCAACGGTCGGCAGCGCTTGGGTTCTAACGGAATGCCTGTGCTCGTCTCCCCTGAGGGTTTTCCTCATGTCTCTGTGCCAGGGAATGCCAGGGGGTGTTGCAGGAAATCCCAGTGACAGAGGCTGCCTCCCCAAGGTCAGGGAAGGTATTTCTCGGACTTCCCCGAGCAGGGAACACCTGTGACTGAAGAGAGCTGCGTGGAGTTGTCTCTCGATCTCCCCCACTCAATGACAATGGTTCCGGAATTCTGAGCGTGTGGAGGTTCCACCAACGGTCGGCAGCGCGTGGGTTCTAAGGAAATGCCTGTGCTCGTCTCCCCTGAGGGTTTTCCTCATGTCTCTGTGCCAGGGAATGCTAGGGGGGTTTGCAGGAAATCCCAGTGACAGAGGCTGCCTCCCAGGTCAGGGAAGGTATTTCTCAAACTTCCCCGAGCAGGGAACACCTGTGACTGAAGAGAGCTGCGTGGAGTTGTCTCTCGAGCTCCCCCACTCAATGACAATGATTCCGGAATCCTGAGCGTGGGGAGGTTCCACCAACGTTCGGCAGCGCGTGGGTTCTAAAGGAATGCCTGTGCTCGTCTCCCCTGAGTGTTTTCCTCATTTCTCTGTGCCAGGGAATGCTAGGGGGGTTTGCAGGAAATCCCAGTGACAGAGGCTGCCTCCCCAAGGTCAGGGAAGTTATTTCTCAAACTTCCCCGAGCAGGAAACACCTGTGACTGAAGAGAGCTGCGTGGAGTTGTCTCTCGAGCTCCCCCACTCAATGACAATGGTTCCGGAATCCTGAGCGTGGGGAGGTTCCACCAACGGTCGGCAGCGCGTGGGTTCTAACGGAATGCCTGTGCTCGTCTCCCCTGAGGGTTTTCCTCATGTCTCTGTGCCAGGGAATGCTAGGGGCTGTTGCAGGAAATCCCAGTGTCAGAGGCTGCCTCCCCAAGGGCAGGGAAGTTATTTCTCGGACTTCCCCGAGCAGGGAACACCTGTGACTGAAGAGAGCTGCGTGGAGATGTGTCTCGAGCTCCCCCACTCAATGACAATGGTTCCGGAATCCTGAGCGTGGGGAGGTTCCACCAACGGTCGGCAGCGCGTTGGTTCGAAGGGAATGCCTGTGCTCGTCTCCCCTGAGGGTTTTCCTCATGTCTCTGTGCCAGGGAATGCTAGGGGGTGTTGCAGGAATTCCCAGTGACAGAGGCTGCCCCCTCACGATCAGGGGAGGTATTTATTGGACTTCCCCGAGCAGGGAACACCTGTGAATGAAGAGAGCTGCGTGGAGTTGTCTCTCGAGCTCCCCCACTCAATGACAATGGTTCCGGAATCCTGAGCGTGGGGAGGTTCCACAAACGGTCGGCAGCGCGTGGGTTCTAAGGGAATGCCTGTGCTCGTCTCCCCTGAGGGTTTTCCTCATGTCTCTGTGCAGGGAATGCTAGGGGGTGTTGCAGGAAATCCCAGTGACAGAGGCTGCCTCCCCAAGGTCAGGGAAGGTGTTTCTCGGACTTCCCCGAGCAGGGAACACCTGTGACTGAAAAGAGCTGAGTGGAGTTTTGTCTCGAGCTCCCCCACTCAATGACAATGGTTCCGGAATCCTGAGCGTGGGGAGGTTCCACCAACGGTCGTCAGCGCGTGGGTTCTAATGGAATGCCTGTGCTCTACTGCCCTGAGGGTTTTCCTCATGTCTCTGTGCCAGGGAAAGCTAGGGGGTGTTGCAGGAAATCCCAGTGACAGAGGCTGCCTCACCAAGGTCAGGGAAGCTATTTCTCGGACTTCCCCGAGCAGGGAACACCTGTGACTGAAGAGAGCTGCGTGGAGTTGTCTCTCGAGATCCCCCACTCAATGACTATGGTTCCGGAATCCTAAGCGTGGGGAGGTTCCACCAACTGTTGGCAGCGCGTGGGTTCTAAGGGAGTGTCTGTTCTCATCTCCCCTGAGGGTTTTCCTCATGTCTCTGTGCCAGGGAATGCTAGGGGGTGATGCAGGAAATCCCAGTGACAGAGTCTGCCTCCCCAAGGTCAGGGAAGATATTTCTCGCACTTCCCCAAGCTGGGAACACCTGTGACTGAAGAGAGCTGCGTCGAGTTGTCTCTCGATCTCCCCAACTCAATGAAAATTGTTCCGGAATCCTGAGCGTGCGGAGGTTCCACCAACGGTCGGCAGCGCGTGGGTTCTAAGGGAATGCCTGTGCTTGTCTCCCCTGAGTGTTTTCCTCATGTCTCTGTGCCAGGGAATGCTAGGGGGTGTTGCAGGAAATCCCAGTGACAGAGGCTGCCTCCCCAAGGTCAGGGAAGTTATTTCTCGGACTTCCCCGAGCAGGGAACACCTGTGACTGAAGAGAGCTGCGTGGAGTTGTCTCTCGAGCTCCCCCACTCAATGACAATGGTTCCGGAATCTTTAGCGTGGGGAGGTTCCACCATCGGTCGGCAGCGCGTGGTTTCTAAGGGAATGCCTGTGCTCGTCTCCCCTGAGGGTTTTCCTCATGTCTCTGTGCCAGGGAATGCTAGGAGGGTTTGCAGGAAATCCCAGTGACAGAGGCTGCCTCTCCAAGGTCAGGGAAGTTATTTCTCGGACTTCCCCGAGCAGGGAACACCTGTGACTGAAGAGAGCTGCGTGGACTTTTCTCTCGAGATCCCCCACTCATTGACTATGGTTCCGGAATCCTGAGCGTGGGGAGGTTCCACCAACGGTCGGCAGAGCGTGGGTTCTAAGGGAGTGCCTGTGCTCGTCTCCCCTGAGGGTTTTCCTCATGTCTCTGTGCCAGGGAATGCTAGGGGGGGTTGCAGGAAATCCCAGTGACAGAGGCTTCCTCCCCAAGATCAGGGAAGTTATTTCTCGGACTTCCCCGAGCAGGGAACACCTGTGACTGAAGAGAGCTGCGTGGAGATTTCTCTCGAGCTCCCCCACTCAATGACAATGGTTCCGGAATCCTGAGCGAGGGGAGGTTCCACCAACGGTCGGCAGCGCATGGTTTCTAAGGGAATGCCTGTACTTGTCTCCCCTGAGGGTTTTCCTCATGTCTCTGTGCCAGGGAATGCTAGGGGGTGTTGCAGGAAATCCCAGTGACAGAGGCTGCCTCCCCAAGGGCAGGGAAGTTATTTCTCTGACTTCCCCGAGCAGGGAACACCTGTGAATGAAGAGAGCTGCGTGGAATTGTTTCTCGAGCTCCCCCACTCAATGACAATGGTTTCGAAATCCTGAGCGTTGGGAGGTTCCACCAACGGTCGGCAGCGCATTGGTTCTAAGGGAATGCCTGTGTTCGTCTCCCCTGAGGGTTTTCCTCATGTCTCTGTTCCAGGAAATGCTAGGGGGGGTTGCAGGAAATCCCAGTGACAGATGCTGCCTCCCCAAGGTCAAAGAAGATATTTCTCGGACTTCCCCGAGCAGGGAACACCTGTGACTGAAGAGAGCTTCGTGGAGTTTTCTCTCGAGCTCCCCCACTCAATGATAATGTTTCCGGAATCCTGAGCGTGGGGAGGTTCCACCAACGGTCGGCAGCGCGTGGGTTCTAACGGAATGCCTGTGCTCGTCTCCCCTGAGGGTTTTCCTCATGTCTCTGTGCCAGGGAATGCTAGGGTGTGTTGCAGGAAATCCCAGTGACACAGGCTGCCTCCCCAAGATCAGGGAAGTTATTTCTTGGACTTCCCCGAGCAAGGAACACCTGTGACTGAAGAGAGATGCGTGGAGTTGTCTCTCGAGCTCCCCACTCAATGACAATGGTTCCGGAATCCTGAGCGTGGGGAGGTTCCACCAACGGTCGGCAGCGCGTGGGTTATAACGGAATGCCAGTGCTCGTCTCCCCTGAGGGTTTTCCTCATGTCTCTGTGATAGGGAATGCTAGGGGGGGTTGCAGGAAATCCCAGTGACAGAGGCTGCCTCCCCAAGGTCAGGGAAAGTATTTCTCGGACTTCCCCGAGCAGGGAACACCTGTGACTGAAGAGAGCTGCGTGGAGTTTTGTTTCGAGCTCCCCCACTCAATGACAATGGTTCCGGAATCCTGAGCGTGGGGAGGTTCCACCAACGGTCGGCAGCCAGTGGGTTCTAACGGAATGCCAGTGCTCTTCTCCCCTGAGGGTTTTCCTAAAGTCTCTGTGCCAGGGAAAGCTAGGGGGTGTTGCAGGAAATCCCAGTGACAGAGGCTGACTCCCCAAGGTCAGGGAAGGTATTTCTCGCACTTCCCCGTGCAGGGAACACCTGTGATTGAAGAGAGCTGCGTGGAGCTGTCTCTCGAGCTCCCCCACTCAATGACAATGGTTCCGGAATCCTGAGCGTGGGGAGGTTCCACCAACGGACGGCAGCGCGTGGGTTCTAAGGGAATGCCTGTGCTAGTCTACCCTGAGGGTTTTCCTCATGTCTCTGTGCCAGGGAATGCTAGGGGGTGTTGCAGGAAATCCCAGTTACAGAGGCCGCCTCCCCAAGGGCAGGGAAGTTATTTCTCGGACTTCCCCTAGCAGGGAACACCTGTGACTGAAGAGAGCTGCATGGAGTTGTCTCTCGAGCTCCCCCACTCAATGACAATTTTTCCGGAATCCTGAGCGTGGGGAGGTTCCACCAACTGTCGGCAGCGCTTGGGTTCTAACGGAATGCCTGTGCTCGTCTCCCTTGAAGTTTTTTCTCATTTCTCTGTGCCAGGGAATGCTAGGGGGGTTTGCAGGAAATCCCAGTGACAGAGGCTGCCTCCCCAAGGTCAGAGAAGTTATTTCTCGGACTTCCCGGATCAGGGAACACCTGTGACTGAAGAGAGCTTCGTGGAGTTGTCTCTCGAGCTCCCCCACTCAATGACTCTGGTTCCGGAATCCTGAGCGTGGGGAGGTTCCACCAACGGTCGGCAGCGCGTGGGTTCTAAGGGAATGCCTGTGCTCGTCTCCCCTGAGGGTTTTCCACATGTCTCTGTGCCAGGGAATGCTAGGGGGCTTTGCAGGAAATCCCAGTGACAGAGGCTGCTTCCGCAAGGTTAGGGAATGTATTTCTCGGACTTCCCCGAGCAGGGAACACCTGTGACTGAAGAGAGCTTCGTGGAGTTTTCTCTCTATCTCCCCCACTTAATGACAATGTTTCCGGAATCCTGAGCGTGGGGAGGTTCCACCAACGGTCGGCAGCGCGTGGGTTATAAGGGAATGCCTGTTCTAGTCTCCCCTGAGGGTTTTCCTCATGTCTCTGTGCCAGGGAATGCTAGGGGGTGTTGCAGGAAATCCCAGTGACATAGGCTGCCACCCAAAGGGCAGGGAAGTTATTTCTCGGACTTCCCCTAGCAGGGAACACCTGTGACTGAAGAGAGCTGCGTGGAGTTCTCTCTCGAGCTCCCCCACTCAATGACAATGGTTCCGGAATCCTGAGCGTTGGGAGGTTCCACCAACGGTCGGCAGCGCTTGGGTTCTAACGGAATGATTGTGCTCGTCTCCCCTGAGGGTTTTCCTCATGTCTCTGTGCCAGGGAATGCTAGGGGGTGTTGCAGGAAATCCCAGTGACAGAGGCTGCCTCCCCAAGGTCAAAGAAAATATTTCTCGGACTTCCCCGAGCAGGGAACACCTGTGACTGAAGAGAGCTGCGTGGAGTTGTCTCTCGAGCTCCCCCACTCAATGACAATGGTTCCGGAATCCTGAGCGTGGGGAGGTTCCACCAACGGTCGGCAGTGCGTGGGTTCTAAGGGAATGCCTGTGCTCGTCTCCCCTGAGGGTTTTCCTAATGTCTCTGTGCCAGGGAATGCTAGTGGGTGTTGCAGGAAATCCCAGTGACAGAGGCTGCCTCCCCAAGATCAGGGAAGTTATTTCTTGGATTCCCCGAGCAGGGAACACCTGTGACTGAAGAGAGCTGCGTGGAGTTGTCTCTCGAGCTCCCCCACTCAATGACAATTGTTCCGGAATCCTGAGCGTGGGGAGGTTCCACAAACGGTCGGCAGCGCGTGGGTTCTAACGGAATGCCAGTGCTCGTCTCCCCTGAGTGTTTTCTTCATGTCTCTGTGCCAGGGAATGCTAGGGGGGGTTGCAGGAAATCCCAGTGACAGAGGCTGCCTCCCCAAGTTCAGGGAAGGTATTTCTCGCACTTCCCCGAGCAGGGAACACGTGTGATTGAAGACAACTGCGTCGAGTTGTCTCTCGAACTCCCCCACTCAATGACAATGGTTCCGGAATCCTGAGCGTGGGGAGGTTCCACCAACGGTCGGCAGCGCGTGGGTTCTAAGGGAGTGCCTGTGCTCGTCTCCCCTGAGGGTTTTCTTCATGTCTCTGTGCCAGGGAATTCTAGGGGGGGTTGCAGGAATTCCCAGTGACAGAGGCTGCCTCCCCAAGGTCAGGGAAGTTATTTCTCGCACTTCCCCGAGCAGGGAACACCTGTGACTGAAGAGAGCTTCGTCGAGTTCTCTCCCGAACTCCCCCACTCAATGACAATGGTTCCGGAATCCTGAGCGTGGGTAGGTTCCACCAACTGTCGGCAGCGCGTGGGTTCTAAGGGAATGCCTGTGCTCGTCTCCCCTGAGGGTTTTCCTGATGTCTCTGTGCCAGGTAATGCTAGGGGGGTTTGCAGGAAATCCCAGTGACAGAGGCTGCCTCCCCAAGGTCAGGGAAGTTGTTTCTCGGACTTCCCCTAGCAGGGAACACCTGTGACTGAAGAGAGCTTCGTGGAGTTTTCTCTCGAGCTCCCCCACTCAATGATAATGGTTCCGGAATCCTGAGCGTGGGGAGGTTCCACCAACGGTCGGCAGCGCGTGGGTTCTAACGGAATGCCTGTGCTCGTCTCCCCTGAGGGTTTTCCTCATGTCTCTGTGCCAGGGAATGCTAGGGGGTGTTGCAGGAAATCCCAGTGACAGAGGCTGCCTCCCCAAGATCAGGGAAGTTATTTCTTGGACTTCCCCGAGCAAGGAACACCTGTGACTGAAGAGAGATGCGTGGAGTTGTCTCTCGAGCTCCCCACTCAATGACAATGGTTCCGGAATCCTGAGCGTGGGGAGGTTCCACCAACGGTCGGCAGCGCGTGGGTTATAACGGAATGCCAGTGCTCGTCTCCCCTGAGGGTTTTCCTCATGTCTCTGTGATAGGGAATGCTAGGGGGGGTTGCAGGAAATCCCAGTGACAGAGGCTGCCTCCCCAAGGTCAGGGAAGGTATTTCTCGGACTTCCCCGAGCAGGGAACACCTGTGACTGAAGAGAGCTGCGTGGAGTTTTGTTTCGAGCTCCCCCACTCAATGACAATGGTTCCGGAATCCTGAGCGTGGGGAGGTTCCACCAACGGTCGGCAGCCAGTGGGTTCTAACGGAATGCCAGTGCTCTTCTCCCCTGAGGGTTTTCCTAAAGTCTCTGTGCCAGGGAAAGCTAGGGGGTGTTGCAGGAAATCCCAGTGACAGAGGCTGACTCCCCAAGGTCAGGGAAGGTATTTCTCGCACTTCCCCGTGCAGGGAACACCTGTGATTGAAGAGAGCTGCGTGGAGCTGTCTCTCGAGCTCCCCCACTCAATGACAATGGTTCCGGAATCCTGAGCGTGGGGAGGTTCCACCAACGGACGGCAGCGCGTGGGTTCTAAGGGAATGCCTGTGCTAGTCTGCCCTGAGGGTTTTCCTCATGTCTCTGTGCCAGGGAATGCTAGGGGGTGTTGCAGGAAATCCCAGTTACAGAGGCCGCCTCCCCAAGGGCAGGGAAGTTATTTCTCGGACTTCCCCTAGCAGGGAACACCTGTGACTGAAGAGAGCTGCATGGAGTTGTCTCTCGAGCTCCCCCACTCAATGACAATTTTTCCGGAATCCTGAGCGTGGGGAGGTTCCACCAACTGTCGGCAGCGCTTGGGTTCTAACGGAATGCCTGTGCTCGTCTCCCTTGAAGTTTTTTCTCATTTCTCTGTGCCAGGGAATGCTAGGGGGGTTTGCAGGAAATCCCAGTGACAGAGGCTGCCTCCCCAAGGTCAGAGAAGTTATTTCTCGGACTTCCCGGATCAGGGAACACCTGTGACTGAAGAGAGCTTCGTGGAGTTGTCTCTCGAGCTCCCCCACTCAATGACTCTGGTTCCGGAATCCTGAGCGTGGGGAGGTTCCACCAACGGTCGGCAGCGCGTGGGTTCTAAGGGAATGCCTGTGCTCGTCTCCCCTGAGGGTTTTCCACATGTCTCTGTGCCAGGGAATGCTAGGGGGCTTTGCAGGAAATCCCAGTGACAGAGGCTGCTTCCGCAAGGTCAGGGAATGTATTTCTCGGACTTCCCCGAGCAGGGAACACCTGTGACTGAAGAGAGCTTCGTGGAGTTTTCTCTCTATCTCCCCCACTCAATGACAATGTTTCCGGAATCCTGAGCGTTGGGAGGTTCCACCAACGGTCGGCAGCGCGTGGGTTATAAGGGAATGCCTGTTCTAGTCTCCCCTGAGGGTTTTCCTCATGTCTCTGTGCCAGGGAATGCTAGGGGGTGTTGCAGGAAATCCCAGTGACATAGGCTGCCACCCAAAGGGCAGGGAAGTTATTTCTCGGACTTCCCCTAGCAGGGAACACCTGTGACTGAAGAGAGCTGCGTGGAGTTCTCTCTCGAGCTCCCCCACTCAATGACAATGGTTCCGGAATCCTGAGCGTTGGGAGGTTCCACCAAAGGTCGGCAGCGCTTGGGTTCTAACGGAATGATTGTGCTCGTCTCCCCTGAGGGTTTTCCTCATGTCTCTGTGCCAGGGAATCCTAGGGGGTGTTGCAGGAAATCCCAGTGACAGAGGCTGCCTCCCCAAGGTCAAAGAAGATATTTCTCGAACTTCCCCGAGCAGGGAACACCTGTGACTGAAGAGAGCTGCGTGGAGTTGTCTCTCGAGCTCCCCCACTCAATGACAATGGTTCCGGAATCCTGAGCGTGGGGAGGTTCCACCAACGGTCGGCAGTGCGTGGGTTCTAAGGGAATGCCTGTGCTCGTCTCCCCTGAGGGTTTTCCTAATGTCTCTGTGCCAGGGAATGCTAGTGGGTGTTGCAGGAAATCCCAGTGACAGAGGCTGCCTCCCCAAGATCAGGGAAGTTATTTCTTGGATTCCCCGTGCAGGGAACACCTGTGACTGAAGAGAGCTGCGTGGAGTTGTCTCTCGAGCTCCCCCACTCAATGACAATTGTTCCGGAATCCTGAGCGTGGGGAGGTTCCACAAACGGTCGGCAGCGCGTGGGTTCTAACGGAATGCCAGTGCTCGTCTCCCCTGAGTGTTTTCTTCATGTCTCTGTGCCAGGGAATGCTAGGGGGGGTTGCAGGAAATCCCAGTGACAGAGGCTGCCTCCCCAAGTTCAGGGAAGGTATTTCTCGCACTTCCCCGAGCAGGGAACACGTGTGATTGAAGACAACTGCGTCGAGTTGTCTCTCGAACTCCCCCACTCAATGACAATGGTTCCGGAATCCTGAGCGTGGGGAGGTTCCACCAACGGTCGGCAGCGCGTGGGTTCTAAGGGAGTGCCTGTGCTCGTCTCCCCTGAGGGTTTTCTTCATGTCTCTGTGCCAGGGAATTCTAGGGGGGGTTGCAGGAATTCCCAGTGACAGAGGCTGCCTCCCCAAGGTCAGGGAAGTTATTTCTCGCACTTCCCCGAGCAGGGAACACCTGTGACTGAAGAGAGCTTCGTCGAGTTCTCTCTCGAACTCCCCCACTCAATGACAATGGTTCCGGAATCCTGAGCGTGGGTAGGTTCCACCAACTGTCGGCAGCGCGTGGGTTCTAAGGGAATGCCTGTGCTCGTCTCCCCTGAGGGTTTTCCTGATGTCTCTGTGCCAGGTAATGCTAGGGGGGTTTGCAGGAAATCCCAGTGACAGAGGCTGCCTCACCAAGGTCAGGGAAGGTGTTTCTCGGACTTCCCCTAGCAGGGAACACCTGTGACTGAAGAGAGCTTCGTGGAGTTTTCTCTCGAGCTCCCCCACTCAATGATAATGGTTCCGGAATCCTGAGCGTGGGGAGGTTCCACCAACGGTCGGCAGCGCTTGGGTTCTAACGGAATGCCTGTGCTCTTCTCCCCTGAGTGTTTTCCTCATGTCTCTGTGCCAGGGAATGCTAGGGGGTGTTGCAGGAAATCCCAGTGACAGAGGCTGCCTCCCCAAAGGCAGGGAAGTTATTTCTCGGACTTCGCCGATCAGGGAACACCTGTGACTGAAGAGAGCTGCGTGGAGTTGTCTCTCGAGCTCCCCCACTCAATGACAATGGTTCCGGAATCCTGAGCGTGGGGAGGTTCCACCAACGGTCGGCAGCGCGTGGGTTATAAGGGAATGCCTGTTCTAGTCTCCCCTGAGGGTTTTCCTCATGTCTCTGTGCCAGGGAATGCTAGGGGGTGTTGCAGGAAATCCCAGTGACATAGGCTGCCACCCAAAGGGCAGGGAAGTTATTTCTCGGACTTCCCCTAGCAGGGAACACCTGTGACTGAAGAGAGCTGCGTGGAGTTCTCTCTCGAGCTCCCCCACTCAATGACAATGGTTCCGGAATCCTGAGCGTTGGGAGGTTCCACCAACGGTCGGCAGCGCTTGGGTTCTAACGGAATGATTGTGCTCGTCTCCCCTGAGGGTTTTCCTCATGTCTCTGTGCCAGGGAATGCTAGGGGGTGTTGCAGGAAATCCCAGTGACAGAGGCTGCCTCCCCAAGGTCAAAGAAGATATTTCTCGGACTTCCCCGAGCAGGGAACACCTGTGACTGAAGAGAGCTGCGTGGAGTTGTCTCTCGAGCTCCCCCACTCAATGACAATGGTTCCGGAATCCTGAGCGTGGGGAGGTTCCACCAACGGTCGGCAGTGCGTGGGTTCTAAGGGAATGCCTGTGCTCGTCTCCCCTGAGGGTTTTCCTAATGTCTCTGTGCCAGGGAATGCTAGTGGGTGTTGCAGGAAATCCCAGTGACAGAGGCTGCCTCCCCAAGATCAGGGAAGTTATTTCTTGGATTCCCCGAGCAGGGAACACCTGTGACTGAAGAGAGCTGCGTGGAGTTGTCTCTCGAGCTCCCCCACTCAATGACAATTGTTCCGGAATCCTGAGCGTGGGGAGGTTCCACAAACGGTCGGCAGCGCGTGGGTTCTAACGGAATGCCAGTGCTCGTCTCCCCTGAGTGTTTTCTTCATGTCTCTGTGCCAGGGAATGCTAGGGGGGGTTGCAGGAAATCCCAGTGACAGAGGCTGCCTCCCCAAGTTCAGGGAAGGTATTTCTCGCACTTCCCCGAGCAGGGAACACGTGTGATTGAAGACAACTGCGTCGAGTTGTCTCTCGAACTCCCCCACTCAATGACAATGGTTCCGGAATCCTGAGCGTGGGGAGGTTCCACCAACGGTCGGCAGCGCGTGGGTTCTAAGGGAGTGCCTGTGCTCGTCTCCCCTGAGGGTTTTCTTCATGTCTCTGTGCCAGGGAATTCTAGGGGGGGTTGCAGGAATTCCCAGTGACAGAGGCTGCCTCCCCAAGGTCAGGGAAGTTATTTCTCGCACTTCCCCGAGCAGGGAACACCTGTGACTGAAGAGAGCTTCGTCTAGTTCTCTCTCGAACTCCCCCACTCAATGACAATGGTTCCGGAATCCTGAGCGTGGGTAGGTTCCACCAACTGTCGGCAGCGCGTGGGTTCTAAGGGAATGCCTGTGCTCGTCTCCCCTGAGGGTTTTCCTGATGTCTCTGTGCCAGGTAATGCTAGGGGGGTTTGCAGGAAATCCCAGTGACAGAGGCTGCCTCCCCAAGGTCAGGGAAGGTGTTTCTCGGACTTCCCCTAGCAGGGAACACCTGTGACTGAAGAGAGCTTCGTGGAGTTTTCTCTCGAGCTCCCCCACTCAATGATAATGGTTCCGGAATCCTGAGCGTGGGGAGGTTCCACCAACGGTCGGCAGCGCTTGGGTTCTAACGGAATGCCTGTGCTCTTCTCCCCTGAGTGTTTTCCTCATGTCTCTGTGCCAGGGAATGCTAGGGGGTGTTGCAGGAAATCCCAGTGACAGAGGCTGCCTCCCCAAAGGCAGGGAAGTTATTTCTCGGACTTCGCCGATCAGGGAACACCTGTGACTGAAGAGAGCTGCGTGGAGTTGTCTCTCGAGCTCCCCCACTCAATGACAATGGTTCCGGAATCCTGAGCGTGGGGAGGTTCCACCAACGGTCGGCAGTGCGTGGGTTCTAACGGAATGCCTGTGCTCGTCTCCCCTGAGGGTTTTCCTCATTTCTCTGTGCCAGGGAATGCTAGTGGGTGTTGCAGGAAATCCCAGTGACAGAGGCTGCCTCCCCAAGATCAGGGAAGTTATTTCTTGGACTTCCCCGAGCAAGGAACACCTATGACTGAAGAGAGATGCGTGGAGTTGTCTCTCGAGCTCCCCACTCAATGACAATGGTTCCGGAATCCTGAGCGTGGGGAGGTTCCACCAACGGTCGGCAGCGCGTGGGTTATAACGGAATGCCAGTGCTCGTCTCCCCTGAGGGTTTTCCTCATGTCTCTGTGATAGGGAATGCTAGGGGCGGTTGCAGGAAATCCCAGTGACAGAGGCTGCCTCCCCAAGGTCAGGGAAGGTATTTCTCGGACTTCCCCGAGCAGGGAACACCTGTGACTGAAGAGAGCTGCGTGGAGTTTTGTTTCGAGCTCCCCCACTCAATGACAATGGTTCCGGAATCCTGAGCGTGGGGAGGTTCCACCAACGGTCGGCAGCCAGTGGGTTCTAACGGAATGCCAGTGCTCTTCTCCCCTGAGTGTTTTCCTAAAGTCTCTGTGCCAGGGAAAGCTAGGGGGTGTTGCAGGAAATCCCAGTGACAGAGGCTGACTCCCCAAGGTCAGGGAAGGTATTTCTCGCACTTCCCCGTGCAGGGAACACCTGTGATTGAAGAGAGCTGCGTGGAGCTGTCTCTCGAGCTCCCCCACTCAATGACAATGGTTCCGGAATCCTGAGCGTGGGGAGGTTCCACCAACGGACGGCAGCGCGTGGGTTCTAAGGGAATGCCTGTGCTAGTCTACCCTGAGGGTTTTCCTCATGTCTCTGTGCCAGGGAATGCTAGGGGGTGTTGCAGGAAATCCCAGTTACAGAGGCCGCCTCCCCAAGGGCAGGGAAGTTATTTCTCGGACAACCCCTAGCAGGGAACACCTGTGACTGAAGAGAGCTGCATGGAGTTGTCTCTCGAGCTCCCCCACTCAATGACAATTTTTCCGGAATCCTGAGCGTGGGGAGGTTCCACCAACTGTCGGCAGCGCTTGGGTTCTAACGGAATGCCTGTGCTCGTCTCCCTTGAAGTTTTTTCTCATTTCTCTGTGCCAGGGAATGCTAGGGGGGTTTGTAGGAAATCCCAGTGACAGAGGCTGCCTCCCCAAGGTCAGAGAAGTTATTTCTCGGACTTCCCGGATCAGGGAACACCTGTGACTGAAGAGAGCTTCGTGGAGTTGTCTCTCGAGCTCCCCCACTCAATGACTCTGGTTCCGGAATCCTGAGCGTGGGGAGGTTCCACCAACGGTCGGCAGCGCGTGGGTTCTAAGGGAATGCCTGTGCTCGTCTCCCCTGAGGGTTTTCCACATGTCTCTGTGCCAGGGAATGCTAGGGGGCTTTGCAGGAAATCCCAGTGACAGAGGCTGCTTCCGCAAGGTCAGGGAATGTATTTCTCGGACTTCCCCGAGCAGGGAACACCTGTGACTGAAGAGAGCTTCGTGGAGTTTTCTCTCTATCTCCCCCACTCAATGACAATGTTTCCGGAATCCTGAGCGTGGGGAGGTTCCACCAACGGTCGGCAGCGCGTGGGTTATAAGGGAATGCCTGTTCTAGTCTCCCCTGAGGGTTTTCCTCATGTCTCTGTGCCAGGGAATGCTAGGGGGTGTTGCAGGAAATCCCAGTGACATAGGCTGCCACCCAAAGGGCAGGGAAGTTATTTCTCGGACTTCCCCTAGCAGGGAACACCTGTGACTGAAGAGAGCTGCGTGGAGTTCTCTCTCGAGCTCCCCCACTCAATGACAATGGTTCCGGAATCCTGAGCGTTGGGAGGTTCCACCAACGGTCGGCAGCGCTTGGGTTCTAACGGAATGATTGTGCTCTTCTCCCCTGAGGGTTTTCCTCATGTCTCTGTGCCAGGGAATGCTAGGGGGTGTTGCAGGAAATCCCAGTGACAGAGGCTGCCTCCCCAAGGTCAAAGAAGATATTTCTCGGACTTCCCCGAGCAGGGAACACCTGTGACTGAAGAGAGCTGCGTGGAGTTGTCTCTCGAGCTCCCCCACTCAATGACAATGGTTCCGGAATCCTGAGCGTGGGGAGGTTCCACCAACGGTCGGCAGTGCGTGGGTTCTAAGGGAATGCCTGTGCTCGTCTCCCCTGAGGGTTTTCCTAATGTCTCTGTGCCAGGGAATGCTAGTGGGTGTTGCAGGAAATCCCAGTGACAGAGGCTGCCTCCCCAAGATCAGGGAAGTTATTTCTTGGATTCCCCGAGCAGGGAACACCTGTGACTGAAGAGAGCTGCGTGGAGTTGTCTCTCGAGCTCCCCCACTCAATGACAATTGTTCCGGAATCCTGAGCGTGGGGAGGTTCCACAAACGGTCGGCAGCGCGTGGGTTCTAACGGAATGCCAGTGCTCGTCTCCCCTGAGTGTTTTCTTCATGTCTCTGTGCCAGGGAATGCTAGGGGGGGTTGCAGGAAATCCCAGTGACAGAGGCTGCCTCCCCAAGTTCAGGGAAGGTATTTCTCGCACTTCCCCGAGCAGGGAACACGTGTGATTGAAGACAACTGCGTCGAGTTGTCTCTCGAACTCCCCCACTCAATGACAATGGTTCCGGAATCCTGAGCGTGGGGAGGTTCCACCAACGGTCGGCAGCGCGTGGGTTCTAAGGGAGTGCCTGTGCTCGTCTCCCCTGAGGGTTTTCTTCATGTCTCTGTGCCAGGGAATTCTAGGGGGGGTTGCAGGAATTCCCAGTGACAGAGGCTGCCTCCCCAAGGTCAGGGAAGTTATTTCTCGCACTTCCCCGAGCAGGGAACACCTGTGACTGAAGAGAGCTTCGTCGAGTTCTCTCTCGAACTCCCCCACTCAATGACAATGGTTCCGGAATCCTGAGCGTGGGTAGGTTCCACCAACTGTCGGCAGCGCGTGGGTTCTAAGGGAATGCCTGTGCTCGTCTCCCCTGAGGGTTTTCCTGATGTCTCTGTGCCAGGTAATGCTAGGGGGGTTTGCAGGAAATCCCAGTGACAGAGGCTGCCTCCCCAAGGTCAGGGAAGGTGTTTCTCGGACTTCCCCTAGCAGGGAACACCTGTGACTGAAGAGAGCTTCGTGGAGTTTTCTCTCGAGCTCCCCCACTCAATGATAATGGTTCCGGAATCCTGAGCGTGGGGAGGTTCCACCAACGGTCGGCAGCGCTTGGGTTCTAACGGAATGCCTGTGCTCTTCTCCCCTGAGTGTTTTCCTCATGTCTCTGTGCCAGGGAATGCTAGGGGGTGTTGCAGGAAATCCCAGTGACAGAGGCTGCCTCCCCAAAGGCAGGGAAGTTATTTCTCGGACTTCGCCGATCAGGGAACACCTGTGACTGAAGAGAGCTGCGTGGAGTTGTCTCTCGAGCTCCCCCACTCAATGACAATGGTTCCGGAATCCTGAGCGTGGGGAGGTTCCACCAACTGTCGGCAGCGCGTGGGTTCTAAGGGAATGCCTGTGCTCGTCTCCCCTGAGGTTTTTCCTGATGTCTCTGTGCCAGGTAATGCTAGGGGGGTTTGCAGGAAATCCCAGTGACAGAGGCTGCCTCCCCAAGGTCAGTGAAGGTATTTCTCGGACTTCCCCTAGCAGGGAACACCTGTGACTGAAGAGAGCTTCGTGGAGTTTTCTCTCGAGCTCCCCCACTCAATGATAATGGTTCCGGAATCCTGAGCGTGGGGAGGTTCCACCAACGGTCGGCAGCGCTTGGATTCTAACGGAATGCCTGTGCTCTTCTCCCCTGAGTGTTTTCCTCATGTCTCTGTGCCAGGGAATGCTAGGGGGTGTTGCAGGAAATCCCAGTGACAGAGGCTGCCTCCCCAAAGGCAGGGAAGTTATTTCTCGGACTTCGCCGATCAGGGAACACCTGTGACTGAAGAGAGCTGCGTGGAGTTGTCTCTCGAGCTCCCCCACTCAATGACAATGGTTCCGGAATCCTGAGCGTGGGGAGGTTCCACCAACGGTCGGCAGCGCGTTGGTTCGAAGGGAATGCCTGTGCTCGTCTCCCCTGAGGGTTTTCCTCATGTCTCTGTGCCAGGGAATGCTAGGGGGTGTTGCAGGAAATCCCAGTGACAGAGGCTGCATCCCCAAGGTCAGGGAAGGTATTTCTCGGACTTCCCCGAGCAGGGAACACCTGTGACTGAAGAGAGCTGCGTCGAGTTGTCTCTCGAGCTCCCCCACTCAATGAAAATGGTTCCGGAATCCTGAGCGTGGGGAGGTTCCACCAACGGTCGGCAGCGCGTGGTTTCTAAGGGAATGCCTGTACTTGTCTCCCCTGAGGGTTTTCCTCATGTCTCTGTGCCAGGGAATGCTAGGGGGTGTTGCAGGAAATCCCAGTGACAGAGGCTGCCTCCCCAAGGGCAGGGAAGTTATTTCTCTGACTTCCCCGAGCAGGGAACACCTGAGACTGAAGAGAGCTGCGTGGAATTGTCTCTCGAGCTCCCCCACAAAATGACAATGGTTCCGGAATCCTGAGCGTTTGGAGGTTCCACCAACGGTCGGCAGCGCATTGGTTCAAAAGGAATGCCTGTGTTAGTCTCCCCTGAGGGTTTTCCTCATGTCTCTGTGCCAGGGAATGCTAGGGGGGGTTGCAGGAAATCCCAGTGACAGAGGCTGCCTCCCCAAGGATAAAAAGATATTTTTCGGACTTCCCCGAGCAGGGATCACCTGTGACTGAAGAGAGCTGCGTGGAATTTTCTCTCGAGCTCCCCCACTCAATGACAATGGTTCCGGAATCCTGAGCGTGGGGAGGTTCCACCAACGGTCGGCAGCGCGTGGGTTCTAAGGGAATGCCTGTGCTCGTCTCCCCTGAGGGTTTTCCTCATGTCTCTATGCCAGGGAATGCTAGGGGGTGTTGCAGGAAATCCCAGTGACAGAGGCTGACTCCCCAAGATCAGGGAAGGTATTTCTTGGACTTCCCCGAGCAGGGAACACCTGTGACTGAAGAGAGCTGCGTGGAGTTGTCTCTCGAGATCCCCTACTCAATGACAATTGTTCCGGAATATTGAGCGTGGGGAAGTTCCACAAACGGTCGGCAGCGCGTGGGTTCTAACGGAATGCCTGTGCTCGTCTCCCCTGATGGTTTTCCTCATGTCTCTGTGCCAGGGAATGCTAGGGGGGGGTTGCAGGAAATCCCAGTGACAGAGGCTGCCTCCCCAAGGTCAGGGAAGCTATTTCTCGGACTTCCCCGAGCAGGGAACACCTGTGACTGAAGAGAGCTGCGTGGAGTTTTGTCTCGAGCTCCCCCACTCAATGACAATGGTTCCGGAATCCTGAGCGTGGGGAGGTTCCACCAACGGTCGGCAGCGCGTGGGTTCTAACGGAATGCCAGTGCTCTTCTCCCCTGAGGGTTTCTCTCATTTCTCTGTGCCAGGGAATGCTAGGGGGTGTTGCAGGAAATCCCAGTGACAGAGGCTGACTCCCCAAGGTCAGGGAAGGTATTTCTCGCACTTCCCCGTGCAGGGAACACCTGTGATTGAAGAGAGCTTCGTCGAGGTGTCTCTCGTGCTCCCCCACTCAATGACAATGGTTCCGGAATCCTGAGCGTGGGGAGGTTCCACCAAAGGTCGGCAGCGCGTGGGTTCTAAGGGAATGCCTGTGCTAGTCTCCCCTGAGGTTTTTCCTCATGTCTCTGTGCCAGGGAATGCTAGGGGGTGTTGCAGGTAATCCCAGTGACAGAGGCTGCCTCCCCAAGAGCAGGGAAGTTATTTCTCGGACTTCCCCTAGCAGGGAACACCTGTGACTGAAGAGAGCTGCGTGGAGTTGTCTCTCGAGCTCCCCCACTCAATGACAATGGTTCCGGAATCCTGAGCGTGGGGAGGTTCCACCAACGGTCGGCAGCGCTTGGGTTCTAACGGAATGCCTGTGCTCGTCTCCCCTGAGGGTTTCTCTCATTTCTCTGTGCCAGGTAATGCTAGGGGGGTTTGCAGGAAATCCCAGTGACAGAGGCTGCCTCCCCAAGGTCAGGGAAGTTATTTCTCGGACTTCCCCGATCAGGGAACACCTGTGACTGAAGAGAGTTTCGTGGAGTTGTCTCTCGAGCTCCCACACTCAATGACAATGGTTCCGGAATCCTGAGCGTGGGGAGGTTCCACCATCAGTCGGCAGCGCGTGGGTTCTAAGGGAATGCCTGTGCTCGTCTCCCCTGAGGGTTTTCCTCATGTCTCTGTGCCAGGGAATGCTAGCGGGTGTTGCAGGAAATCCCAGTGACAGAGGCTGCCTCCCCAAGGTCAGGGAAATTATTTCTCGGACTTCCCCGAGCAGGGAACACCTGTGACTGAAGAGAGCTGCGTGGAGTTGTCTCTCGAGCTCCCCAACTCAATGACAATGTTTCCGGAATCCTGAGCGTGGGGAGGTTCCACCATCGGTCGGCAGCGCGTGGTTTCTAAGGGAATGTCTGTGCTCGTCTCCCCTGAGGGATTTCCTCATGTCTCAGTGCCAGGGAATGCTTGGAGCGTTTGCAGGAAATCCCAGTGACAGAGGCTGCCTCCCCAAAGTCAGGGAAGGTATTTCGCGGACTTCCCCGAGCAGGGAACACCTGTGAATGAAGAGAGCTGCGTGGACTTGTCTCTCGAGATCCCCCACTCATTGACTATGGTTCCGGAATCCTGAGCGTGGGGAGGTTCCACCATCGGTCGGCAGCGCTTGGTTTCTAAGGGAATGCCTGTGCTCGTCTCCCCTGAGGGTTTTCCTCATGTCTCTGTGCCAGGGAATGCTAGGAGGGTTTGCAGGAAATCCCAGTGACAGAGGCTGCCTCCCCAAGGTTAGGGAAGGTATTTCTCGGAATTCCCCGAGCAGGGAACACCTGTGACTGAAGAGAGCTGCGTGGAGTTTTGTCTCGAGCTCCCCCACTCAATGACAATGGTTCCGGAATCCTGAGCGTGGGGAGGTTCCACCAACGGTCGGCAGCGCGTGGGTTCTAAGGTAGTGCCTTTGCTCTTCTCCCCTGAGGGTTTTCTTCATGTCTCTGAGCCAGGGAATGCTAGGGGGTGTTGCAGGAAATCCCAGTGACAGAGGCTGCATCCCCAGGTCAGGGAAGGTATTTCTCATACTTCCCCGAGCAGGGAACACCTGTGATTGAAGAGAGCTGCGTAAAGTTGTCTCTCGAACTCCCCCACTCAATGACAATGGTTCCGGAATCCTGAGCGTGGGGAGGTTCCACCAACGGTCGGCAGCGCGTGGGTTCTAACGGAATGCCTGTGCTCGTCTCCCCTGAGGGTTTTCCTCATGTCTCTGTGCCAGGGAATGCTAGGGGGTGTTGCAGGAAATCCCAGTGACAGAGGCTGCCTCCCCAAGGGCAGAGAAATTATTTCTCGGACTTCCCCGGGCAGGGAACACCTGTGACTGAAGAGAGCTGCGTGGAGTTGTCTCTCGAGCTCCCCCACTCAATGACAATGTTTCCAGAATCCTGAGCGTAGGGAGGTTCCACCAAAGGTCGGCAGCGCGTGGGTTCTAACGGAATGCCTGTGCTCGGCTCCCCTGAGGGTTTTCCTCATGTCATTGTGCCAGGGAATGCTAGGGCTTGTTGCAGGAAATCCCAGTGACAGAGGCTGCCTCCCCAAGGTCAGGAAAGTTATTACTCGGACTTCCCCGAGCAGGGAACACCTGTTACTGAAGAGAGCTGCGTGGAGTTGTCTCTCGAGATCCCTCACTCAATGACTATGGTTCCGGAATCCTGAGCGTGTGGAGGTTCCACCAACGGTCGGCAGCGCATGGGTTCTAAGGGAGTGCCTGTGCTCGTCTCCTCTGAGGGTTTTCCTCATGTCTCTGTGCTAGGGAATGGTAGGGATTGTTGCAGGAAATCCCAGTGACAGAGGCTGCCTCCCCAAGGTCAGGGAAGGTATTTCACGCACTTCCCCAAGCTGGGAACACCTGTGACTGAAGAGAGCTGCGTCGAGTTGTCTCTCGATCTCCCCAACTCAATGACAATGGTTCCGGAATCCTGAGCGTGCGGAGGTTCCACCAACTGTCGGCAGCGCGTGGGTTCTAAGGGAATGCCTGTGCTTGTCTCCCCTGAGGATTTTCCTCATGTCTCTGTGCCAGGGAATGCTAGGGGGTGTTGCAGGAAATCCCAGTGACAGAGGCTGCCTCCTCAAGGTCAGGGAAGTTATTTCTCGGACTTCCCCGAGCAGGGAACACCTGTGAATGAAGAGAGCTGCGTGGACTTGTCTCTCGAGATCCCCCACTCATTGACTATGGTTCCGGAATCCTGAGCGTGGGGAGGTTCCACCATCGGTCGGCAGCGCTTGGTTTCTAAGGGAATGCCTGTGCTCTTCTCCCCTGAGGGTTTTCCTCATGTCTCTGTGCCAGGGAATGCTAGGAGGGTTTGCAGGAAATCCCAGTGACAGAGGCTGCCTCCCCAAGGTCAGGGAAGTTATTTCTCGGACTTCCCCGAGCAGGGAACACCTGTGACTGAAGAGAGCTGCGTGGAGTTTTGTCTCGAGCTCCCCTACTCAATGACAATGGTTCCGGAATCCTGAGCGTGGGGAGGTTCCACCAACGGTCGGCAGCGCGTGGTTTCTAAGGGAATGAATGTGCTCGTCTCCCCTGATTGTTTTCCTCATGTCTCTGTGCCAGGGAATGCTAGGAGGGTTTCCAGGAAATCCCAGAGAGAGAGGCTGCCTCCCCAAGATCAGGGAAGGTATTTCTCGGACTTATCCGAGCAGGGAACACCTGTGACTAAAGAGAGCTGCGTGGAGATGTGTCTCGAGATCCCCCACTCATTGACTATGGTTCCGGAATCCTGAGCGTGGGGAGGTTCCACCAACGGTCGGCAGCGCGTGGGTTCTAATGGAGTGCCTGTGCTCGTCTGCCCTGAGTGTTTTCTTCATGTCTCTGTGCCAGGGAATGCTAGGGGGGGTTGCAGGAAATCCCAGTGACAGAGGCTGCCTCCCCAAGTTCAGGGAAGGTATTTCTCGCACTTCCCCGAGCAGGGAACACCTGTGATTGAAGACAACTGCGTCGAGTTGTCTCTCGAACTCCCCCACTCAATGACAATGGTTCCGGAATCCTGAGCGTGGGGAGGTTCCACCAACGGTCGGCAGCGCTTGGGTTCTAAGGGAGTGCCTGTGCTCGTCTCCCCTGAGTGTTTTCTTCATGTCTCTGTGCCAGGGAATTCTAGGGGGGTTTGCAGGAAATCCCAGTGACAGAGGCTGCCTCCCCAAGGTCAGGGAAGGTATTTCTCGGACTTCCCCGAGCAGGGAACACCTGTGACTGAAGAGAGCTGCGTGGAGTTTTGTCTCGAGCTCCCCCACTCAATGACAATGGTTCCGGAATCCTGAGCGTGGGGAGGTTCCACCAACGGTCGGCAGCGCGTGGGTTCTAACGGAATGCCAGTGCTCTTCTCCCCTGAGGGTTTTCATCATGTCTCTGTGCCAGGGAAAGCTAGGGGGTGTTGCAGGAAATCCCAGTGACAGAGGCTGCCTCCCCAAGGTCAGGGAAGGTATTTCTCGCACTTCCCCATGCAGGGAACACCTGTGATTGAAGAGAGCTTCGTCGAGGTGTCTCTGGAGCTCCCCCACTCAATGACAATGGTTCCGGAATCCTGAGCGTGGGGAGGTTCCACCAACGGTCGGCAGCGCGTGGGTTCTAAGGGAATGCCTGTGCTAGTCTCCCCTGAGGTTTTTCCTCATGTCTCTGTGCCAGGGAATGCTAGGGGGTGTTGCAGGAAATCCCAGTGACAGAGGCTGCCTCCCCAAGAGCAGGGAAGTTATTTCTCGGACTTCCCCTAGCAGGGAACACCTGTGACTGAAGAGAGCTGCGTGGAGTTGTCTCTCGAGCTCCCCCACTCAATGACAATGGTTCCGGAATCCTGAGCGTGGGGAGGTTCCACCAACGGTCGGCAGCGCTTGGTTTCTAATGGAATGCCTGTGCTCGTCTCCCCTGAGGGTTTCTCTCATTTCTCTGTGCCAGGGAATGCTAGGGGGGTTTGCAGGAAATCCCAGTGACAGAGGCTGCCTCCCCAAGGTCAGGGAAGTTATTTCTCGGACTTCCCCGATCAGGGAACACCTGTGACTGAAGAGAGTTTCGTGGAGTAGTCTCTCGAGCTCCCACACTCAATGACAATGGTTCCGGAATCCTGAGCGTGGGGAGGTTCCACCATCGGTCGGCAGCGCGTGGGTTCTAAGGGAATGCCTGTGCTCGTCTCCCCTGAGGGTTTTCCTTATGTCTCTGTGCCAGGGAATGCTAGCCGGTGTTGCAGGAAATCCCAGTGACAGAGGCTGCCTCCCCAAGGTCAGGGAAATTATTTCTCGGACTTCCCCGAGCAGGGAACACCTGTGACTGAAGAGAGTTGCGTGGAGTTGTCTCTCGAGCTCCCCCACTCAATGACAATGGTTCCGGAATCCTGAGCGTGGGGAGGTTCCACCAAAGGTCGGCAGCGCGTGGGTTCTAACGGAATGCCTGTGCTCGGCTCCCCTGAGGGTTTTCCTCATGTCTTTGTGCCAGGGAATGCTAGGGCTTGTTGCAGGAAATCCCAGTGACAGAGGCTGCCTCCCCAAGGTCAGGGAAGGTATTTCTCGCACTTCCCCAAGCTGGGAACACCTGTGACTGAAGAGAGCTGCGTCTAGTTTTCTCTCGATCTCCCCAACTCAATGACAATGGTTCCGGAATCCTGAGCGTGCGGAGGTTCCACCAACGGTCGGCAGCGCGTGGGTTCTAAGGGAATGCCTGTGCTTGTCTCCCCTGAGGGTTTTCCTCATGTCTCTGTGCCAGGGAATGCTAGGGGGTGTTGCAGGAAATCCCAGTGACAGAGGCTGCTTCCTCAAGGTCAGGGAAGTTATTTCTCGGACTTCCCCGAGCAGGGAACACCTGTGACTGAAGAGAGCTGCGTGGAGTTGTCTCTCGAGCTCCCCCACTCAATGACAATGTTTCCGGAATCCTGAGCGTGGGGAGGTTCCACCATCGGTCGGCAGCGCGTGGTTTCTAAGGGAATGTCTGTGCTCGTCTCCCCTGAGGGTTTTCCTCATGTCTCTGTGCCAGGGAATGCTTGGAGCGATTGCAGGAAATCCCAGTGACAGAGGCTGCCTCCCCAAAGTCAGGGAAGGTATTTCTCGGACTTCCCCGAGCAGGGAACACCTGTGAATGAAGAGAGCTGCGTGGACTTTTCTCTCGAGATCCCCCAATCATTGACTATGGTTCCGGAATCCTGAGCGTGGGGAGGTTCCACCATCGGTCGGCAGCGCTTGGTTTCTAAGGGAATGGCTGTGCTCGTCTCCCCTGAGGGTTTTCCTCATGTCTCTGTGCCAGGGAATGCTTGGAGGGTTTGCAGGAAATCCCAGTGACAGAGGCTGCCTCCCCAAAGTCAGGGAAGGTATTTCTCGGACTTCCCCGAGCAGGGAACACCTGTGAATGAAGAGAGATGCGTGGACTTGTCTCTCGAGATCCCCCACTCATTGACTATGGTTCCGGAATCCTGAGCGTGGGGAGGTTCCACCATCGGTCGGCAGCGCTTGGTTTCGAAGGGAATGTCTGTGCTCGTCTCCCCTGAGGGTTTTCCTCATGTCTCTGTGCCAGGGAATGCTTGGAGGGTTTGCAGGAAATCCCAGTGACAGAGGATGCCTCCCCAAAGTCAGGGAAGGTATTTCTCGGACTTCCCCGAGCAGGGAAACCTGTGAATGAAGAGAGCTGCGTGGACTTGTCTCTCGAGATCCCCCACTCATTGACTATGGTTCCGGAATCCTGAGCGTGGGGAGGTTCCACCATTGGTCGGCAGCACGTGGTTTCTAAGGGAATGTCTGTGCTCGTCTCCCCTGAGGGTTTTCCTCATGTCTCTGTGCCAGGGAATGCTAGGAGGGTTTGCAGGAAATCCCAGTGACAGAGGCTGCCTCCCCAAGGTCAGGGAAGTTATTTCTCAGACTTCCCCTAGCAGGGAACACCTGTGACTGAAGAGAGCTGCGTGGAGTTGTCTCTCGAGCTCCCCCACTCAATGACAATGGTTCCGGAATCCTGAGCGTGGGGAGGTTCCACCAACGGTCGGCAGCGCTTGGGTTCTAACGGAATGCCTGTGCTCGTCTCCCCTGAGGGTTTTTCTCATTTCTCTGTGCCAGGGAATACTAGGGGCGTTTGCAGGAATTCCCAGTGACAGAGGCTGCCTCCCCAAGGTCAGGGAAGTTATTTCTCGGACTTCCCCGATCAGGGAACACCTGTGACTGAGGAGAGCTTCGTGGAGTTGTCTCTCGAGCTCCCCCACTCAATGAATGTGGTTCCGGAATCCTGAGCGTGGGGAGGTTCCACCAACGGTCGGCAGCGCATGGGTTCTAACGAAATGCCTGTGCTCGTATCCCCTGAGGGTTTTCCTCATGTCTCTGTGCCAGGGAATGCTTGCGGGTGTTGCAGGAAATCCCAGTGACAGAAGCTGCCTCCCCAAGTTCAGGGAAGGTATTTCTCGGACTTCCCCGAGCAGCGAACACCTGTGACTGTAGAGAGTTGCGTGGAGTTGTCTCTCGAGCTCCCCCACTCAATAACAATATTTCCGGAATCCTGATCGTGGGGAGGTTCCACCAAAGGTCGGCAGCGCGTGGTTTCTAAGGGAATGCCTGTGCTCGTCTCCACTGAGGGTTTTCCTCATGTCTCTGTGCCAGGGAATGCTAGGAGTGTTTCCAGGAAATCCCAGTGACAGAGGCTGCCTCCCCAAGGTCAGGGAAGGTATTTCTCGCACTTCCCCGAGCAGGGAACACCTGTGACTGAAGAGCACTTCGTGGAGTTGTCTCTCGAGATCCCCCACTCATTGACTATGCTTCCGGAATCCTGAGCGTGGGGAGGTTCCACCAACGGTCGGCAGCGCGTGGGTTCTAATGGAGTGCCTGTGCTCGTCTCCCCTTAGTGTTTTCTTCATGTCTCTGTGCCAGGGAATGCTAGGGGGTTTGCAGGAAATCCCAGTGACAGAGGCTGCCTCCCCAAGATCAGGGAAGGTATTTCTCGCACTTCCCCGAGCAGGGAACACCTGTGATTGAAGACAACTGCGTCGAGTTGTCTCTGGAACTCCCCCACTCAATGACAATGGTTCCGGAATCCTGAACGTGGGGAGGTTCCACCAACGGTCGGCAGCGCGTGGGTTCTAAGGGAGTGCCTGTGCTCGTCTCCCCTGAGGGTTTTCTTCATGTCTCTGTGCCAGGGAATTCTAGGGGGGGTTGCAGGGAATCCCAGTGACAGAGGCTGCCTCCCCAAGGTCAGGGAATGTATTTCTCGCACTTCCCCGAGCAGGGAACACCTGTGATTGAAGAGAGCTTCGTCGAGTTGTCTCTCGAGCTCCCCCACTCAATGACAATGTTTCCGGAATCCTGAGCGTGGGGAGGTTCCACCAACGGTCGGCAGCGCGTGGGTTCTGAGGGAATGCCTGTGCTAGTGTCCCCTGAGGTTTTTCCTCATGTCTCTGTGCCAGGGAATGCTAGGGGGTTTGCAGGAAATCCCAGTGACAGAGGCTGCCTCCTCAAGAGCAGGGAAGTTATTTCTCGGACTTCCCCTAGCAGGGAACACCTGTGACTGAAGAGAGCTGCGTGGAGTTGTCTCTCGAGCTCCCCCACTCAATGACAATGGTTCCGGAATCCTGAGCATGAGGAGGTTCCACCATCGGTCGGCAGCGCGTGGGTTCTAAGGGAATGCCTGTGCTCGTCTCCCCTGAGGGTTTTCCTCATGTCTCTGTGCCAGGGAATCCTAGGGGGTGTTGCAGGAAATCCCAGTGACAGAGGCTGCCTCCCCAAGGGCAGAGAAGTTATTTCTCGGACTTCCCCGGGCAGGGAACACCTGTGACTGAAGAGAGCTGCGTGGAGTTGTCTCTCGAGCTCCCCCACTCAATGACAATGGTTCCGGAATCCTGAGAGTGGGGAGGTTCCACCAACGGTCGGCAGCGCGTGGGTTCTAAGGGAATGCCTGTGCTTGTCTCCCCTGAGGGTTTTCCTCATCTCTCTGTGCCAGGGAATGCTAGGGGGTGTTGCAGGAAATCCCAGTGACAGAGGCTGCCTCCCCAAGGTCAGGGAAGTTATTTCTCGGACTTCCCCGAGCAGGGAACACCTGTGACTGAAGAGAGCTGCGTGGAGTTGTCTCTCGAGCTCCCCCACTCAATGACAATGGTTCCGGAATCCTGAGCGTGGGGAGGTTCCACCAACGGTCGGCAGTGCGTGGGTTCTGAGGGAATGCCTGTGCTAGTGTCCCCTGAGGTTTTTCCTCATGTCTCTGTGCCAGGGAATGCTATGGGGTGTTGCAGGAAATCCCAGTGTCAGAGGCTGCCTCCCCAAGAGCAGGGAAGTTATTTCTCGGACTTCCCCTAGCAGGGAACACCTGTGACTGAAGAGAGCTGCGTGGAGTTGTCTCTCGAGCTCCCCCACTCAATGACAATGGTTCCGGAATCCTGAGCGTGGGGAGGTTCCACCAACGGTCGGCAGCGCTTGGGTTCTAACGGAATGCCTGTGCTCGTCACCCCTGAGGTTTTCTCTAATGTCTCTGTGCCAGGGAATTCTAGGGGTGTTTGCAGGAAATCCCAGTGACAGAGGCTGCCTCCCCAAGGTCAGGGAAGTTATTTCTCGGACTTCCCCGATCAGGGAACACCTGTGACTGAAGAGAGCTGCGTGGAGTTGTCTCTCGAGCTCCCCCACTCAATGACAATGGTTCCGGAATCCTGAGCGTGAGGAGGTTCCACCATCGGTCGGCAGCGCGTGGGTTCTAAGGGAATGCCTGTGCTCGTCTCCCCTGAGGGTTTTCCTCATGTCTCTGTGCCAGGGAATGCTAGCGGGTGTTGCAGGAAATCCCAGTGACAGAGGCTGCCTCCCCAAGGTCAGGGAAGTTATTTCTCGGACTTCCCCGAGCAGGGAACACCTGTGACTGAAGAGTGTTTCGTGGAGTTGTCTCTCGAGCTCCCCCGCTCAATGACAATTGTTCCGGAATCCTGAGCGTGGGGAGGTTCCACCAACGGTCGGCAGCACGTGGTTTCTAAGGGAATGCCTGTGCTCGTCTAAACTGACGGTTTTCCTCCTGTCTCTGTGCCAGGGAATGCTAGGAGGGTTTCCAGGAAATCCCAGTGACAGAGGCTGCCTCCCAAAGGTCAGGGAAGGTATTTCTCGCACTTCCCCGAGCAGGGAACACCTGTGACTGAAGAGAGCTTCGTGGAGTTGTCTTTCGAGATCCCCCACTCATTGACTATGGTTCCGGAATCCTGAGCGTGGGGAGGTTCCACCAACGGTCGGCAGCGCGTGGGTTCTAAGGGAGTGCCTGTGCTCGTCTCCCCTGAGGGTTTTCTTCATGTCTCTGAGCCAGGGAATGCTAGGGGGTGTTGCAGGAAATCCCAGTGACAGAAGCTGCCTCCCCAAGGTCAGGGAAGTTATTTCTCGCACTTCCCCGAGCAGGGAACTCCTGTGATTGAAGAGAGCTGCGTATAGTTGTCTCTTGAACTGCCCCACTCAATGACAATGGTTCCGGAATCCTGAGCCTGGGGAGGTTCCACCAACGGTCGGCAGCGCGTGGGTTCTAACGGAATGCCTGTGCTCGTCTCCCCTGAGGGTTTTCCTCATGTCTCTGTGCCAGGGAATCCTAGGGGGTGTTGCAGGAAATCCCAGTGACAGAGGCTGCCTCCCCAAGGGCAGAGAAGTTATTTCTCTGACTTCCCCGGGCAGGGAACACCTGTGACTGAAGAGAGCTGCGTGGAGTTGTCTCTCGAGCTCCCCCACTCAATGACAATGGTTCCGGAATCCTGAGCGTGGGGAGGTTCCACCAACGGTCGGCAGCGCGTTGGTTCGAAGGGAATGCCTGTGCTCGTCTCCCCTGAGGGTTTTCCCCATGTCTCTGTGCCAGGGAATGCTAGGGGGTTTGCAGGAAATCCCAGTGACAGAGGCTGCCTCCCCAAGGTCAGGGAATGTATTTCTCGCACTCCCCCAAGCAGTGAACACCTGTGACTGAAGAGAGCTGCGTCGAGTTGTCTCTCAAACTCCCTCACTCAATGACAATGTTTCCAGAATCCTGAGCGTGGGGAGGTTCCACCAAAGGTCGGCAGCGCGTGGGTTCTAACGGAATGCCTGTGCTCGGCTCCCCTGAGGGTTTTCCTCATGTCTTTGTGCCAGGGAATGCTAGGGATTGTTGCAGGAAATCCCAGTGACAGAGGCTGCCTCCCCAAGGTCAGAAAGTTATTACTCGGACTTCCCCGAGCAGGGAACACCTGTGACTGAAGAGAGCTGCGTGGAGTTGTCTCTCGAGATCCCCCACTCAATGACTATGGTTCCGGAATCCTGAGCGTGGGGAGGTTCCACCAACGGTCGGCAGAGCGTGGGTTCTAAGGGAGTGCCTGTGCTCGTCTCCCCTGAGGGTTTTCCTCATTTCTCTGTGCTAGGGAATGCTAGGGATTGTTGCAGGAAATCCCAGTGACAGAGGCTGCCTCCCCAAGGTCAGGGAAGGTATTTCTCGCACTTCCCCAAGCTGGGAACACCTGTGACTGAAGAGAGCTGCGTGGACTTGTCTCTCGATCTCCCAAACTCAATGACAATGTTTCCGGAATCCTGAGCGTGGGGAGGTTCCACCATCGGTCGGCAGCGCGTGGGTTCTAAGGGAATGCCTGTGCTCGTCTCCCCTGAGGGTTTTCCTTATGTCTCTGTGCCAGGGAATGCTAGCCGGTGTTGCAGGAAATCCCAGTGACAGAGGCTGCCTCCCCAAGGTCAGGGAAATTATTTCTCGGACTTCCCCGAGCAGGGAACACCTGTGACTGAAGAGAGTTGCGTGGAGTTGTCTCTCGAGCTCCCCCACTCAATGACAATGGTTCCGGAATCCTGAGCGTGGGGAGGTTCCACCAAAGGTCGGCAGCGCGTGGGTTCTAACGGAATGCCTGTGCTCGGCTCCCCTGAGGGTTTTCCTCATGTCTTTGTGCCAGGGAATGCTAGGGCTTGTTGCAGGAAATCCCAGTGACAGAGGCTGCCTCCCCAAGGTCAGGGAAGGTATTTCTCGCACTTCCCCAAGCTGGGAACACCTGTGACTGAAGAGAGCTGCGTCTAGTTTTCTCTCGATCTCCCCAACTCAATGACAATGGTTCCGGAATCCTGAGCGTGCGGAGGTTCCACCAACGGTCGGCAGCGCGTGGGTTCTAAGGGAATGCCTGTGCTTGTCTCCCCTGAGGGTTTTCCTCATGTCTCTGTGCCAGGGAATGCTAGGGGGTGTTGCAGGAAATCCCAGTGACAGAGGCTGCTTCCTCAAGGTCAGGGAAGTTATTTCTCGGACTTCCCCGAGCAGGGAACACCTGTGACTGAAGAGAGCTGCGTGGAGTTGTCTCTCGAGCTCCCCCACTCAATGACAATGTTTCCGGAATCCTGAGCGTGGGGAGGTTCCACCATCGGTCGGCAGCGCGTGGTTTCTAAGGGAATGTCTGTGCTCGTCTCCCCTGAGGGTTTTCCTCATGTCTCTGTGCCAGGGAATGCTTGGAGCGATTGCAGGAAATCCCAGTGACAGAGGCTGCCTCCCCAAAGTCAGGGAAGGTATTTCTCGGACTTCCCCGAGCAGGGAACACCTGTGAATGAAGAGAGCTGCGTGGACTTTTCTCTCGAGATCCCCCAATCATTGACTATGGTTCCGGAATCCTGAGCGTGGGGAGGTTCCACCATCGGTCGGCAGCGCTTGGTTTCTAAGGGAATGGCTGTGCTCGTCTCCCCTGAGGGTTTTCCTCATGTCTCTGTGCCAGGGAATGCTTGGAGGGTTTGCAGGAAATCCCAGTGACAGAGGCTGCCTCCCCAAAGTCAGGGAAGGTATTTCTCGGACTTCCCCGAGCAGGGAACACCTGTGAATGAAGAGAGATGCGTGGACTTGTCTCTCGAGATCCCCCACTCATTGACTATGGTTCCGGAATCCTGAGCGTGGGGAGGTTCCACCATCGGTCGGCAGCGCTTGGTTTCGAAGGGAATGTCTGTGCTCGTCTCCCCTGAGGGTTTTCCTCATGTCTCTGTGCCAGGGAATGCTTGGAGGGTTTGCAGGAAATCCCAGTGACAGAGGATGCCTCCCCAAAGTCAGGGAAGGTATTTCTCGGACTTCCCCTAGCAGGGAAACCTGTGAATGAAGAGAGCTGCGTGGACTTGTCTCTCGAGATCCCCCACTCATTGACTATGGTTCCGGAATCCTGAGCGTGGGGAGGTTCCACCATTGGTCGGCAGCACGTGGTTTCTAAGGGAATGTCTGTGCTCGTCTCCCCTGAGGGTTTTCCTCATGTCTCTGTGCCAGGGAATGCTAGGAGGGTTTGCAGGAAATCCCAGTGACAGAGGCTGCCTCCCCAAGGTCAGGGAAGTTATTTCTCAGACTTCCCCTAGCAGGGAACACCTGTGACTGAAGAGAGCTGCGTGGAGTTGTCTCTCGAGCTCCCCCACTCAATGACAATGGTTCCGGAATCCTGAGCGTGGGGAGGTTCCACCAACGGTCGGCAGCGCTTGGGTTCTAACGGAATGCCTGTGCTCGTCTCCCCTGAGGGTTTTTCTCATTTCTCTGTGCCAGGGAATACTAGGGGCGTTTGCAGGAATTCCCAGTGACAGAGGCTGCCTCCCCAAGGTCAGGGAAGTTATTTCTCGGACTTCCCCGATCAGGGAACACCTGTGACTGAGGAGAGCTTCGTGGAGTTGTCTCTCGAGCTCCCCCACTCAATGAATGTGGTTCCGGAATCCTGAGCGTGGGGAGGTTCCACCAACGGTCGGCAGCGCATGGGTTCTAACGAAATGCCTGTGCTCGTATCCCCTGAGGGTTTTCCTCATGTCTCTGTGCCAGGGAATGCTAGGGGGTGTTGCAGGAAATCCCAGTGACAGAGGCTGCTTCCTCAAGGTCAGGGAAGTTATTTCTCGGACTTCCCCGAGCAGGGAACACCTGTGACTGAAGAGAGCTGCGTGGAGTTGTCTCTCGAGCTCCCCCACTCAATGACAATGTTTCCGGAATCCTGAGCGTGGGGAGGTTCCACCATCGGTCGGCAGCGCGTGGTTTCTAAGGGAATGTCTGTGCTCGTCTCCCCTGAGGGTTTTCCTCATGTCTCTGTGCCAGGGAATGCTTGGAGCGATTGCAGGAAATCCCAGTGACAGAGGCTGCCTCCCCAAAGTCAGGGAAGGTATTTCTCGGACTTCCCCGAGCAGGGAACACCTGTGAATGAAGAGAGATGCGTGGACTTGTCTCTCGAGATCCCCCACTCATTGACTATGGTTCCGGAATCCTGAGCGTGGGGAGGTTCCACCATCGGTCGGCAGCGCTTGGTTTCGAAGGGAATGTCTGTGCTCGTCTCCCCTGAGGGTTTTCCTCATGTCTCTGTGCCAGGGAATGCTTGGAGGGTTTGCAGGAAATCCCAGTGACAGAGGATGCCTCCCCAAAGTCAGGGAAGGTATTTCTCGGACTTCCCCGAGCAGGGAAACCTGTGAATGAAGAGAGCTGCGTGGACTTGTCTCTCGAGATCCCCCACTCATTGACTATGGTTCCGGAATCCTGAGCGTGGGGAGGTTCCACCATTGGTCGGCAGCACGTGGTTTCTAAGGGAATGTCTGTGCTCGTCTCCCCTGAGGGTTTTCCTCATGTCTCTGTGCCAGGGAATGCTAGGAGGGTTTGCAGGAAATCCCAGTGACAGAGGCTGCCTCCCCAAGGTCAGGGAAGTTATTTCTCAGACTTCCCCTAGCAGGGAACACCTGTGACTGAAGAGAGCTGCGTGGAGTTGTCTCTCGAGCTCCCCCACTCAATGACAATGGTTCCGGAATCCTGAGCGTGGGGAGGTTCCACCAACGGTCGGCAGCGCTTGGGTTCTAACGGAATGCCTGTGCTCGTCTCCCCTGAGGGTTTTTCTCATTTCTCTGTGCCAGGGAATACTAGGGGCGTTTGCAGGAATTCCCAGTGACAGAGGCTGCCTCCCCAAGGTCAGGGAAGTTATTTCTCGGACTTCCCCGATCAGGGAACACCTGTGACTGAGGAGAGCTTCGTGGAGTTGTCTCTCGAGCTCCCCCACTCAATGAATGTGGTTCCGGAATCCTGAGCGTGGGGAGGTTCCACCAACGGTCGGCAGCGCATGGGTTCTAACGAAATGCCTGTGCTCGTATCCCCTGAGGGTTTTCCTCATGTCTCTGTGCCAGGGAATGCTTGCGGGTGTTGCAGGAAATCCCAGTGACAGAAGCTGCCTCCCCAAGTTCAGGGAAGGTATTTCTCGGACTTCCCCGAGCAGCGAACACCTGTGACTGTAGAGAGTTGCGTGGAGTTGTCTCTCGAGCTCCCCCACTCAATAACAATGTTTCCGGAATCCTGATCGTGGGGAGGTTCCACCAAAGGTCGGCAGCGCGTGGTTTCTAAGGGAATGCCTGTGCTCGTCTCCACTGAGGGTTTTCCTCATGTCTCTGTGCCAGGGAATGCTAGGAGTGTTTCCAGGAAATCCCAGTGACAGAGGCTGCCTCCCCAAGGTCAGGGAAGGTATTTCTCGCACTTCCCCGAGCAGGGAACACCTGTGACTGAAGAGCACTTCGTGGAGTTGTCTCTCGAGATCCCCCAATCATTGACTATGCTTCCGGAATCCTGAGCGTGGGGAGGTTCCACCAACGGTCGGCAGCGCGTGGGTTCTAATGGAGTGCCTGTGCTCGTCTCCCCTTAGTGTTTTCTTCATGTCTCTGTGCCAGGGAATGCTAGGGGGTTTGCAGGAAATCCCAGTGACAGAGGCTGCCTCCCCAAGATCAGGGAAGGTATTTCTCGCACTTCCCCGAGCAGGGAACACCTGTGATTGAAGACAACTGCGTCGAGTTGTCTCTGGAACTCCCCCACTCAATGACAATGGTTCCGGAATCCTGAACGTGGGGAGGTTCCACCAACGGTCGGCAGCGCGTGGGTTCTAAGGGAGTGCCTGTGCTCGTCTCCCCTGAGGGTTTTCTTCATGTCTCTGTGCCAGGGAATTCTAGGGGGGGTTGCAGGAAATCCCAGTGACAGAGGCTGCCTCCCCAAGGTCAGGGAATGTATTTCTCGCACTTCCCCGAGCAGGGAACACCTGTGACTGAAGAGAGCTGTGTCGAGTTCTCTCTCGAACTCCCCCACTCAATGACAATGGTTCCGGAATCCTGAGCGTGGGGAGGTTCCACCAACTGTCGGCAGCGCGTCGGTTCTAAGGGAATGCCTGTGCTCGTCTCCCCTGAGGGTTTTCCTCATGTCTCTGTGCCAGGGAATGCTAGGGGGGTTTGCAGGAAATCCCAGTGACAGAGGCTGCCTCCCCAAGGTCAGGGAAGGTATTTCTCGGACTTCCCCGAGCAGGGAACACCTGTGACTGAAGAGAGCTGCGTCGAGTTGTCTCTCGAGTTCCCCACTCAATGAAAATGTTTCCGGAATCCTGAGCGTGGGGAGGTTCCACCAACGGTCGGCAGCGCGTGGTTTCTAAGGGAATGCCTGTACTTGTCTCCCCTGAGGTTTTTCCTCATGTCTCTGTGCCAGGGAATGCTAGGGGGTGTTGCAGGAAATCCCAGTGACAGAGGCTGCCTCCCCAAGGTCAGGGAAGTTATTTCTCTGACTTCCCCGAGCAGGGAACACCTGAGACTGAAGAGAGCTGCGAGGAATTGTCTCTCGAGCTCCCCCATTCAATGACAATGGTTCCGGAATCCTGAGCTTTGGGAGGTTCCACCAACGGTCGGCAGCGCATTGGTTCTGAGGGAATGCCTGTGTTCGTCTCCCCTAAGGGTTTTCCTCATGTCTCTGTGCCAGGGAATGCTAGGGGGGGTTGCAGGAAATCCCAGTGACAGAGGCTGCCTCCCCAAGGTTAAAGAAGATATTTCTCGGACTTCCCCGAGCAGGGATCACCTGTGACTGAAGAGAGCTGCGTGGAGTTTTCTCTCGAGGTCCCCCACTCAATGACAATGGTTCCGGAATCCTGAGGGTGGGGAGGTTCCACCAAAGGTCGGCAGCGCGTGGGTTCTAAGGGAATGCCTGTGCTCGTCTCCCCTGAGGGTTTTCCTCATGTCTCTGTGCCAGGGAATGCTAGGGGGTGTTGCAGGAAATCCCAGTGACAGAGGATGACTCCCCAAGGTCAGGGAAGGTATTTCTCGCACTTCCCCGTGCAGGGAACACCTGTGATTGAAGAGAGCTGCGTCGAGTTGTCTCTCGAGCTCCCCCACTCAATGACAATGTTTCCGGAATCCTGAGCGTGGGGAGGTTCCACCAACGGTCGGCAGCGCGTGGGTTCTGAGGGAATGCCTGTGCTAGTGTCCCCTGAGGTTTTTCCTCATGTCTCTGTGCCAGGGAATGCTAGGGGGTTTTGCAGGAAATCCCAGTGACAGAGGCTGCCTCCTCAAGAGCAGGGAAGTTATTTCTCGGACTTCCCCTAGCAGGGAACACCTGTGACTGAAGAGAGCTGCGTGGAGTTGTCTCTCGAGCTCCCCCACTCAATGACAATGGTTCCGGAATACTGAGCGTGGGAGGTTCCACCAACGGTCGGCAGCGCTTGGGTTCTAACGGAATGCCTGTGCTCGTCACCCCTGAGGTTTTCTCTCATTTCTCTGTGCCAGGGAATGCTAGGGGTGTTTGCAGGAAATCCCAGTGACAGAGGCTGCCTCCCCAAGGTCAGGGAAGTTATTTCTCGGACTTCCCCGAGCAGGGAACACCTGTGACTGAAGAGAGCTGCGTGGAGTTGTCTCTCGAGCTCCCCCACTCAATGACAATGGTTCCGGAATCCTGAGCGTGAGGAGGTTCCACCATCGGTCGGCAGCGCGTGGGTTCTAAGGGAATGCCTGTGCTCGTCTCCCCTGAGGGTTTTCCTCATGTCTCTGTGCCAGGGAATCCTAGGGGGTGTTGCAGGAAATCCCAGTGACAGAGGCTGCCTCCCCAAGGGCAGAGAAGTTATTTCTCGGACTTCCCGGATCAGGGAACACCTGTGACTGAAGAGAGCTGCGTGGAGTTGTCTCTCGAGCTCCCCCACTCAATGACAATGGTTCCGGAATCCTGAGAGTGGGGAGGTTCCACCAACGGTCGGCAGCGCGTGGGTTCTAAGGGAATGCCTGTGCTTGTCTCCCCTGAGGGTTTTCCTCATCTCTCTGTGCCAGGGAATGCTAGGGGGTGTTGCAGGAAATCCCAGTGACAGAGGCTGCCTCCCCAAGGTCAGGGAAGTTATTTCTCGGACTTCCCCGAGCAGGGAACACCTGTGACTGAAGAGAGCTGCGTGGAGTTGTCTCTCGAGCTCCCCCACTCAATGACAATGGTTCCGGAATCCTGAGCGTGGGGAGGTTCCACCAACGGTCGGCAGTGCGTGGGTTCTGAGGGAATGCCTGTGCTAGTGTCCCCTGAGGTTTTTCCTCATGTCTCTCTGCCAGGGAATGCTATGGGGTGTTGCAGGAAATCCCAGTGTCAGAGGCTGCCTCCCCAAGAGCAGGGAAGTTATTTCTCGGACTTCCCCTAGCAGGGAACACCTGTGACTGAAGAGAGCTGCGTGGAGTTGTCTCTCGAGCTCCCCCACTCAATGACAATGGTTCCGGAATCCTGAGCGTGGGGAGGTTCCACCAACGGTCGGCAGCGCTTGGGTTCTAACGGAATGCCTGTGCTCGTCACCCCTGAGGTTTTCTCTCATGTCTCTGTGCCAGGGAATGCTAGGGGTGTTTGCAGGAAATCCCAGTGACAGAGGCTGCCTCCCCAAGGTCAGGGAATTTATTTCTCGGACTTCCCCGATCAGGGAACACCTGTGACTGAAGAGAGCTGCGTGGAGTTGTCTCTCGAGCTCCCCCACTCAATGACAATGGTTCCGGAATCCTGAGCGTGAGGAGGTTCCACCATCGGTCGGCAGCGCGTGGGTTCTAAGGGAATGCCTGTGCTCGTCTCCCCTGAGGGTTTTCCTCATGTCTCTGTGCCAGGGAATGCTAGCGGGTGTTGCAGGAAATCCCAGTGACAGAGGCTGCCTCCCCAAGGTCAGGGAAGTTATTTCTCGGACTTCCCCGAGCAGGGAACACCTGTGACTGAAGAGTGTTTCGTGGAGTTGTCTCTCGAGCTCCCCCGCTCAATGACAATGGTTCCGGAATCCTGAGCGTGGGGAGGTTCCACCAACGGTCGGCAGCACGTGGTTTCTAAGGGAATGCCTGTGCTCGTCTAAACTGACGGTTTTCCTCCTGTCTCTGTGCCAGGGAATGCTAGGAGGGTTTCCAGGAAATCCCAGTGACAGAGGCTGCCTCCCAAAGGTCAGGGAAGGTATTTCTCGCACTTCCCCGAGCAGGGAACACCTGTGACTGAAGAGAGCTTCGTGGAGTTGTCTTTCGAGATCCCCCACTCATTGACTATGGTTCCGGAATCCTGAGCGTGGGGAGGATCCACCAACGGTCGGCAGCGCGTGGGTTCTAAGGGAGTGCCTGTGCTCGTCTCCCCTGAGGGTTTTCTTCATGTCTCTGAGCCAGGGAATGCTAGGGGGTGTTGCAGGAAATCCCAGTGACAGAAGCTGCCTCCCCAATGTCAGGGAAGTTATTTCTCGCACTTCCCCGAGCAGGGAACTCCTGTGATTGAAGAGAGCTGCGTAAAGTTGTCTCTCGAACTGCCCCACTCAATGACAATGGTTCCGGAATCCTGAGCGTGGGGAGGTTCCACCAACGGTCGGCAGCGCGTGGGTTCTAACGGAATGCCTGTGCTCGTCTCCCCTGAGGGTTTTCCTCATGTCTCTGTGCCAGGGAATCCTAGGGGGTGTTGCAGGAAATCCCAGTGACAGAGGCTGCCTCCCCAAGGGCAGAGAAGTTATTTCTCTGACTTCCCCGGGCAGGGAACACCTGTGACTGAAGAGAGCTGCGTGGAGTTGTCTCTCGAGCTCCCCCACTCAATGACAATTGTTCCGGAATCCTGAGCGTGGGGAGGTTCCACCAACGGTCGGCAGCGCGTTGGTTCGAAGGGAATGCCTGTGCTCGTCTCCCCTGAGGGTTTTCCCCATGTCTCTGTGCCAGGGAATGCTAGGGGGTTTGCAGGAAATCCCAGTGACAGAGGCTGCCTCCCCAAGGTCAGGGAATGTATTTCTCGCACTCCCCCAAGCAGTGAACACCTGTGACTGAAGAGAGCTGCGTCGAGTTGTCTCTCAAACTCCCTCACTCAATGACAATGTTTCCAGAATCCTGAGCGTGGGGAGGTTCCACCAAAGGTCGGCAGCGCGTGGGTTCTAACGGAATGCCTGTGCTCGGCTCCCCTGAGGGTTTTCCTCATGTCTTTGTGCCAGGGAATGCTAGGGATTGTTGCAGGAAATCCCGGTGACAGAGGCTGCCTCCCCAAGGTCAGAAAGTTATTACTCGGACTTCCCCGAGCAGGGAACACCTGTGACTGAAGAGAGCTGCGTGGAGTTGTCTCTCGAGATCCCCCACTCAATGACTATGGTTCCGGAATCCTGAGCGTGGGGAGGTTCCACCAACGGTCGGCAGAGCGTGGGTTCTAAGGGAGTGCCTGTGCTCGTCTCCCCTGAGGGTTTTCCTCATTTCTCTGTGCTAGGGAATGCTAGGGATTGTTGCAGGAAATCCCAGTGACAGAGGCTGCCTCCCCAAGGTCAGGGAAGGTATTTCTCGCACTTCCCCAAGCTGGGAACACCTGTGACTGAAGAGAGCTGCGTGGACTTGTCTCTCGATCTCCCCAACTCAATGACAATGTTTCCGGAATCCTGAGCGTGGGGAGGTTCCACCATCGGTCGGCAGCGAGTGGGTTCTAAGGGAATGCCAGTGCTCTTCTCCCCTGAGGGTTTTCCTCATGTCTCTGTGCCAGGGAAAGCTAGGGGTGGTTGCAGGAAATCCCAGTAGACAGAGGCTGCTTCCCCAAGGTCAGGGAAGGTATTTCTCGGACTTCCCCATGCAGGGAACACCTGTGACTGAAGAGAGCTGCGTGGAGTTGTCTCTCGAGCTCCCCCACTCAATGACAATGGTTCCGGAATCCTGAGCGTGGGGAGGTTCCACCAACGGTCGGCAGCGAGTGGGTTCTAAGGGAATGCCTGTGCTCGTCTCCCCTGAGGGTATTCCTCATGTCTCTGTGCCAGGGAATGCTAGGGGGTGTTGCAGGAAATCCCAGTGACAGAGGCTGCCTCCCCAAGTCAGGGAAGGTATTTCTCGGACTTCCCCGAGCAGGGAACACCTGTGAATGAAGAGAGCTGCGTGGACTTGTCTCTCGAGATCCCCCACTCATTGACTATGGTTCCGGAATCCTGAGCGTGGGGAGGTTCCACCATCGGTCGGCAGCGCGTGGTTTCTAAGGGAATGCCTGTGCTCGTCTCCCCTGAGGGTTTTCCTAATTTCTCTGTGCCAGGGAATGCTAGGGGCGTTTGCAGGAAATCCCAGTGACAGAGGCTGCCTCCCCAAGGTCAGGGAAGTTATTTCTCGGACTTCCCCGATCAGGGAACACCTGTGACTGAAGAGACCTTCGTGGAGTTGTCTCTCGAGCTCCCCCACTCAATGACTGTGGTTCCGGAATCCTGAGCGTGGGGAGGTTCCACCAACGGTCGGCAGCGCGTGGGTTCTAAGGGAATGCCTGTGCTCGTCTCCCCTGAGGGTTTTCCTCATGTCTCTGTGCCAGGGAATGCTTGCGGGTGTTGCAGGAAATCCCAGTGACAGAAGCTGCCTCCCCAAGTTCAGGGAAGGTATTTCTCGGACTTCCCAGAGCAGCGAAAACCTGTGACTGTAGAGAGTTGCGTGGAGTTGTCTCTCGAGCTCCCCCACTCAATAACAATGGTTCCGGAATCCTGATCGTGGGGAGGTTCCACCAAAGGTCGGCAGCGCGTGGTTTCTAAGGGAATGCCTGTGCTCGTCTCCACTGAGGGTTTTCCTCATGTCTCTGTGCCAGGGAATGCTAGGAGTGTTTCCAGGAAATCCCAGTGACAGAGGCTGCCTCCCCAAGGTCAGGGAAGGTATTTCTCGCACTTCCCCGAGCAGGGAACACCTGTGACTGAAGAGCACTTCGTGGAGTTGTCTCTCGAGATCCCCCACTCATTGACTATGTTTCCGCAATCCTGAGCGTGGGGAGGTTCCACCAACGGTCGGCAGCGAGTGGGTTCTAAGGGAATGCCAGTGCTCTTCTCCCCTGAGGGTTTTCCTCATGTCTCTGTGCCAGGGAAAGCTAGGGGTGGTTGCAGGAAATCCCAGTGACAGAGGCTGCCTCCCCAAGGTCAGGGAAGGTATTTCTCGGACTTCCCCGTGCAGGGAACACCTGTGACTGAAGAGAGCTGCGTGGAGTTGTCTCTCGAGCTCCCCCACTCAATGACAATGGTTCCGGAATCCTGAGCGTGGGGAGGTTCCACCAACGGTCGGCAGCGAGTGGGTTCTAAGGGAATGCCTGTGCTCGTCTCCCCTGAGGGTATTCCTCATGTCTCTGTGCCAGGGAATGCTAGGCGGTGTTGCAGGAAATCCCAGTGACAGAGGCTGCCTCCCCAAGTCAGGGAAGGTATTTCTCGGACTTCCCCGAGCAGGGAACACCTGTGAATGAAGAGAGCTGCGTGGACTTGTCTCTCGAGATCCCCCACTCATTGACTATGGTTCCGGAATCCTGAGCGTGGGGAGGTTCCACCATCGGTCGGCAGCGCGTGGTTTCTAAGGGAATGCCTGTGCTCGTCTCCCCTGAGGGTTTTCCTCATTTCTCTGTGCCAGGGAATGCTAGGGGCGTTTGCAGGAAATCCCAGTGACAGAGGCTGCCTCCCCAAGGTCAGGGAAGTTATTTCTCGGACTTCCCCGATCAGGGAACACCTGTGACTGAAGAGACCTTCGTGGAGTTGTCTCTCGAGCTCCCCCACTCAATGACTGTGGTTCCGGAATCCTGAGCGTGGGGAGGTTCCACCAACGGTCGGCAGCGCGTGGGTTCTAAGGGAATGCCTGTGCTCGTCTCCCCTGAGGGTTTTCCTCATGTCTCTGTGCCAGGGAATGCTTGCGGGTGTTGCAGGAAATCCCAGTGACAGAAGCTGCCTCCCCAAGTTCAGGGAAGGTATTTCTCGGACTTCCCAGAGCAGCGAAAACCTGTGACTGTAGAGAGTTGCGTGGAGTTGTCTCTCGAGCTCCCCCACTCAATAACAATGGTTCCGGAATCCTGATCGTGGGGAGGTTCCACCAAAGGTCGGCAGCGCGTGGTTTCTAAGGGAATGCCTGTGCTCGTCTCCACTGAGGGTTTTCCTCATGTCTCTGTGCCAGGGAATGCTAGGAGTGTTTCCAGGAAATCCCAGTGACAGAGGCTGCCTCCCCAAGGTCAGGGAAGGTATTTCTCGCACTTCCCCGAGCAGGGAACACCTGTGACTGAAGAGCACTTCGTGGAGTTGTCTCTCGAGATCCCCCTCTCATTGACTATGGTTCCGCAATCCTGAGCGTGGGGAGGTTCCACCAACGGTCGGCAGCGCGTGGGTTCTAAGGGAATGCCTGTGCTCGTCTCCCCTGAGTGTTTTCCTCATGTCTCTGTGCCAGGGAATGCTAGGGGTGTTTGCAGGAAATCCCAGTGACAGAGGCTGCCTCCCCAAGGTCAGAGAAGCTATTTCTCGGACTTCCCCGAGCAGGGAACACCTGTGACTGAAGAGAGCTGCGTGGAGATTTGTCTCGAGCTCCCCCACTCAATGACAATTGTTCCGGAATCCTGAGCGTGGGGAGGTTCCACCAACGGTCGGCAGCGCGTGGGTTCAAACGGAATGCCAGTGCTCTTCTCCCCTGAGGGATTTCCTCATGTCTCTGTGCCAGGGAAAGCTAGGGGGTGTTGCAGGAAATCCCAGTGACAGAGGCTGACTCCCCAAGGTCAGGGAAGGTATTTCTCGCACTTCCCCGTGCAGGGAACACCTGTGATTGAAGAGAGCTGCGTCGAGTTGTCTCTCGAGCTCCCCCACTCAATGACAATGGTTCCGGAATCCTGAGCGTGGGGAGGTTCCACCAACGGTCGGCAGCGCGTGGGTTCTGAGGGAATGCCTGTGCTAGTGTCCCCTGAGGTTTTTCCTCATGTCTCTTTGCCAGGGAATGCTAGGGGATTTTGCAGGAAATCCCAGTGACAGAGGCTGCCTCCTCAAGAGCAGGGAAGTTATTTCTCGGACTTCCCCTAGCAGGGAACACCTGTGACTGAAGAGAGCTGCGTGGAGTTGTCTCTCGAGCTCCCCCACTCAATGACAATGGTTCCGGAATCCTGAGCGTGGGGAGGTTCCACCAACGGTCGGCAGCGCCTGGGTTCTAACGGAATGCCTGTGCTCGTCACCCCTGAGGTTTTCTCTCATTTCTCTGTGCCAGGGAATGCTAGGGGTGTTTGCAGGAAATCCCAGTGACAGAGGCTGCCTCCCCAAGGTCAGGGAAGTTATTTCTCGGACTTCCCCGATCAGGGAACACCTGTGACTGAAGAGAGCTGCGTGGAGTTGTCTCTCGAGCTCCCCCACTCAATGACAATGGTTCCGGAATCCTGAGCGTGAGGAGGTTCCACCATCGGTCGGCAGCGCGTGGGTTCTAAGGGAATGCCTGTGCTCGTCTCCCCTGAGGGTTTTCCTCATGTCTCTGTGCCAGGGAATCCTAGGGGGTGTTGCAGGAAATCCCAGTGACAGAGGCTGCCTCCCCAAGGGCAGAGAAGTTATTTCTCGGACTTCCCCGGGCAGGGAACACCTGTGACTGAAGAGAGCTGTGTGGAGTTATCTCTCGAGCTCCCCCACTCAATGACAATGGTTCCGGAATCCTGAGAGTGGGGAGGTTCCACCAACGGTCGGCATCGCGTTGGTTCGAAGGGAATGCCTGTGCTCGTCTCCCCTGAGGGTTTTCCCCATGTCTCTGTGCCAGGGAATGCTAGGGATTGTTGCAGGAAATCCCAGTGACAGAGGCTGCCTCCCCAAGGGCAGAGAAGTTATTTCCTGGACTTCCCCGTGCAGGGAACACCTGTGATTGAAGAGAGCTGCGTCGAGTTGTCTCTCGAACTCCCCCACTCAATGACAATGTTTCCAGAATCCTGAGCGTGGGGAGGTTCCACCAAAGGTCGGCAGCACGTGGGTTCTAACGGAATGCCTGTGCTCGGCTCCCCTGAGTGTTTTCCTCATGTCTTTGTGCCAGGGAATGCTAGGGATTGTTGCAGGAAATCCCAATGACACAGGCTGCCTCCCCAAGGTCAGAAAGTTATTACTCGGACTTCCCCGAGCAGGGAACACCTGTGACTGAAGAGAGCTGCGTGGAGTTGTCTCTCGAGATCCCCCACTCAATGACTATGGTTCCGGAATCCTGAGCGTGGGGAGGTTCCACCAACGGTCGGCAGCGCGTGGGTTCTAAGGGAGTGCCTGTGCTCGTCTCCTCTGAGGGTTTTCCTCATTTCTCTGTGCTAGGGAATGCTAGGGATTGTTGCAGGAAATCCCAGTGACAGAGGCTGCCTCCCCAAGGTCAGGGAAGGTATTTCTCGCACTTCCCCAAGCTGGGAACACCTGTGACTGAAGAGAGCTGCGTGGACTTGTCTCTCGATCTCCTCAACTCAATGACAATGTTTCCGGAATCCTGAGCGTGCGGAGGTTCCACCAACGGTCGGCAGCGCGTGGGTCCTAAGGGAATGCCTGTGCTTGTCTCCCCTGAGGGTTTTCCTCATCTCTCTGTGCCAGGGAATGCTAGGGGCTGTTGCAGGAAATCCCAGTGACAGAGGCTGCCTCCCCAAGGTCAGGGAAGTTATTTCTCGGACTTCCCCGAGCAGGGAACACCTGTGACTGAAGAGAGCTGCGTGGAGTTGTCTCTCGGGCTCCCCCACTCAATGACAATGGTTCCGGAATCCTGAGCGTGGGGAGGTTCCACCAACGGACGTCAGCGCGTGGGTTCTGAGGGAATGCCTGTGCTAGTGTCCCCTGAGGATTTTCCTCATGTCTCTGTGCCAGGGAATGCTATGGGGTGTTGCAGGAAATTCCAGTGTCAGAGGCTGCCTCCCCAAGAGCAGGGAAGTTATTTCTCGGACTTCCCCGATCAGGGAACACCTGTGACTGAAGAGAGCTGCGTGGAGTTGTCTCTCGAGCTCCCCCACTCAATGACAATGGTTCCGGAATCCTGAGCGTGAGGAGGTTCCACCATCGGTCGGCAACGCGTGGGTTCTAAGGGAATGCCTGTGCTCGTCTCCCCTGAGGGTTTTCCTCATGTCTCTGTGCCAGGGAATGCTAGCGGGTGTTGCAGGAAATCCCAGTGACAGAGGCTGCCTCCCCAAGGTCAGGGAAGTTATTTCTCGGACTTCCCCGAGCAGGGAACACCTGTGACTGAAGAGTGTTTCGTGGAGTTGTCTCTCGAGCTCCCCCGCTCAATGACAATGGTTCCGGAATCCTGAACGTGGGGAGGTTCCACCAACGGTCGGCAGCGCGTGGTTTCTAAGGGAATGCCTGTGCTCGTCTAAACTGACGGTTTTCCTCATGTCTCTGTGCCAGGGAATGCTAGGAGGGTTTCCAGGAAATCCCAGTGACAGAGGCTGCCTCCCCAAGGTCAGGGAAGGTATTTCTCGCACTTCCCCGAGCAGGGAACACCTGTGACTGAAGAGAGCTTCGTGGAGTTGTCTTTCGAGATCCCCCACTCATTGACTATGGTTCCGGAATCCTGAGCGTGGGGAGGTTCCACCAACGGTCGGCAGCGCGTGGGTTCTAAGGGAGTGCCTGTGCTCGTCTCCCCTGAGGGTTTTCTTCATGTCTCTGAGCCAGGGAATGCTAGGGGGTGTTGCAGGAAATCCCAGTGACAGAAGCTGCCTCCCCAAGGTCAGGGAAGTTATTTCTCGCACTTCCCCGAGCAGGGAACACCTGTGATTGAAGAGAGCTGCGTAAAGTTGTCTCTCGAACTGCCCCACTCAATGACAATGGTTCCGGAATCCTGAGCGTGGGGAGGTTCCACCAACGGTCGGCAGCGCGTGGGTTCTAACGGAATGCCTGTGCTCGTCTCCCCTGAGGGTTTTCCTCATGTCTCTGTGCCAGGGAATCCTAGGGGGTGTTGCAGGAAATCCCAGTGACAGAGGCTGCCTCCCCAAGGGCAGAGAAGTTATTTCTCGGACTTCCCCGAGCAGGGAACACCTGTGACTGAAGAGAGCTGCGTGGAGTTGTCTCTCGAGCTCCCCCACTCAATGACTATGGTTCCGGAATCCTGAGCGTGGGGAGGTTCCACCAACGGTCGGCAGAGCGTGGGTTCTAAGGGAGTGCCTGTGCTCGTCTCCCCTGAGGGTTTTCCTCATTTCTCTGTGCTAGGGAATGCTAGGGATTGTTGCAGGAAATCCCAGTGACAGAGGCTGCCTCCCCAAGGTCAGGGAAGGTATTTCTCGCACTTCCCCAAGCTGGGAACACCTGTGACTGAAGAGAGCTGCGTGGACTTGTCTCTCGATCTCCCCAACTCAATGACAATGTTTCCGGAATCCTGAGCGTGGGGAGGTTCCACCATCGGTCGGCAGCGAGTGGGTTCTAAGGGAATGCCAGTGCTCTTCTCCCCTGAGGGTTTTCCTCATGTCTCTGTGCCAGGGAAAGCTAGGGGTGGTTGCAGGAAATCCCAGTGACAGAGGCTGCCTCCCCAAGGTCAGGGAAGGTATTTCTCGGACTTCCCCGTGCAGGGAACACCTGTGACTGAAGAGAGCTGCGTGGAGTTGTCTCTCGAGCTCCCCCACTCAATGACAATGGTTCCGGAATCCTGAGCGTGGGGAGGTTCCACCAACGGTCGGCAGCGAGTGGGTTCTAAGGGAATGCCTGTGCTCGTCTCCCCTGAGGGTATTCCACATGTCTCTGTGCCAGGGAATGCTAGGGGGTGTTGCAGGAAATCCCAGTGACAGAGGCTGCCTCCCCAAGTCAGGGAAGGTATTTCTCGGACTTCCCCGAGCAGGGAACACCTGTGAATGAAGAGAGCTGCGTGGACTTGTCTCTCGAGATCCCCCACTCATTGACTATGGTTCCGGAATCCTGAGCGTGGGGAGGTTCCACCATCGGTCGGCAGCGCGTGGTTTCTAAGGGAATGCCTGTGCTCGTCTCCCCTGAGGGTTTTCCTCATTTCTCTGTGCCAGGGAATGCTAGGGGCGTTTGCAGGAAATCCCAGTGACAGAGGCTGCCTCCCCAAGGTCAGGGAAGTTATTTCTCGGACTTCCCCGATCAGGGAACACCTGTGACTGAAGAGACCTTCGTGGAGTTGTCTCTCGAGCTCCCCCATTCAATGACTGTGGTTCCGGAATCCTGAGCGTGGGGAGGTTCCAACAACGGTCGGCAGCGCGTGGGTTCTAAGGGAATGCCTGTGCTCGTCTCCCCTGAGGGTTTTCCTCATGTCTCTGTGCCTGGGAATGCTTGCGGGTGTTGCAGGAAATCCCAGTGACAGAAGCTGCCTCCCCAAGTTCAGGGAAGGTATTTCTCGGACTTCCCAGAGCAGCGAAAACCTGTGACTGTAGAGAGTTGCGTGGAGTTGTCTCTCGAGCTCCCCCACTCAATAACAATGGTTCCGGAATCCTGATCGTGGGGAGGTTCCACCAAAGGTCGGCAGCGCGTTGGTTCTAAGGGAATGCCTGTGCTCGTCTCCCCTGAGTGTTTTCCTCATGTCTCTGTGCCAGGGAATGCTAGGGGTGTTTGCAGGAAATCCCAGTGACAGAGGCTGCCTCCCCAAGGTCAGGGAAGGTATTTCTCGCACTTCCCCGAGCAGGGAACACCTGTGACTGAAGAGCACTTCGTGGAGTTGTCTCTCGAGATCCCCCACTCATTGACTATGGTTCCGCAATCCTGAGCGTGGGGAGGTTCCACCAACGGTCGGCAGCGCGTTGGTTCTAAGGGAATGCCTGTGCTCGTCTCCCCTGAGTGTTTTCCTCATGTCTCTGTGCCAGGGAATGCTAGGGGTGTTTGCAGGAAATCCCAGTGACAGAGGCTGCCTCCCCAAGGTCAGAGAAGCTATTTCTCGGACTTCCCCGAGCAGGGAACACCTGTGACTGAAGAGAGCTGCGTGGAGATTTGTCTCGAGCTCCCCCACTCAATGACAATGGTTCCGGAATCCTGAGCGTGGGGAGGTTCCACCAACGGTCGGCAGCGCGTGGGTTCAAACGGAATGCCAGTGCTCTTCTCCCCTGAGGGTTTTCCTCATGTCTCTGTGCCAGGGAAAGCTAGGGGGTGTTGCAGGAAATCCCAGTGACATAGGCTGACTCCCCAAGGTCAGGGAAGGTATTTCTCGCACTTCCCCGTGCAGGGAACACCTGTGATTGAAGAGAGCTGCGTCGAGTTGTCTCTCGAGCTCCCCCACTCAATGACAATGGTTCCGGAATCCTGAGCGTGGGGAGGTTCCACCAACGGTCGGCAGCGCGCGGGTTCTGAGGGAATGCCTGTGCTAGTGTCCCCGGAGGTTTTTCCTCATGTCTCTGTGCCAGGGAATGCTAGGGGGTTTTGCAGGAAATCCCAGTGACAGAGGCTGCCTCCTCAAGAGCAGGGAAGTTATTTCTCGGACTTCCCCTAGCAGGGAACACCTGTGACTGAAGAGAGCTGCGTGGAGTTGTCTCTCGAGCTCCCCCACTCAATGACAATGGTTCCGGAATCCTGAGCGTGGGGAGGTTCCACCAACGGTCGGCAGCGCTTGGGTTCTAACGGAATGCCTGTGCTCGTCACCCCTGAGGTTTTCTCTCATTTCTCTGTGCCAGGGAATGCTAGGGGTGTTTGCAGGAAATCCCAGTGACAGAGGCTGCCTCCCCAAGGTCAGGGAAGTTATTTCTCGGACTTCCCCGATCAGGGAACACCTGTGACTGAAGAGAGCTGCGTGGAGTTGTCTCTCGAGCTCCCCCACTCAATGACAATGGTTCCGGAATCCTGAGCGTGAGGAGGTTCCACCATCGGTCGGCAGCGCATGGGTTCTAAGGGAATGCCTGTGCTCGTCTCCCCTGAGGGTTTTCCTCATGTCTCTGTGCCAGGGAATCCTAGGGGGTGTTGCAGGAAACCCCAGTGACAGAGGCTGCCTCCCCAAGGGCAGAGAAGTTATTTCTCGGACTTCCCCGGGCAGGGAACACCTGTGACTGAAGAGAGCTGCGTGGAGTTGTCTCTCGAGCTCCCCCACTCAATGACAATGGTTCCGGAATCCTGAGAGTGGGGAGGTTCCACCAACGGTCGGCATCGCGTTGGTTCGAAGGGAATGCCTGTGCTCGTCTCCCCTGAGGGTTTTCCCCATGTCTCTGTGCCAGGGAATGCTAGGGATTGTTGCAGGAAATCCCAGTGACAGAGGCTGCCTCCCCAAGGGCAGAGAAGTTATTTCTCGGACTTCCCCGGGCAGGGAACACCTGTGACTGAAGAGAGCTGCGTCGAGTTGTCTCTCGAACTCCCCCACTCAATGACAATGTTTCCAGAATCCTGAGCGTGGGGAGGTTCCACCAAAGGTCGGCAGCGCGTGGGTTCTAACGGAATGCCTGTGCTCGGCTCCCCTGAGTGTTTTCCTCATGTCTTTGTGCCAGGGAATGCTAGGGATTGTTGCAGGAAATCCCAATGACAGAGGCTGCCTCCCCAAGGTCAGAAAGTTATTACTCCGACTTCCCCGAGCAGGGAACACCTGTGACTGAAGAGAGCTGCGTGGAGTTGTCTCTCGAGATCCCCCACTCAATGACTATGGTTCCGGAATCCTGAGCGTGGGGAGGTTCCACCAACGGTCGGCAGCGCGTGGGTTCTAAGGGAGTGCCTGTGCTCGTCTCCTCTGAGGGTTTTCCTCATTTCTCTGTGCTAGGGAATGCTAGGGATTGTTGCAGGAAATCCCAGTGACAGAGGCTGCCTCCCCAAGGTCAGGGAAGCTATTTCTCGCACTTCCCCAAGCTGGGAACACCTGTGACTGAAGAGAGCTGCGTGGACTTGTCTCTCGATCTCCCCAACTCAATGACAATGTTTCCGGAATCCTGAGCGTGCGGAGGTTCCACCAACGGTCGGCAGCGCGTGGGTTCTAAGGGAATGCCTGTGCTTGTCTCCCCTGAGGGTTTTCCTCATCTCTCTGTGCCAGGGAATGCTAGGGGGTGTTGCAGGAAATCTCAGTGACAGAGGCTGCCTCCCCAAGGTCAGGGAAGTTATTTCTCGGACTTCCCCGAGCAGGGAACACCTGTGACTAAAGAGAGCTGCGTGGAGTTGTCTCTCGAGCTCCCCCACTCAATGACAATGGTTCCGGAATCCTGAGAGTGGGGAGGTTCCACCAACGGTCGGCAGTGCGTGGGTTCTGAGGGAATGCCTGTGCTAGTTTCCCCTGAGGTTTTTCCTCATGTCTCTGTGCCAGGGAATGCTATGGGGTGTTGCTGGAAATTCCAGTGTCAGAGGCTGCCTCCCCAAGAGCAGGGAAGTTATTTCTTGGACTTCCCCTAGCAGGGAACACCTGTGACTGAAGAGAGCTGCGTGGAGTTGTCTCTCGAGCTCCCCCACTCAATGACAATGGTTCCGGAATCCTGAGCGTGGGGAGGTTCCACCAACGGTCGGCAGCGCTTGGGTTCTAACGGAATGCCTGTGCTCGTCACCCCTGAGGTTTTCTCTCATGTCTCTGCGCCAGGGAATGCTAGGGGGGTTTGCAGGAAATCCCAGTGACAGAGGCTGCCTCCCCAAGGTCAGGGAAGTTATTTCTCGGACTTCCCCGTTCAGGGAACACCTGTGACTGAAGAGAGCTGCGTGGAGTTGTCTCTCGAGCTCCCCCACTCAATGACAATGGTTCCGGAATCCTGAGCGTGGGGAGGTTCCACCAACGGTCGGCAGCGCGTGGGTTCTAAGGGAGTGCCTGTGCTCGTCTCCCCTGAGGGTTTTCTTCATGTCTCTGAGCCAGGGAATGCTAGGGGGTGTTGCAGGAAATCCCAGTGACAGAAGCTGCCTCCCCAAGGTCAGGGAAGTTATTTCTCGCACTTCCCCGAGCAGGGAACACCTGTGATTGAAGAGAGCTGCGTAAAGTTGTCTCTCGAACTGCCCCACTCAATGACAATGGTTCCGGAATCCTGAGCGTGGGGAGGTTCCACCAACGGTCGGCAGCGCGTGGGTTCTAACGGAATGCCTGTGCTCGTCTCCCCTGAGGGTTTTCCTCATGTCTCTGTGCCAGGGAATCCTAGGGGGTGTTGCAGGAAATCCCAGTGACAGAGGCTGCCTCCCCAAGGGCAGAGAAGTTATTTCTCGGACTTCCCCGGGCAGGGAACACCTGTGACTGAAGAGAGCTGCGTGGAGTTGTCTCTCGAGCTCCCCCACTCAATGACAATGGTTCCGGAATCCTGAGCGTGAGGAGGTTCCACCATCTGTCGGCAGCGCGTGGGTTCTAAGGGAATGCCTGTGCTCGTCTCCCCTGAGGGTTTTCCTCATGTCTCTGTGCCAGGGAATCCTAGGGGGTGTTGCAGGAAATCCCAGTGACAGAGGCTGCCTCCCCAAGGGCAGAGAAGTTATTTCTCGGACTTCCCCGGGCAGGGAACACCTGTGACTGAAGAGAGCTGCGTGGAGTTGTCTCTCGAGCTCCCCCACTCAATGACAATGTTTCCGGAATCCTGAGAGTGGGGAGGTTCCACCAACGGTCGGCATCGCGTTGGTTCGAAGGGAATGCCTGTGCTCGTCTCCCCTGAGGGTTTTCCCCATGTCTCTGTGCCAGGGAATGCTAGGGATTGTTGCAGGAAATCCCAGTGACAGAGGCTGCCTCCCCAAGGGCAGAGAAGTTATTTCTCGGACTTCCCCGGGCAGGGAACACCTGTGACTGAAGAGAGCTGCGTCGAGTTGTCTCTCGAACTCCCCCACTCAATGACAATGTTTCCAGAATCCTGAGCGTGGGGAGGTTCCACCAAAGGTCGGCAGCGCGTGGGTTCTAACGGAATGCCTGTGCTCGGCTCCCCTGAGTGTTTTCCTCATGTCTTTGTGCCAGGGAATGCTAGGGATTGTTGCAGGAAATCCCAATGACAGAGGCTGCCTCCCCAAGGTCAGAAAGTTATTACTCGGACTTTCCCGAGCAGGGAACACCTGTGACTGAAGAGAGCTGCGTGGAGTTGTCTCTCGAGATCCCCCACTCAATGACTATGGTTCCGGAATCCTGAGCGTGGGGAGGTTCCACCAACGGTCGGCAGCGCGTGGGTTCTAAGGGAGTGCCTGTGCTCGTCTCCTCTGAGGGTTTTCCTCATTTCTCTGTGCTAGGGAATGCTAGGGATTGTTGCAGGAAATCCCAGTGACAGAGGCTGCCTCCCCAAGGTCAGGGAACGTATTTCTCGCACTTCCCCAAGCTGGGAACACCTGTGACTGAAGAGAGCTGCGTGGACTTTTCTCTCGATCTCCCCAACTCAATGACAATGTTTCCGGAATCCTGAGCGTGCGGAGGTTCCACCAACGGTCGGCAGCGCGTGGGTTCTAAGGGAATGCCTGTGCTTGTCTCCCCTGAGGGTTTTCGTCATCTCTCTGTGCCAGGGAATGCTAGGGGGTGTTGCAGGAAATCCCAGTGACAGAGGCTGCCTCCCCAAGGTCAGGGAAGTTATTTCTCGGACTTCCCCGAGCAGGGAACACCTGTGACTGAAGAGAGCTGCGTGGAGTTGTCTCTCGAGCTCCCCCACTCAATGACAATGGTTCCGGAATCCTGAGCGTGGGGAGGTTCCACCAACGGTCGGCAGTGCGTGGGTTCTGAGGGAATGCCTGTGCTAGTGTCCCCTGAGGTTTTTCCTCATGTCTCTGTGCCAGGGAATGCTATGGGGTGTTGCAGGAAATCCCAGTGTCAGAGGCTGCCTCCCCAAGAGCAGGGAAGTTATTTCTCGGACTTCCCCTAGCAGGGAACACCTGTGACTGAAGAGAGCTGCGTGGAGTTGTCTCTCGAGATCCCCCACTCAATGACAATGGTTCCGGAATCCTGAGCGTGGGGAGGTTCCACCAACGGTCGGCAGCGCTTGGGTTCTAACGGAATGCCTGTGCTCGTCACCCCTGAGGTTTTCTCTCATGTCTCTGTGCCAGGGAATGCTAGGGGTGTTTGCAGGAAATCCCAGTGACAGAGACTGCCTCCCCAAGGTCAGGGAAGTTATTTCTCGGACTTCCCCGATCAGGGAACACCTGTGACTGAAGAGAGCTGCGTGGAGTTGTCTCTCGAGCTCCCCCACTCAATGACAATGGTTCCGGAATCCTGAGCGTGAGGAGGTTCCACCATCGGTCGGCAGCGCGTGGGTTCAAAGGGAATGCCTGTGCTCGTCTCCCCTGAGGGTTTTCCTCATGTCTCTGTGCCAGGGAATGCTAGAGGGTGTTGCAGGAAATCCCAGTGACAGAGGCTGCCTCCCCAAGGTCAGGGAAGTTATTTCTCGGACTTCCCCGAGCAGGGAACACCTGTGACTGAAGAGTGTTTCGTGGAGTTGTCTCTCGAGCTCCCCCGCTCAATGACAATGGTTCCGGATTCCTGAGCGTGGGGAGGTTCCACCAACGGTCGGCAGCGCGTGGTTTCTAAGGGAATGCCTGTGCTCGTCTAAACTGACGGTTTTCCTCATATCTCTGTGCCAGGGAATGCTAGGAGGGTTTCCAGGAAATCCCAGTGACAGAGGCTGCCTCCCCAAGGTCAGGGAAGGTATTTCTCGCACTTCCCCGTGCAGGGAACACCTGTGACTGAAGAGAGCTTCGTGGAGTTGTCTTTCGTGATCCCCCACTCATTGACTATGGTTCCGGAATCCTGAGCGTGGGGAGGTTCCACCAACGGTCGGCAGCGCGTGGGTTCTAAGGGAGTGCCTGTGCTCGTCTACCCTGAGGTTTTTCTTCATGTCTATGAGCCAGGGAATGCTAGGGGGTGTTGCAGGAAATCCCAGTGACAGAAGCTGCCTCCCCAAGGTCAGGGAAGTTATTTCTCGCACTTCCCCGAGCAGGGAACAACTGTGATTGAAGAGAGCTGCGTAAAGTTGTCTCTCGAACTGCCCCACTCAATGACAATGGTTCCGGAATCCTGAGCGTGGGGAGGTTCCACCAACGGTCGGCAGCGCGTGGGTTCTAACGGAATGCCTGTGCTCGTCTCCCCTGAGGGTTTTCCTCATGTCTCTGTGCCAGGGAATCCTAGGGGGTGTTGCAGGAAATCCCAGTGACAGAGGCTGCCTCCCCAAGGGCAGAGAAGTTATTTCTCGGACTTCCCCGGGCAGGGAACACCTGTGACTGAAGAGAGCTGCGTGGAGTTGTCTCTCGAGCTCCCCCACTCAATGACAATGGTTCCGGAATCCTGAGCGTGGGGAGGTTCCACCAACGGTCGGCAGCGAGTGGGTTCTAAGGGAATGCCTGTGCTCGTCTCCCCTGAGGGTATTCCTCATGTCTCTGTGCCAGGGAATGCTAGGGGGTGTTGCAGGAAATCCCAGTGACAGAGGCTGCCTCCCCAAGTCAGGGAAGGTATTTCTCGGACTTCCCCGAGCAGGGAACACCTGTGAATGAAGAGAGCTGCGTGGACTTGTCTCTCGAGATCCCACACTCATTGACTATGGTTCCGCAATCCTGAGCGTGGGGAGGTTCCACCAACGGTCGGCAGCGCGTGGGTTCTAAGGGAGTGCCTGTGCTCGTCTCCCCTGAGGGTTTTCTTCATGTGTCTGAGCCAGGGAATGCTAGGGGGGGTTGCAGGAAATCCCAGTGACAGAGGCTGACTCCCCAAGGTCAGGGAAGGTATTTCTCGCACTTCCCCGAGCAGGGAACACCTGTGAGTGAAGAGAGCTGCGTAAAGTTGTCTCTCGAACTCCCCCACTCAATGACAATGGTTCCGGAATCCTGAGCGTGAGGAGGTTCCACCAACGGTCGGCAGAGCGTGGGTTATAACGGAATGCCTGTGCTCGTCTCCCCTGAGGGTTTTCCTCATGTCTCTGTGCCAGGGAATGCTAGTGGTGGTTGCAGGAAATCCCAGTGACCGAGGCTGCCTCCCCAAGGGCAGGGTAGGTATTTCTCGGACTTCCCCGAGCAGGGAACACCTGTGACTGAAGAGAGCTGCGTGGAGTTGTCTCTCGAGCTCCCCCACTCAATGACAATGGTTCCGGAATCCTGAGCGTAGGGAGGTTCCACCAACGGTCGGCAGCGCGTGGGTTCTTACGGAATGCCTGTGCTCGTCTCCCCTGAGGATTTTCCTCATGTCTCTATGCCAGGGAATGCTAGGGGGGGGTTGCAGGAAATCCCAGTGACAGAGGCTGCCTCCCCAAGGTCAGGGAAGGTATTTCTCGGACTTCCCCGAGCAGGGAACACCTGTGACTGAAGAGAGCTGCGTGGAGTTGTCTCTCGAGCTCCCCCACTCAATGACAATTTTTCCGGAATCCTGAGCGTGGGGAGGTTCAACCAACGGTCGGCAGCGCGTGGGTTCTAAGGGAATGCCTGTGTTCGTCTCCCCTGAGGGTTTTCCTCATTTCTCTGTGCCAGGGAATGCTAGGGGTGGTTGCAGGAAATCCCAGTGACAGAGGCTGCCTCCCCAAGGTCAGGGAAGTTATTTCTCGGACTTCCCCGTGCAGGGAACACCTGTGACTGAAGAGAGTTTCGTGGAGTTGTCTCTCGAGCTCCCCCACTCAATGACAATGGTTCCGGAATCCTGAGCGTGGGGAGGTTCCACCAACGGTCGGCAGCGCGTGGTTTCTAAGTGAATGCCTGTGCTCGTCTCCACTGACGGTTTTCCTCATGTCTCTGTGCCAGGGAATGCTTGGAGGGTTTCCAGGAAATCCCAGTGACAGAGGCTGCCTCCCCAAGGTCAGGGAATTTATTTCTCGCACTTCCCCGAGCAGGGAACACCTGTGACTGAAGAGAGCTTCGTGGAGTTGTCTCTCGAGATCCCCCACTCATTGACTATGGTTCCGGAATCCTGAGCGTGGGGAGGTTCCACCAACGGTCGGCAGCGCGTGGGTTCTAAGGGAGTGCCTGTGCTCGTCTCCCCTGATGGTTTTCTTCATGTCTCTGAGCCAGGGAATGCTAGGGGGTGTTGCAGGAAATCCCAGTGACAGAAGCTGCCTCCCCAAGGTCAGGGATGTTATTTCTCGCACTTCCCCGAGCAGGGAACACCTGTGATTGAAGAGAGCTGCGTAAAGTTGTCTCTCGAACTCCCCCACTCAATGAAAATGGTTCCGGAATCCTGAGCGTGGGGAGGTTCCACCAACGGTCGGCAGCGCGTGGGTTCTAACGGAATGCCTGTGCTCGTCTCCCCTGAGGGTTTTCCTCATGTCTCTGTGCCAGGGAATCCTAGGGGGTGTTGCAGGAAATCCCAGTGACAGAGGCTGCCTCCCCAAGGCAGAGAAGTTATTTCTCGGACTTCCCCGGGCAGGGAACACCTGTGACTGAAGAGAGCTGCGTGGAGTTGTCTCTCGAGCTCCCCCACTCAATGACAATTGTTCCGGAATCCTGAGCGTGGGGAGGTTCCACCAACGGTCGGCAGCGCGTTGGTTCGAAGGGAATGCCTGTGCTCGTCTCCCCTGAGGGTTTTCCCCATGTCTCTGTGCCAGGGAATGCTAGGGGATTTGCACGAAATCCCAGTGACAGAGGCTGCCTCCACAAGGTCAGGGAAGGTATTTCTCGCACTCCCCCAAGCAGGGAACACCTGTGACTGAAGAGAGCTGCGTCGAGTTGTCTCTCGAACTCCCCCACTCAATGACAATGTTTCCAGAATCCTGAGCGTGGGGAGGTTCCACCAAAGGTCGGCAGCGCGTGGGTTCTAACGGAATGCCTGTGCTCGGCTCCCCTGAGGGTTTTCCTCATGTCTTTGTGCCAGGGAATGCTAGGGATTGTTGCAGGAAATCCCAGTGACAGAGGCTGCCTCCCCAAGGTCAGAAAGTAATTACTCGGACTTCCCCGAGCAGGGAACACCTGTGACTGAAGAGAGCTGCGTGGAGTTGTCTCTCGAGATCCCCCACTCAATGACTATGGTTCCGGAATCCTGAGCGTGGGGAGGTTCCACAAACGTTCGGCAGCGCGTGGGTTCTAAGGGAGTGCCTGTGCTCGTCTCCTCTGAGGGTTTTCCTCATGTATCTGTGCCAGGGAATGCTTGCGGGTGTTGCAGGAAATCCCAGTGACAGAAGCTGCCTCCCCAAGTTCAGGGAAGGTATTTCTCGGACTTCCCCGAGCAGCGAACACCTGTGACTGTAGAGAGTTGCGTGGAGTTGTCTCTCGATCTCCCCCACTCAATAACAATGGTTCCGGAATCCTGATCGTGGGGAGGTTTCACCAAAGTTCGGCAGCGCGTGGTTTCTAACGGAATGCCTGTGCTCGTCTCCACTGAGGGTTTTCCTCATGTCTCTTTGCCAGGGAATGCTAGGAGTGTTTCCAGGAAATCCCAGTGACAGAGGCTGCCTCCACAAGGTCAGGGAAGGTATTTCTCGCACTTCCCCGAGCAGGGAACACCTGTGACTGAAGAGCACTTCGTGGAGTTGTCTCTCGAGATCCCCCACTCATTGACTATGGTTCCGCAATCCTGAGCGTGGGGAGGTTCCACCAACGGTCGGCAGCGCGTGGGTTCTAAGGGAGTGCCTGTGCTCGTCTCCCCTGAGGGTTTTCTTCATGTGTCCGAGCCAGGGAATGCTAGGGGCGGTTGCAGGAAATCCCAGGGACAGAGGCTGCCTCCCCAAAGGCAGGGAAGTTATTTCTCGGACTTCCCCGGGCAGGGAACTCCTGTGACTGAAGAGAGCTGCGTGAAGTTGTCTCTCGAGCTCCCCCACTCAATGACAATGGTTCCGGAATCCTGAGCGTGGGGAGGTTCCACCAACGGTCGGCAGCGCGTTGGTTCAAAGGGAATGCCTGTGCTCGTCTCCCCTGAGGGTTTTCCTCATGTCTCTGTGCCAGGGAATGCTAGGGTGTTTGCAGGAAATCCCAGTGACACAGGCTGCCTCCCCAAGGTCAGGGAAGCTATTTCTCGGACCTCCCCGAGCAGGGAACACCTGTGACTGAAGAGAGCTGCGTGGAGTTGTCTCTCGAGATCCCCCACTCAATGACTATGGTTCCGGAATCCTGAGCGTGGGGAGGTTCCACCTACTGTTGGCAGCGCGTGGGTTCTAAGGGAGTGCCTGTTCTCATCTCCCCTGAGGGTTTTCCTCATGTCTCTGTGCCAGGGAATGCTAGGGGGTGTTGCAGGAAATCCCAGTGACAGAGGCTGCCTCCCCAAGGTCAGGGAAGGTATTTCTCTCACTTCCCCAAGCAGGGAACACCTGTGACTGAAGAGAGCTGCGTCGAATTTCTCTCGAACTCCCCCACTCAATGACAATGTTTCCAGAATCCTGAGCGTGGGGAGGTTCCACCAACGGTCGGCAGCGCGTGGGTTCTAACGGAATGCCTGTGCTCGGCTCCCCTGAGGGTTTTCCTCATGTCTTTGTGCCAGGGAATGCTAGGGCTTGTTGCAGGAAATCCCAGTGACAGAGGCTGCCTCCCCAAGGTCAGGAAAGTTATTTCTCGGACTTCCCCGAGCAGGGAACACCTGTGACTGAAGAGAGCTGCGTGCAGTTGTCTTTCGAGATCCCCCACTCAATGACTATGGTTCCGGAATCCTGTGCGTGGGGAGGATCCACCAACGGTCGGCAGCGCGTGGGTTCTAATTGAATGCCTGTGTTCGTCTCCCCTGAGGGTTTTCCTCATGTCTCTGTGCCAGGGAATGCTAGTGGTGGTTGCAGGAAATCCCAGTGACAGGGGCTGCCTCCCCAAGGGCAGGGTAGGTATTTCTCGGACTTCCCCGAGCAGGGAACACCTGTGACTGAAGAGAGCTGCGTGGAGTTGTCTCTCGAGCTCCCCCACTCAATGACAATTGTTCCGGAATCCTGAGCGTGGGGAGGTTCCACCAACGGTCGGCAGCGCGTGGGTTCTTACGGAATGCCTGTGCTCGTCTCCCCTGAGGGTTTTCCTCATGTCTCTATGCCAGGGAATGCTAGGGGGGGGTTGCAGGAAATCCCAGTGACAGAGGCTGCCTCCCCAAGGTCAGGGAAGGTATTTCTCGGACTTCCCCGAGCAGGGAACACCTGTGACTGAAGAGAGCTGCGTGGAGTTGTCTCTCGAGCTCCCCCACTCAATGACAATGGTTCCGGAATCCTGAGCGTGAGGAGGTTCCTCCATCGGTCGGCAGCGCGTGGGTTCTAAGGGAATGCCTGTGCTCGTCTCCCCTGAGGGTTTTCCTCATGTCTCTGTGCCAGGGAATGCTAGCGGGTGTTGCAGGAAATCCCAGTGACAGAGGCTGCCTCCCCAAGGTCAGGGAAGTTATTTCTCGGACTTCCCCGGGCAGGGAACACCTGTGACTGAAGAGAGTTTCGTGGAGTTGTCTCTCGAGCTCCCCCACTCAATGACAATGGTTCCGGAATCCTGAGCGTGGGGAGGTTCCACCAACGGTCGGCAGCGCGTGGTTTCTAAGTGAATGCCTGTGCTCGTCTCCACTGACGGTTTTCCTCATGTCTCTGTGCCAGGGAATTCTTGGAGGGTTTCCAGGAAATCCCAGTGACAGAGGCTGCCTCCCCAAGGTCAGGGAATTTATTTCTCGCACTTCCCCGAGCAGGGAACACCTGTGACTGAAGAGAGCTTCGTGGAGTTGTCTCTCGAGATCCCCCATTCATTGACTATGGTTCCGGAATCCTGAGCGTGGGGAGGTTCCACCAACGGTCGGCAGCGCGTGGGTTCTAAGGGAGTGCCTGTGCTCGTCTCCCCTGATGGTTTTCTTCATGTCTCTGAGCCAGGGAATGCTAGGGGGTGTTGCAGGAAATCCCAGTGACAGAAGCTGCCTCCCCAAGGTCAGGGAAGTTATTTCTCGCACTTCCCCGAGCAGGGAACACCTGTGATTGAAGAGAGCTGCGTAAAGTTGTCTCTCGAACTCCCCCACTCAATGACAATGGTTCCGGAATCCTGAGCGTGGGGAGGTTCCACCAACGGTCGGCAGCGCGTGGGTTCTAACGGAATGCCTGTGCTCGTCTCCCCTGAGGGTTTTCCTCATGTCTCTGTGCCAGGGAATCCTAGGGGGTGTTGCAGGAAATCCCAGTGACAGAGGCTGCCTCCCCAAGGCAGAGAAGTTATTTCTCGGACTTCCCCGGGCAGGGAACACCTCTGACTGAAGAGAGCTGCGTGGAGTTGTCTCTCGAGCTCCCCCACTCAATGACAATTGTTCCGGAATCCTGAGCGTGGGGAGGTTCCACCAACGGTCGGCAGCGCGTTGGTTCGAAGGGAATGCCTGTGCTCGTCTCCCCTGAGGGTTTTCCTCATGTCTCTGTGCCAGGGAATGCTAGGGGATTTGCACGAAATCCCAGTGACAGAGGCTGCCTCCACAAGGTCAGGGAAGGTATTTCTCGCACTCCCCCAAGCAGGGAACACCTGTGACTGAAGAGAGCTGCGTCGAGTTGTCTCTCGAACTCCCCCACTCAATGACTATGGTTCCGGAATCCTGAGCGTGGGGAGGTTCCACCAACGGTCGGCAGCGCGTGGGTTCTAACGGAGTGCCTGTGCTCGTCTCCTCTGAGGGTTTTCCTCATGTCTCTGTGCCAGGGAATGCTTGCGGGTGTTGCAGGAAATCCCAGTGACAGAAGCTGCCTCCCCAAGTTCAGGGAAGGTATTTCTCGGACTTCCCCGAGCAGCGAACACCTGTGACTGTAGAGAGTTGCGTGGAGTTGTCTCTCGATCTCCCCCACTCAATAACAATGGTTCCGGAATCCTGATCGTGGGGAGGTTCCACCAAAGGTCGGCAGCGCGTGGTTTCTAAGGGAATGCCAGTGCTCGTCTCCACTGAGGGTTTTCCTCATGTCTCTGTGCCAGGGAATGCTAGGAGTGTTCCCAGGAAATCCCAGTGACAGAGGCTGCCTCCCCAAGTTCAGGGAAGGTATTTCTCGCACTTCCCCGAGCAGGGAACACCTGTGACTGAAGAGCACTTCGTGGAGTTGTCTCTCGAGATCCCCCACTCATTGACTATGGTTCCGCAATCCTGAGCGTGGGGAGGTTTCACCAACGGTCGGCAGCGCGTGGGTTCTAAGGGAGTGCCTGTGCTCGTCTCCCCTGAGGGTTTTCTTCATGTGTCCGAGCCAGGGAATGCTAGGGGCGGTTGCAGGAAATCCCAGGGACAGAGGCTGCCTCCCCAAGGTCAGGGAAGTTATTTCTCGCACTTCCCCGAGCAGGGAACACCTGTGAGTGAAGAGAGCTGCGTAAAGTTGTCTCTCGAACTCCCCCACGCAATGACAATGGTTCCGGAATCCTGAGCGTGGGGAGGTTCCACCAACGGTCGGCAGCGCGTGGGTTATAACGGAATGCCTGTGCTCGTCTCCCCTTAGGGTTTTCCTCATGTTCTGTGCCAGGGAATGCTAGGGGGTGTTGCAGGAAATCCCAGTGACAGAGGCTGCCTCCCCAAGGTCAGGGAAGGTATTTCTCTCACTTCCCCAAGCAGGGAACACCTGTGACTGAAGAGAGCTGCGTCGAGTTTCTCTCGAACTCCCCCACTCAATGACAATGTTTCGAGAATCCTGAGCGTGGGGAGGTTCCACCAACGGTCGGCAGCGCGTGGGTTCTAACGGAATGCCTGTGCTCGGCTCCCCTGAGGGTTTTCCTCATGTCTTTGTGCCAGGGAATGCTAGGGCTTGTTGCAGGAAATCCCAGTGACAGAGGCTGCCTCCCCAAGGTCAGGAAAGTTATTTCTCGGACTTCCCCGAGCAGGGAACACCTGTGACTGAAGAGAGCTGCGTGCAGTTGTCTCTCGAGATCCCCCACTCAATGACTATGGTTCCGGAATCCTGTGCGTGGGGAGGTTCCACCAACGGTCGGCAGCGCGTGGGTTCTAAGGGAGTGCCTGTGCTCGTCTCCTCTGAGGGTTTTCCTCATGTCTCTGTGCTAGGGAATGCTAGGGATTGTTGCAGGAAATCCCAGTGACAGAGACTGCCTCCCCAAGATCAGGGAAGGTATTTCTCGGACTTCCCCGAGCAGGGAACACCTGTGACTGAAGAGAGCTGCGTGGAGTTGTCTCTCGAGCTCCCCCACTCAATGACAATGGTTCCGGAATCCTGAGCGTGAGGAGGTTCCACCAACGGTCGGCAGAGCGTGGGTTATAACGGAATGCCTGTGCTCGTCTCCCCTGAGGGTTTTCCTCATGTCTCTGTGCCAGGGAATGCTAGGGGTGGTTGCAGGAAATCCCAGTGACAAAGGCTGCCTCCCCAAGGGCAGGGAAGCTATTTCTCGGACTTCCCCGAGCAGGGAACACCTGTGACTGAAGAGAGCTGCGTGGAGTTGTCTCTCGAGGTCCCCCACTCAGTGACTATGGTTCCGGAATCCTGAGCTTGGGGAGGTTCCACCAACTGTTGGCAGCGCGTCGGTTCTAAGGGAGTGCCTGTTCTCATCTCCCCTGAGGGTTTTCCTCATGTCTCTGTGCCAGGGAATGCTAGGGGGTGTTGCAGGAAATCCCAGTGACAGAGGCTACCTCCCCAAGGTCAGGGAAGGTATTTTTCGCACTTCCCCAAGCAGGGAACACCTGTGACTGAAGAGAGCTGCGTGGAGATTTCACTCGAGCTCCCCCACTCAATGACAATGGTTCCGGAATCCTGAGCGTGGGGAGTTTCCACCAACGGTCGGCAGCGCGTGGTTTCTAAGGGAATGCCTGTACTTGTCTCTCCTGAGGGTTTTCCTCATGTCTCTGTGCCAGGGAATGCTAGGGGGTGTTGCAGGAAATCCCAGTGACAGAGGCTGCCTCCCCAAGGGCAGGGAAGTTATTTCTCGGACTTCCCCGAGCAGGGAACACCTGTGACTGAAGAGAGCTGCGTGGAGTTTTGTCTCGAGCTCCCCCACTCAATGACAATTGTTCCGGAATCCTGAGCGTTGGGAGGTTCCACCAACGGTCGGCAGCACGTGGGTTCTAACGGAATGCCAGTGCTCTTCTCCCCTGAGGGTTTTCCTCATGTCTCTGTGCCAGGGAATGCTAGCGGGTGTTGCAGGAAATCCCAGTGACAGAGGCTGCCTCCCCAAGGTCAGGGAAGGTATTTCTCGGACTTCCCCGTGCAGGGAACACCTGTGACTGAAGAGAGTTGCGTGGAGTTGTCTCTCGAACTCCCCCACTCAATGACAATAGTTCCGGAATCCTGAGCGTGGGGAGGTTCCACCAACGGTCGGCAGCGCATGGTTTCTAAGGAAATGCCTGTGCTCGTCTCCACTGAGGGTTTTCCTCATGTCTCTGTGCCAGGGAATGCTAGGAGGGTTTCCAGGAAATCCCAGTGACAGAGGCTGCCTCCCCAATGTCAGGGAAGGTATTTCTCGCACTTCCCCGAGCAGGGAACACCTGTGACTGAAGAGAGCTTCGTGGAGTTGTCTCTCGAGATCCCCCACTCATTGACTATGGTTCCGGAATCCTGAGCGTGGGGAGGTTCCACCAACGGTCGGCAGCGCGTGGGTTCTAAGGGAGTGTCTGTGCTCGTCTCCCCTGAGGGTTTTCTTCATTTCTCTGAGCCAGGGAATGCTAGGGGTGGTTGCAGGAAATCCCAGTGACAGAGGCTGCCTCCCCAAGGTCAGGAAAGGTATTTCTCGCACTTCCCCAAGCAGGGAACACCTGTGATTGAAGAGAGCTGCGTAAAGTTGTCTCTCGAACTGCCCCACTCAATGACAATGGTTCCGGAATCCTGAGCGTGGGGAGGTTCCACCAACGGTCGGCAGCGCGTGGGTTCTAACGGAATGCCTGTGCTCGTCTCCCCTGAGTGTTTTCCTCATGTTCTGTGCCAGGGAATGCTAGGGGGTGTTGCAGGAAATCCCAGTGACAGAGGCTGCCTCCCCAAGGGCAGGGAAGTTATTTCTCGGACTTCCCCGGGCAGGGAACACCTGTGACTGAAGAGAGCTGCGTGGAGTTGTCTCTCGAGCTCCCCCACTCAATGACAATGGTTCCGGAATCCTGAGCGTGGGGAGGTTCCAGCAACGGTCGGCAGCGCGTTGGTTCGAAGGGAATGCCTGTGCTGGTCTCCCCTGAGTGTTTTCCTCATGTCTCTGTGCCAGGGAATGCTAGGGGTTTTGCAGGAAATCCCAGTGACAGAGGCTGCCTCCCCAAGGTCAGGGAAGCTATTTCTCGGACCCTCCGAGCAGGGAACACCTGTGACTGAAGAGAGCTGCGTGGAGTTGTCTCTCGAGATCCCCCACTCAGTGACTATGGTTCCGGAATCCTGAGCGTGGGGAGGTTCCACCAACTGTTGGCAGCGCGTCGGTTCTAAGGGAGTGCCTGTTCTCATCTCCCCTGAGGGTTTTCCTCATGTCTCTGTGCCAGGGAATGCTAGGGGGTGTTGCAGGAAATCCCAGTGACAGAGGCTGCCTCCCCAAGGTCAGGGAAGATATTTTTCGCACTTCCCCAAGCAGCTAACACCTGTGACTGAAGAGAGCTGCGTGGAGTTTTCTCTCGAGATCCCCCACTCAATGACTATGGTTCCGGAATCCTGAGGGTGGGGAGGTTCCACCAACGGTCGGCAGCGCGTGTATTCTAAGGGAGTGCCTGTGCTCGACTCACGTGAGGGTTTTCCTCATGTCTCTGTGCCAGGGAATGCTAGGGGAGGTTGCAGGAAATCCCTGTGACAGAGGCGGCCTCCCCAAGGTCAGGGAAGTTATTTCTCGCACTTCCCCGAAGAGGGAACACCTGTGAATGAAGAGAGCTGCGTGGAGTTGTCTCTCGAGCTCCCCCACTCAATGACAATGGTTCCGGAATCCTGAGCGTGAGGAGGTTCCACCAACGGTCGGCAGAGCGTGGGTTATAACGGAATGCCTGTGCTCGGCTCCCCTGATGGTTTTCCTCATGTCTTTGTGCCAGGTAATGCTAGGGATTGTTGCAGGAAATCCCAGTGACAGAGGCTGCCTCCCCAAGGTCAGGAAAGTTATTTCTCGGACTTCCCCGAGCAGGGAACACCTGTGACTGAAGAGAGCTTCGTGGAGTTGTCTCTCGAGATCCCCCACTCAATGACTATTGTTCCGGAATCCTGTGCGTGGGGAGGTTCCACCAACGGTCGGCAGCGCGTGGGTTCTAAGGGAGTGCCTGTGCTCGTCTCCTCTGAGGGTTTTCCTCATGTCTCTGTGCCAGGGCATGCTAGGGAGGTTTGCAGGAAATCCCAGTGAAAGAGGCTGCCTCCCCAAGGTCAGGGAAGGTATTTCTCGCACTTCCCCGAGCAGGGAACACCTGTGACTGAAGAGAGCTGCGTGGAGTTTTCTCTCGAGCTCCCCCACTCAATGACAATGATTCCGGGATCCTGAGCGTGGGGAGGTTTCACCAACGGTCGGCAGCGCGTGGGTTCAAAGGGAATGCCTGTGCTCGTCTCCCCTAAGTGTTTTCCTCATGTCTCTGTGCCAGGGAATGCTAGGGGTGTTGCAGGAAATCCCAGTGACAGAAGCTGCCTCCCCAAGTTCAGGGAAGGTATTTCTCGGACTTCCCCGAGCAGCGAACACCTGTGACTGTAGAGAGTTGCGTGGAGTTGTCTCTCGATCTCCCCCACTCAATAACAATGGTTCCGGAATCCTGATCGTGGGGAGGTTCCACCAACGGTCGGCAGCGCGTGGTTTCTAAGGGAATGCCAGTGTTCGTCTCCACTGAGGGTTTTCCTCATGTCTCTGTGCCAGGGAATGCTAGTAGTGTTTCCAGGAAATCCCAGTGACAGAGGCTGCCTCCCCAAGTTCAGGGAAGGTATTTCTCGCACTTCCCCGAGCAGGGAACACCTGTGACTGAAGAGCACTTCGTGGAGTTGTCTCTCGAGATCCCCCACTCATTGACTATGGTTCCGCAATCCTGAGCGTGGGGAGGTTTCACCAACGGTCGGCAGCGTGTGGGTTCTAAGGGAGTGCCTGTGCTCGTCTCCCCTGAGGGTTTTCTTCATGTGTCCGAGCCAGGGAATGCTAGGGGCGGTTGCAGGAAATCCCAGGGACAGAGGCTGCCTCCCCAATGTCAGGGAAGTTATTTCTCGCACTTCCCCGAGCAGGGAACACCTGTGAGTGAAGAGAGCTGCGTAAAGTTGTCTCTCGAACTCCCCCACTCAATGACAATGGTTCCGGAATCCTGAGCGTGGGGAGGTTCCACCAACGGTCGGCAGCGCGTGGGTTATAACGGAATGCCTGTGCTCGTCTCCCCTTAGGGTTTTCCTCATGTTCTGTGCCAGGGAATGCTAGGGGGTGTTGCAGGAAATCCCAGTGACAGAGGCTGCCTCCCCAAGATCAGGGAAGGTATTTCTCTCACTTCCCCAAGCAGGGAACACCTGTGACTGAAGAGAGCTGCGTCGAGTTTCTCTCGAACTCCCCCACTCAATGACAATGTTTCCAGAATCCTGAACGTGGGGAGGTTCCACCAACGGTCGGCAGCGCGTGGGTTCTAACGGAATGCCTGTGCTCGGCTCCCCTGAGGGTTTTCCTCATGTCTTTGTGCCAGGGAATGCTAGGGCTTGTTGCAGGAAATCCCAGTGACAGAGGCTGCCTCCCCAAGGTCAGGAAAGTTATTTCTCGGACTTCCCCGAGCAGGGAACACCTGTGACTGAAGAGAGCTGCGTGCAGTTGTCTCTCGAGATCCCCCACTCAATGACTATGGTTCCGGAATCCTGTGCGTGGGGAGGTTCCACCTACGGTCGGCAGCGCGTGGGTTCTAAGGGAGTGCCTGTGCTCGTCTCCTCTGAGGGTTTTCCTCATGTCTCTGTGCTAGGGAATGCTAGGGATTGTTGCAGGAAATCCCAGTGACAGAGACTGCCTCCCCAAGATCAGGGAAGGTATTTCTCGGACTTCCCCGAGCAGGGAACACCTGTGACTGAAGAGAGCTGCGTGGAGTTGTCTCTCGAGCTCCCCCACTCAATGACAATGGTTCCGGAATCCTGAGCGTGAGGAGGTTCCACCAACGGTCGGCAGAGCGTGGGTTATAACGGAATGCCTGTGCTCGTCTCCCCTGAGGGTTTTCCTCATGTCTCTGTGCCAGGGAATGCTAGGGGTGGTTGCAGGAAATCCCAGTGACAGAGGCTGCCTCCCCAAGGGCAGGGTAGGTATTTCTCGGACTTCCCCGAGCAGGGAACACCTGTGACTGAAGAGAGCTGCGTGGAGTTGTCTCTCGAGCTCCCCCACTCAATGACAATTGTTCCGGAATCCTGAGCGTAGGGAGGTTCCACCAACGGTCGGCAGCGCGTGGGTTCTTACCGAATGCCTGTGCTCGTCTCCCCTGAGTGTTTTCCTCATGTCTCTATGCCAGGGAATGCTAGGGGGGGGTTGCAGGAAATCCCAGTGACAGAGGCTGCCTCCCCAAGGTCAGGGAAGGTATTTCTCGGACTTCCCCGAGCAGGGAACACCTGTGACTGAAGAGAGCTGCGTGGAGTTGTCTCTCGAGCTCCCCCACTCAATGACAATGTTTCCGGAATCCTGAGCGTGGGGAGGTTCAACCAACGGTCGGCAGCGCGTGGGTTCTAAGGGAATGCCTGTGTTCGTCTCCCCTGAGTGTTTTCCTCATGTCTCTGTGCCAGGGAATGCTAGTGGTGGTTGCAGGAAATCCCAGTGACAGAGGCTGCCTCCCCAAGTTCAGGGAAGGTGTTTCTCGGACTTACCCGAGCAGGGAACACCTGTGACTGAAGAGAGCTGCGTGGAGTTGTCTCTCGAGCTCCCCCACTCAATGACAATGGTTCCGGAATCCTGAGCGTGAGGAGGTTCCACCAACGGTCGGCAGAGCGTGGGTTATAACGGAATGCCTGTGCTCGTCTCCCCTGAGGGTTTTCCTCATGTCTCTGTGCCAGGGAATGCTAGGGGTGGTTGCAGGAAATCCCAGTGACAGAGGCTGCCTCCCCAAGGGCAGGGTAGGTATTTCTCGGACTTCCCCGAGCAGGGAACACCTGTGACTGAAGAGAGCTGCGTGGAGTTGTCTCTCGAGCTCCCCCACTCAATGACAATGGTTCCGGAATCCTGAGCGTAGGGAGGTTCCACCAACGGTCGGCAGCGCGTGGGTTCTTACGGAATGCCTGTGCTCGTCTCCCCTGAGGGTTTTCCTCATGTCTCTATGCCAGGGAATGCTAGGGGGGGGTTGCAGGAAATCCCAGTGACAGAGGCTGCCTCCCCAAGGTCAGGGAATGTATTTCTCGGACTTCCCTGAGCAGGGAACACCTGTGACTGAAGAGAGCTGCGTGGAGTTGTCTCTCGAGCTCCCCCACTCAATGACAATGTTTCCGGAATCCTGAGCGTGGGGAGGTTCAACCAACGGTCGGCAGCGCGTGGGTTCTAAGGGAATGCCTGTGCTCGTCTCCCCTGAGGGTTTTCCTCATGTCTCTGTGCCAGGGAATGCTTGGGGGTGTTGCAGGAATTCCCAGTGACAGAGGCTGCCTCCCCAAGGTCAGGGATGTTATTTCTCGGACTTCCCCGTGCAGGGAACACCTGTGACTGAAGAGAGCTGCGTGGAGTTGTCTCTCGAGCTCCCCCACTGAGTGACTATGGTTCCGGTATCCTGAGACTGGGGAGGTTCCACCAACGGTCAGCAGCGCGTGGGTTCTAACGGAATGCCTGTGCTCGTCTCCCCTGAGGGTTTTCCTCATGTCTCTGTGCCAGGGAATGCTAGGGGGGTTGCAGGAAATCCCAGTGACAGAGGCTGCCTCCCCAAGGTCAGGGAAGCTATTTCTCGGACTTCCCCGAGCAGGGAACACCTGTGACTGAAGAGAGCTGCGTGGAGTTGTCTCTCGAGGTCCCCCACTCAGTGACTATGGTTCCGGAATCCTGAGCTTGGGGAGGTTCCACCAACTGTTGGCAGCGCGTCGGTTCTAAGGGAGTGCCTGTTCTCATCTCCCCTGAGGGTTTTCCTCATGTCTCTGTGCCAGGGAATGCTAGGGGGTGTTGCAGGAAATCCCAGTGACAGAGGCTGCCTCCCCAAGGTCAGGGAAGGTATTTTTCGCACTTCCCCAAGCAGGGAACACCTGTGACTGAAGAGAGCTGCGTGGAGATTTCACTCGAGCTCCCCCACTCAATGACAATGGTTCCGGAACCTGAGCGTGGGGAGTTTCCACCAACGGTCGGCAGCGCGTGGTTTCTAAGGGAATGCCTGTACTTGTCTCTCCTGAGGGTTTTCCTCATGTCTCTGTGCCAGGGAATGCTAGGGGGTGTTGCAGGAAATCCCAGTGACAGAGGCTGCCTCCCCAAGGGCAGGGAAGTTATTTCTCGGACTTCCCCGAGCAGGGAACACCTGTGACTGAAGAGAGCTGCGTGGAGTTTTGTCTCGAGCTCCCCCACTCAATGACAATTGTTCCGGAATCCTGAGCGTTGGGAGGTTCCACCAACGGTCGGCAGCACGTGGGTTCTAACGGAATGCCAGTGCTCTTCTCCCCTGAGTGTTTTCCTCATGTCTCTGTGCCAGGGAATGCTAGCGGGTGTTGCAGGAAATCCCAGTGACAGAGGCTGCCTCCCCAAGGTCAGGGAAGGTATTTCTCGGACTTCCCCGTGCAGGGAACACCTGTGACTGAAGAGAGTTGCGTGGAGTTGTCTCTCGAACTCCCCCACTCAATGACAATAGTTCCGGAATCCTGAGCGTGGGGAGGTTCCACCAACGGTCGGCAGCGCATGGTTTCTAAGGAAATGCCTGTGCTCGTCTCCACTGAGGGTTTTCCTCATGTCTCTGTGCCAGGGAATGCTAGGAGGGTTTCCAGGAAATCCCAGTGACAGAGGCTGCCTCCCCAATGTCAGGGAAGGTATTTCTCGCACTTCCCCGAGCAGGGAACACCTGTGACTGAAGAGAGCTTCGTGGAGTTGTCTCTCGAGATCCCCCACCCATTGACTATGGTTCCGGAATCCTGAGCGTGGGGAGGTTCCACCAACGGTCGGCAGCGCGTGGGTTCTAAGGGAGTGTCTGTGCTCGTCTCCCCTGAGGGTTTTCTTCATTTCTCTGAGCCAGGGAATGCTAGGGGTGGTTGCAGGAAATCCCAGTGACAGAGGCTGCCTCCCCAAGGTCAGGAAAGGTATTTCTCGCACTTCCCCAAGCAGGGAACACCTGTGATTGAAGAGAGCTGCGTAAAGTTGTCTCTCGAACTGCCCCACTCAATGACAATGGTTCCGGAATCCTGAGCGTGGGGAGGTTCCACCAACGGTCGGCAGCGCGTGGGTTCTAACGGAATGCCTGTGCTCGTCTCCCCTGAGTGTTTTCCTCATGTTCTGTGCCAGGGAATGCTAGGGGGTGTTGCAGGAAATCCCAGTGACAGAGGCTGCCTCCCCAAGGGCAGGGAAGTTATTTCTCGGACTTCCCCGGGCAGGGAACACCTGTGACTGAAGAGAGCTGCGTGGAGTTGTCTCTCGAGCTCCCCCACTCAATGACAATGGTTCCGGAATCCTGAGCGTGGGGAGGTTCCAGCAACGGTCGGCAGCGCGTTGGTTCGAAGGGAATGCCTGTGCTGGTCTCCCCTGAGTGTTTTCCTCATGTCTCTGTGCCAGGGAATGCTAGGGGTTTTGCAGGAAATCCCAGTGACAGAGGCTGCCTCCCCAAGGTCAGGGAAGCTATTTCTCGGACCCTCCGAGCAGGGAACACCTGTGACTGAAGAGAGCTGCGTGGAGTTGTCTCTCGAGATCCCCCACTCAGTGACTATGGTTCCGGAATCCTGAGCGTGGGGAGGTTCCACCAACTGTTGGCAGCGCGTCGGTTCTAAGGGAGTGCCTGTTCTCATCTCCCCTGAGGGTTTTCCTCATGTCTCTGTGCCAGGGAATGCTAGGGGGTGTTGCAGGAAATCCCAGTGACAGAGGCTGCCTCCCCAAGGTCAGGGAAGATATTTTTCGCACTTCCCCAAGCAGCTAACACCTGTGACTGAAGAGAGCTGCGTCGAGTTGTCTCTCGAACTCCCCCACTCAATGACAATGTTTCCAGAATCCTGAGATTGGGGAGGTTCCACCAACGGTCGGCAGCGCGTGGGTTCTAACGGAATGCCTGTGCTCGGCTCCCCTGAGGGTTTTCCTCATGTCTTTGTGCCAGGGAATGCTGGGGCTTGTTGCAGGAAATCCCAGTGACAGAGGCTGCCTCCCCAAGGTCAGGAAAGTTATTTCTCGGACTTCCCCGAGCAGGGAACACCTGTGACTGAAGAGAGCTTCGTGGACTTGTCTCTCGAGATCCCCCACTCATTGACTATGTTTCCGGAATCCTGAGCGTGGGGAGGTTCCACCAACGGTCGGCAGCGCGTGGTTTCTAAGGGAATGCCTGTACTTGTCTCCCCTGAGGGTTTTCCTTATGTCTCTGTGCCAGGGAATGCTAGGGGGTGTTGCAGGAAATCCCAGTGACAGAGGCTGCCTCCCCAAGGGCAGGGAAGTTATTTCTCGGACTTCCCCGAGCAGGGAACACCTGTGACTGAAGAGAGCTGCGTGGAGTTTTGTCTCGAGCTCCCCCACTCAATGACAATTGTTCCGGAATCCTGAGCGTGGGGAGGTTCCACCAACGGTCGGCAGCACGTGGGTTCTAACGGAATGCCTGTGCTCTTCTCCCCTAAGGGTTTTCCTCATGTCTCTGTGCCAGGGAATGCTAGGGGGGGTTGCAGGAAATCCCAGTGACAGAGGCTGCCTCCCCAAGGTCAAGGAAGGTATTTCTCGGACTTCCCCGTGCAGGGAACACCTGTGACTGAAGAGAGCTGCGTGGAGTTTTCTCTCGAGCTCCCCCACTCAATGACAATGGTTCCGGAATCCTGAGCGTGGGGAGGTTCCACCAACGGTCGGCAGCGCGTGGGTTCTAAGGGAATGCCTGTGCTCATCTCCCCTGAGGGTTTTCCTCATTTCTCTGTGCCAGGGAATGCTAGGAGGGTTTGCAGGAAATCCCAGTGACAGAGGCTGCCTCCCCAAGGTTAGGGAAGGTATTTCTCAGACTTCCTCGAGCAGGGAACACCTGTGACTGAAGAGAGCTGCGTGGAGTATTCTCTCGAGATCCCCCACTCAATGACTATGGTTCCGGAATCCTGAGGGTGGGGAGGTTCCACCAACGGTCGGCAGCGTGTGTATTCTAAGGGAGTGCCTGTGCTCGACTCACGTGAGGGTTTTCCTCATGTCTCTGTGCCAGGGAATGCTAGGGGAGGTTGCAGGAAATCCCTGTGACAGAGGCGGCCTCCCCAAGGTCAGGGAAGTTATTTCTCGCACTTCCCCGAAGAGGGAACACCTGTGAATGAAGAGAGCTGCGTGGAGTTGTCTCTCGAGCTCCCCCACTCAATGACAATGGTTCCGGAATCCTGAGCGTGAGGAGGTTCCACCAACGGTCGGCAGAGCGTGGGTTATAACGGAATGCCTGTGCTCGGCTCCCCTGATGGTTTTCCTCATGTCTTTGTGCCAGGTAATGCTAGGGATTGTTGCAGGAAATCCCAGTGACAGAGGCTGCCTCCCCAAGGTCAGGAAAGTTATTTCTCGGACTTCCCCGAGCAGGGAACACCTGTGACTGAAGAGAGCTTCGTGGAGTTGTCTCTCGAGATCCCCCACTCAATGACTATGGTTCCGGAATCCTGTGCGTGGGGAGGTTCCACCAACGGTCGGCAGCGCGTGGGTTCTAAGGGAGTGCCTGTGCTCGTCTCCTCTGAGGGTTTTCCTCATGTCTCTGTGCCAGGGCATGCTAGGGAGGTTTGCAGGAAATCCCAGTGAAAGAGGCTGCCTCCCCAAGGTCAGGGAAGGTATTTCTCGCACTTCCCCGAGCAGGGAACACCTGTGACTGAAGAGAGCTGCGTGGAGTTTTCTCTCGAGCTCCCCCACTCAATGACAATGATTCCGGGATCCTGAGCGTGGGGAGGTTTCACCAACGGTCGGCAGCGCGTGGGTTCAAAGGGAATGCCTGTGCTCGTCTCCCCTAATTGTTTTCCTCATGTCTCTGTGCCAGGGAATGCTAGGGGTGTTGCAGGAAATCCCAGTGACAGAGGCTGCCTCCCCAAGGTCAGGGAAGGTATTTCTCGGACTTCCCCGAGCAGGGAACACCTGCGATTGAAGAGAGCTGCGTGGAGTTGTCTCTCGAGCTCCCCCACTCAATGAAAATGGTTCCGGAATCCTGAACGTAGGGAGGATCCACCAACGGTCGGCAGTGCGTGTGTTCTAACGGAATGCCTGTGCTCGTCTCCCCTGAGGGTTTTCCTCATATCTCTGTGCCAGGGAATGCTAGGGGGGGTTGCAGGAAATCCCAGTGACAGAGGCTGCCTCCCCAAGGTCAGGGAAGTTATTTCTCGGACTTCCCCGAGCAGGGAACACCTGTGACTGAAGAGAGCTGCGTGGAGGTGTCTCTCGAGCTCCCCCACTCAATGACAAAGGTTCCGGAATCCTGAGCGTGGGGAGTTTCCATCAACGGTCGGCAGCGCGTGGTTTCTAACGGAATGCCTGTGCTCGCCTCCCCTGAGGGTTTTCCTCATTTCTCTGTGCCAGGGAATGCTAGGGGGTGTTGCAGGAAATCCCAGTGACAGAGGGGGACTCCCCAAGTTCAGGGAAGTTATTTCTCGGACTTCCCCAAGCAGGGAACACCTGTGATTGAAGAGAGCTGCGTGGAGATTTCTCTCAAGCTCCCCCACTCAATGACAAAGGTTCCGGAATCCTGAGCGTGGGGAGTTTCCACCAACGTTCGGCAGCGCGTGGGTTCTAACGGAATGCCTGTGCTCGTCTCCCCTGAGGGTTTTAGTCATGTCTCTGGGCCAGGGAATGCTAGGGGGGGTTGCAGGAAATCCCAGTGACAGAGGCTTCCTCCCCAAGATCAGGGAAGGTATTTCTCGGACTTCCCCGAGCAGGGAACACCTGTGACTGAAGAGAGCTGCGTGGAGATTTCTCTCAAGCTCCCCCACTCAATGACAATGGTTCCGGAATCCTGAGCGTGGGGAGGTTCCACCAACGGTCGGCAGCGCCTGGGTTCTATGGGAATGCCTGTGCTCATCTCCCCTGAGTGTTTTCCTCATGTCTCTGTGCCAGGGAATGCTAGGCGGTGTTGCAGGAAATCCCAGTGACAGAGGCTGCCTCCCCAAGGTCAGGGAAGTTATTTCTCGGACTTCCCCGAGCAGGGAACACCTATGATTGAAGAGAGCTACGTGGAGTTGTCTCTCGAACTCCCCCACTCAATGACAATGGTTCCGGAATCCTGACCGTGGGGAGGTTCCACCAACGGTCGGCAGGGCGTGGGTTCTAACGAAATGCCTGTTCTCGTCTCCCCTGAGGGTTTTCCTCATGTCTCTGTGCCAGGGAATGCTAGGGGTGTTTGCAGGAAATCCCACTGACAGAGGTTGCCTCCCCAAGGTCAGGGAAGGTGTTTCTCGGACTTCCCCGAGCAGGGAACACCTGTGACTGAAGAGAGCTGCGTGGAGTTGTCTCTCGAGCTCCCCCACTCAATGACAGTGGTTCCGGAATCCTGAGCGTGGGGAGGTTCCACCAAAGGTCGGCAGCGCGTGGGTCCTAAGGGAATGCCTGTGCTCGTCTCCCCTGAGGGTTTTCCTCATGTCTCTGTGCCAGGGAATGCTAGGGGGGGTTGCAGGAAATCCCAGTGACAGAGGCTGCCTCCCCAAAGTCAGGGAAGTTATTTCTCGGACTTCCCCTAGCAGGGAACACCTGTGACTGAAGAGAGCTTCGTGGAGTTGTCTCTCGAGCTCCCCCACTCAATGACAATGGTTCCGGAATCCTGAGCGTGGGGAGGTACCACCAACGGTCGGCAGCGAGTGGGTTCTAAGGGAATGCCTGTGCTCGTCTCCCCTGAGGGTTTTCCTCATGTCTCTGTGACAGGGAATGCTAGGGGGGGTTGCAGGAAATCCCAGTGACAGAGGCTGCCTCCCCAAGGTCAGGGAAGGTATTTCTCGGACTTCCCCGAGCAGGGAACACCTGTGACTGAAGAGAGTTGCGTGGAGTTTTGTCTCGAGCTCCCCCACTCAATGACAATGGTTCCGGAATCCTGAGCGTGGGGAGGTTCCACCAACGGTCGGCAGCGCGTGGGTTCTAACGGAATGCCATTGCTCTTCTCCCCTGAGGGTTTTCCTCATGTCTCTGTGCCAGGGAAAGCTAGGGGGTGTTGCAGGAAATCCCAGTGACAGAGGCTGAATCCCCAAGATCAGGGAAGGTATTTCTCGGACTTCCCCGAGCAGGGAACACCTGTGATTGAAGAGAGATGCGTCGAGTTGTCTCTCGAACTCCCCCACACAATGACAATGGTTCCGGAATCCTGAGCGTGGGGAGGTTCCACCAACGGTCGGCAGCGCGTGGGTTCTAACGGAATGCCTGTGGTCGTCTCCCCTGAGGGTTTTCCTCATGTCTCGGTGCCAGGGAATGCTAGGGGGGGTTGCAGGAAATCCCAGTGACAGAGGCTGCCTCCCCAAGGTCAGGGAAGTTATTTCTCGGACTTCCCCGAGCAGGGAACACCTGTGACTGAAGAGAGCTGCGTGGAGATTTCTCTCGAGCTCCCCCACTCAATGACAATGGTTCTGGAATCCTGAGCGTGGGGAGGTTCCACCAACGGTCGGCAGCGCGTTGTTTCTAAGGGAATGCCTGTGCTTGTCTCATCTGAGGGTTTTCCTCATGTCTCTGTGCCAGGGAATGCGAGGGGTTGTTGTAGGAAATCCCAGTGACAGAGGCTGCCTCCCCAAGGGAAGGGAAGTTATTTCTCTGACTTCCCCGTGCAGGGAACACCTGTGACTGAAAAGAGATGCGTGGAATTGTCTCTCAAGCTCCCCCACTCAATGACAATGGTTCCGGTATCCTGAGAGTTGGGAGGTTCCACCAACGGTCGGCAGCGCGTTGGTTCTAAGGGAATGCCTGTGTTCGCCTCCCCTGAGGGTTTTCCTCATTTCTATTTGCCAGGGAATGCTAGGAGGGTTTGCAGGAAATCCCAGTGACAGAGGCTGCCTCCCGAAGGTTATGGACGGTATTTCTCGGACTTCTCCGAGCAGGGAACACCAGTGACTGAAGAGAGCTTCGTGGAGTTTTCTCTCGATATCCCCCACTCAATGACTATGGTTCCGGAATCCTGAGCGAGGGGAGGTTCCACCAACGGTCGGCAGCGCGTGGGTTCCAAGGGAGTGCCTGTGCTCGACTCCCGTGAGGGTTTTCCTCATGTCTCTGTGCCAGGGATTGCTAGGGGAGGTTGCAGGAAATCCCAGTGACAGAGGCTGCCTCCCCAAGGTCAGGGAAGGTATTTCTCGCACTTCCCCGAACAGGGAACACCTGTGACTGAAGAGAGATGCGTGGAGTTGTCTCTCGAGCTCCCCCACTCAATGAAAATGGTTCCGGAATCCTGAGCGTGGGGAGGTTCCACCAACGGTCGGCAGCGCGTGGATTCTAAGGGAATGCCTGTGCTCATCTCCCCTGAGGGTTTTCTTCATGTCTCTGTGCCAGGGAATGCTAGGGGGTGTTGCAGGAAATCCCAGTGACAGAGGCTGCCTCCCCATGGTCAGGGAAGGTATTTCTCGGACTTCCCCGAGCAGGGAACACCTGTGACTGAAGAGAGCTGCGTGGAGTTGTCTCTCGTGCTCCCCCACTCAATGACAATGGTTCTGGAATCCTGAGCGTGGGAGGTTCCACCAACGGTCGGCAGCGCGTGGGTTCTACGGAATGCCTGTGCTCGTCTCCCCTGAGGGTTTTCCTCATGTCTCTGTGCCAGGAAATGCTAGGGGGTGTTGCAGGATATCCCACTGACAGAGGCTGCCTCCCCAAGTTCAGGGAAGGTATTTCTCGCACTTCCCCGAGCAGGGAACGCCTGTGACTGAAGAGAGCTGCGTGGAGTTTTCACTCGAGCTCCCCATCTCAATGACAATGGTTCCGGAATCCTGAGCGTGGGGAGGTTCCACCAACGGTCGGCAGCGCGAGGGTTCTAACGGAATGCCTGTGCTCGTCTCCCCTGAGTGTTTACCACATGTCTCTCTGCCAGGGAATGCTAGGGGTGTTTGCAGGAAATCCCAGTGACAGAGGCTGCCTCCCCAAGGTCAGGGAAAGTATTTCTCAATCTTCCCCAAGCAGGGAACACCTGTGACTGAAGAGAGCTGCGTGGAGTTGTCTCTCGAGCTCCCCCACTGAATGACAATGTTTCCGGAATCCTGAACGTGGAGAGGTTCCACCAACGGTCGGCAGCGCGTGGGTTCTAAGGGAATGCCTGTGCTCGTCTCCCCTGAGTGTTTTCCTCATGTCTCTGTGCCAGGGAATGCTAGGGGGGGTTGCAGGAATTCCCAGTGACAGAGGCTGCCTCCCCAAGGTCAGGGAAGCTATTTCTCGGACTTCCCCGAGCAGGGAACACCTGTGATTGAAGAGAGCTGCGTGGAGTTGTCTCTCGAGCTCCCCCACTCAATGACAATGGTTCCGGAATCCTGAGCGTGGGGAGGTTCCACCAACGGTCGGCAGCGCGTGGGTTCTAGGGAATGCCTGTGCTCGTCTCCCCTGAGGGTTTTCCTCATGTCTCTGTGCCAGGGAATGCTAGGGGCTGTTGCAGGAAATCCAAGTGACAGAGGCTGCCTCCCCAAGGTCAGGGAAGGTATTTCTCGGACTTCCCCGAGCAGGGAACACCTGTGACTGAAGAGAGCTGCGTGGAGTTGTCTCTCGAGCTCCCCCACTCAATGACAATGGTTCCGGAATCCTGAGCGTGGGGAGGTTCCACCAACGGTCGGCAGCGCGTGGGTTCTAAGGGAATGCCTGTGCTCGTCTCCCCTGAGGGTTTTCCTCATGTGTCTGTGCCAGGTAATGCTAGGGGGGTTTGAAGGAAATCCCAGTGACAGAGGCTGCCTCCCCAAGGTCAGGGAAGGTATTTCTCGGACTTCCCCGAGCAGGGAACACCTGTGACTGAAGAGAGCTGCGTGGAGTTGTCTCTCGAGCTCCCCCACTCAATGACAATGGTTCCGGAATCCTGAGCGTGGGGAGGTTCCACCAACGGTCGGCAGCGCGTGGGTTCTAAGGGAATGCCTGTGCTCGTCTCCCCTGAGTGTTTTCCACATTTCTCTGTGCCAGGGAATGCTAGGGGTGTTTGCAGGAAATCCCAGTGACAGAGGCTGCCTCCCCAAGTTCAGGGAAGCTATTTCTCGACTTAACTGAGCAGGGAACACCTGTGACTGAAGAGAGCTGCGTGGAGTTTTCTCTCGAGCTCCCCCAATCAATTACAATGGTTCCGGAATCCTGAGCGTGGGGAGGTTCCACCAACGGTCGGCAGCGCGTGGGTTCTAAGGGAATGCCTGGGCTCGTCTCCCCTGAGGGTTTTCCTCATGTCTCTGTGCCAGGGAATGCTAGGAGGGTTTGCAGGAATTCCCAGTGACAGAGGCTGCCTCCCCATGGTCAGGGAAGTTATTTTTCGGACTTCCCCGAGCAGGGAACACCTGTGACTGAAGAGTGCTGCGTGGAGTTGTCTCTCGAGCTCCCCCACTCAATGACTATGGTTCCGAAATCCTGAGCGTGGGGAGGTTCCACCAACGGTCGGCAGCGCGTGGGTTCTAACGGAATGCCTGTGCTCGTCTCCCCTGAGGGTTTTCCTAATGTCTCTCTGCCAGGGAATGCTAGGGGATGCTGCAGGAAATCCCAGTGACAGAGGCTGCCTCCCCAAGGTCAGGGAAGTTATTTCTCGGAATTCCCCGGACAGGGAACACCTGTGACTGAAGAGAGCTGCGTGGAGTTGTCTCTCGAGCTCCCCCACTCAATGACAATGGTTCCGGAATCCTGAGAGTGTGGAGGTTCCACTAACGGTCGGCAGCGCGTGGGTTCTAAAGGAATGCCTGTGCTCGTCTCCCCTGAGGGTTTTCCTCATGTCTCTGTGCCAGGGAATGCTAGGGGTGTTTGCAGGAAATCCCAGTGACAGAGGCTGCCTCCCCAAGGTCAGGGAAGGTATTTCTCAAAGTTCCCCGAGCAGGGAACACCTGTGACTGAAGAGAGCTGCGTGGAGTTGTCTCTCGAGCTCCCCCACTCAATGACAATGGTTCCGGAATCCTGAGCGTGGGGAGGTTCCACCAACGGTCGGCAGCGCGTGGGTTCTAAAGGAATGCCTGTGCTCGTCTCCTCTGAGTGTTTTCCTCATTTCTCTGTGCCAGGAAATGCTAGGGGGGTTTGCAGGAAATCCCAGTGACAGAGGCTGCATCCCCAAAGTCAGGGAAGGTATTTCTCAAACTTCCCCGAGCAGGGAACACCTGTGACTGAAGAGAGCTGCGTGGAGTTGTCTCTCGAGCTCCCCCACTCAATGACAATGGTTCCGGAATCCTGAGCGTGGGGAGGTTCCTCCAACGGTCGGCAGCGCGTGGGTTCTAAGGGAATGCCTGTGCTTGACTCCCCTGAGTGTTTTCCTCATGTCACTCTGCCAGGGAATGCTAGTGGGGGTTGCAGGAATTCCCAGTGACAGAGGCTGCCTCCCCAAGGTCAGGGAAGGTATTTCTCGGACTTCCCCGAGCAGGGAACACCTGTGACTGAAGAGAGCTGCGTGGAGTTGTCTCTCGAGCTCCCCCACTCATTGACAATGGTTCCGGAATCCTGAGCGTGAGGAGGTTCCACCAACGGTCGGCAGCGCTTGGGTTCTAACGGAATGCCTGTGCTCGTCTCCCCTGAGGGTTTTCCTCATGTCTCTGTGCCAGGGAAAGCTAGGGGGTGTTGCAGGAAATCCCAGTGACAGAGGCTGCCTCCCCAAGGTCAGGGAAGGTATTTCTAAAACTTACCCGAGCAGGGAACAACTGTGACTGAAGAGAGCTGCGGGGAGTTGTCTCTCGAGCTCCCACACTCAATGAGAATGGTTCCGGAATCCTGAGCGTGGGGAGGTTCCACCAACGGTCGGCAGCGCGTGGGTTCTAAGGGAATGCCTGTGCTCGTCTCCCCTGAGGGTTTTCCTCATGTCTCTGTGCCAGGGAATGCTAGGGGTGTTGCAGGAAATCCCAGTGACAGAGGCAGCATCCCCAAGGTCAGGGAAGTTATTCTTGGACTTCCCCGAGCAGGGAACACCTGTGAATGAAGAGAGCTGTGTGGAGTTGTCTCTCGAGCTCCCCCACTCAATGACAATTGTTCCGGAATCCTGAGCGTGGGGAGGTTCCACCAACGGTCGGCAGCGCGTGGTTTCTAAGGGAATGCCTGTGCTCATCTCCCCTGAGGGTTTTCCTCATGTCTCTGTGCCAGGGAATGCTAGGAGTGTTTGCAGGAAATCCCAGTGACAGAGGCTGCCTCCCCAAGGTCAGGGAAGGTATTTCTCGGACTTCCCCGAGCAGGGAACACCTGTGACTGAAGAGAGCTGCGTGGAGTTGTCGCTCGAGCTCCCCCATTCAATGACAATGGTTCCGGAATCCTGAGCGTGGGGAGGTTCCACCAACGGTCGGCAGCGCGTGGGTTCTAAGCGAATGCCTGTGCTCGTCTCCCCTGACGGTTTTCCTCATGTGTCTGTGCCAGGGAATGCTAGGGGGGTTTGCCGGAAATCCCAGTGACAGAGGCTTCCTCCCCAAGGTCAGGGAAGGTATATCTCACACTTCCCCTAGCAGGGAACGCCTGTGACTGAAGAGAGCTGCGTGGAGTTTTCACTCGAGCTCCCCATCTCAATGACAATGGTTCCGGAATCCTGAGCGTGGGGAGGTTCCACCAACGGTCGGCAGTGCGTGGGTTCAAACGGAATGCCTGTGCTCGTCTCCCCTGAGTGTTTACCACATGTCTCTGTGCCAGGGAATGCTAGAGGTGTTTGCAGGAATTCCCAGTGACAGAGGCTGCCTCCCCAAGGTCAGGGAACGTATTTCTCAAAGTTCCCCAAGCAGGGAACACCTGTGACTGAAGAGAGCTGCGTGGAGTTGTCTCTCGAGCTCCCCCACTCAATGACAATGGTTCCGGAATCCTGAGCGTGGGGAGGTTCCACCAACGGTCGGCAGCGCGTGGGTTCTAAGGGTATGCCTGTGCTCGTCTCCCCTGATTGTTTTCCTCATATCTCTGTGCCAGGGAATGCTAGGGGGTGTTGCAGGAAATCCAAGTGACAGAGGCTGCCTCCCCAAGGCCAGGGAAGGTATTTCTCGGACTTCCCCGGGCAGGGAACACCTGTGACTGAAGAGAGCTGCGTGGAGTTGTCTCTCGAGCTCCCCCACTCAATGACAATGGTTCCGGAATCCTGAGCGTGGGGAGGTTCCACCAACGGTCGGCAGCGCGTGGGTTCTAAGGGAATGCCTGTGCTCGTCTCCCCTGAGGGTTTTCCTCATGTGTCTGTGCCAGGTAATGCTAGGGGGGTTTGCAGGAAATCCCAGTGACAGAGGATGCCTCCCCAAGGTCAGGGAAGGTATTTCTCGGACTTCCCCGAGCAGGCAACACCTGTGACTGAAGAGAGCTGCGTGGAGTTGTCTCTCGAGCTCCCCCACTCAATGACAATGGTTCCGGAATCCTGAGCGTGGGGAGGTTCCACCAACGGTCGGCAGCGCGTGGGTTCTAAGGGAATGCCTGTGCTCATCTCCCCTGAGGGTTTTCCTCATTTCTCTGTGCCAGGGAATGCTAGGGGTGTTTGCAGGAAATCCCAGTGACAGAGGCTGCCTCCCCAAGGTCAGGGAAGTTATTTCTCGGACTTCCCCGAGCAGGGAACACCTGTGACTGAAGAGAGCTGCGTGGAGTTTTCTCTCGAGCTCCCCCACTCAATTACAAAGGTTCCGGAATCCTGAGCATGGGGAGGTTCCACCAACGGTCGGCAGCGCGTGGTTTCTAAGGGAATGCCTGTGCTCGTCTCCCCTGAGTGTTTTCCTCATATCTCTGTGCCAGGGAATGCTAGGAGGGTTTGCAGGAAATCCCAGTGACAGAGGCTGCCTCCCCAAGGTCAGGGAAGGTATTTCTCGGACTTAACAGAGCAGGGAACACCTGTGACTGAAGAGAGCTGCGTGGAGTTTTCTCTCGAGCTCCCCCACTCAATGACAATGTTTCCGGAATCCTGAGCATGGGGAGGTTCCACCAACGGTCGGCAGGGCGTGGGTTCTAAGGCAATGCCTGTGCTCGTCTCCCCTGAGGGTTTTCCTCATTTCTCTGTGCCAGGAAACGCTAGGAGGGTTTGCAGGAATTCCCAGTGACAGAGGCTGCCTCCCCAAGGTCAGGGAAGGTATTTCTCGCACTTCCCCGAGCAGGGAACACCTGTGACTGAAGAGAGCTGCGTGGAGTTGTCTCTCGAGCTCCCCCACTCAATGACAGTGGTTCCGGAATCCTGAGCGTGGAGAGGTTCCACCAACGGTCGGCAGCGCGTGGGTTCTAAGGGAATGCCTGTGCTCGTCTCCCCTGAGGGTTTTCCTCATGTCTCTGTGCCAGGGAATGCTAGGAGGGTTTGCAGGAAATCCCAGTGACAGAGGCTGACTCCCCAAGGTCAGGGAAGGTATTTCTCAGACTTCCCCGAGCAGGGAACACCTGTGACTGAAGAGAGCTGCGTGGAGTTGTCTCTCGAGCTCCCCCACTCAATGACAATGGTTCCGGAATCCTGAGCGTGGGGAGGTTCCACCAACGGTCAGCAGCGCGTGGGTTCTATGGGAGTGCCTGTGCTCGTCTCCCCTGAGGGTTTTCTTCATGTCTCTGTGCCAGGGAATGCTAGGGGGAGTTGCAGGAAGTCCCAGTGACAGAGGCTGCCTCCCCAAGGTCAGGGAAGGTATTTCTCGCACTTCCCCGAGCAGGGAACACCTGTGACTGAAGAGAGCTGCGTGGAGTTGTCTCTCGAGCTCCCCCACTCAATGACAATGGTTCCGGAATCCTGAGCGTGGGGAGGTTCCACCAACGGTCGGCAGCGCTTGGGTTCTAAAGAATGCCTGTGCTCGTCTCCCCTGAGTGTTTTCCTCATTTCTCTGTGCCAGGGAATGCTAGGAGGGTTTGCAGGAAATCCCAGTGACAGAGGCTGCCTCCCCAAGGTCAGGGAAGGTATTTCTCGCACTTCCCCGAGCAGGGAACACCTGTGACTGAAGAGAACTGCGTGGAGTTGTCTCTCGAGCTCCCCCACTCAATGACAATGGTTCCGGAATCCTGAGCGTCGGGAGGTTCCACCAACGGTCGGCAGTGCGTGGGTTCTAAGGGAATGCCTGTGCTCGTCTCCCCTGAGGGTTTTCCTAATTTCTCTCTGCCAGGGAATGCTAGGGGTGTTTGCAGGAAATCCCAGTGACAGAGGCTGCCTCCCCAAGGTCTGGGAAGTTATTTCTCAGACTTAACTGAGCAGGGAACACCTGTGACTGAAGAGAGCTGCGTGGAGTTTTCTCTCGAGCTCCCCCACTCAATTGCAATGGTTCCGGAATCCTGAGCGTGGGGAGGTTCCACCAACGGTCGGCAGCGCGTGGGTTCTAAGGGAATGCCTGTGCTCGTCTCCCCTGAGGGTTTTCCTCATGTCTCTGTGCCAGGGAATGCTAGGAGGGTTTGCAGGAAATCCCAGTGACAGAGGCTGACTCCCCAAGGTCAGGGAAGGTATTTCTCAGACTTCCCCGAGCAGGGAACACCTGTGACTGAAGAGAGCTGCGTGGAGTTGTCTCTCGAGCTCCCCCACTCAATGACAATGGTTCCGGAATCCTGAGCGTGGGGAGGTTCCACCAACGGTCAGCAGCGCGTGGGTTCTAAGGGAGTGCCTGTGCTCGTCTCCCCTGAGGGTTTTCTTCATGTCTCTGTGCCAGGGAATGCTAGGGGGAGTTGCAGGAAGTCCCAGTGACAGAGGCTGCCTCCCCAAGGTCAGGGAAGGTATTTCTCGCACTTCCCCGAGCAGGGAACACCTGTGACTGAAGAGAGCTGCGTGGAGTTGTCTCTCGAGCTCCCCCACTCAATGACAATGGTTCCGGAATCCTGAGCGTGTGGAGGTTCCACCAACGGTCGGCAGCGCGTGGGTTCTAAGGGAATGCCTGTGCTCGTCTCCCCTGAGGGTTTTCCTCATGTCTCTGTGCCAGGGAATGCTAGGGGGGTTTGCAGGAAATCCCAGTGACAGAGGCTGCCTCCCCAAGGTCAGGGAAGGTATTTCTCGGACTTCCCAGAGCAGGGAACACCTGTGACTGAAGAGAGCTGCGTGGAGTTGTCTCTCGAGCTCCCCCACTCAATGAAAATGGTTCCGGAATCCTGAGCGTGGGGAGGTTCCACCAACGGTCGGCAGCGCTTGGGTTCTAAAAGAATGCCTGTGCTCATCTCCCCTGAGGGTTTTCCTCATATCTCTGTGCCAGGGAATGCTAGGAGGGTTTGCAGGAAATCCCAGTGACAGAGGCTGCCTCCCCAAGATCAGGGAAGGTATTTCTCGGACTTCCCCGAGCAGGGAACACCTGTGACTGAAGAGAGCTGCGTGGAGTTGTCTCTCGAGCTCCCCCATTCAATGACAATGGTTCCGGAATCCTGAGCGTGGGGAGGTTCCACCAACGGTCGTCAGCGCGTGGGTTCTAAGCGAATGCCTGTGCTCGTCTCCCCTGAGGGTTTTCCTCATGTGTCTGTGCCAGGGAATGCTAGGGGGGTTTGCCGGAAATCCCAGTGACAGAGGCTGCCTCCCCAAGGTCAGGGAAGGTATTTCTCGCACTTCCCCGAGCAGGGAACGCCTGTGGCTGAAGAGAGCTGCCTGGAGTTTTCACTCGAGCTCCCCATCTCAATGACAATGGTTCCGGAATCCTTAGCGTTGGGAGGTTCCACCAACGGTCGGCAGCGCGTGGGTTCTAACGGAATGCCTGTGCTCGTCTCCCCTTAGTGTTTACCACATGTCTCTGTGCCAGGGAATGCAAGGGGTGTTTGCAGGAAATCCCAGTGACAGAGGCTGCCTCCCCAAGGTCAGGGAACGTATTTCTCAAACTTCCCCGAGCAGGGAACACCTGTGACTGAAGAGAGCTGCGTGGAGTTGTCTCTCGAGCTCCCCCACTCAATGACAATGGTTCCGGAATCCTTAGCTTGGGGTGGTTCCACCAACGGTTGGCCTCGCGTGGGTTCTAAGGGAATGCCTGTGCTCGTCTCCCCTGAGGGTTTTCCTCATGTGTCTGTGCCAGGTAATGCTAGGGGCGTTTGTAGGAAATCCCAGTGACAGAGGCTGCCTCCCCAAGGTCAGGGAAGTTATTTCTCGCACTTCCCCGAGCAGGGAACACCTGTGACTGAAGAGAGCTGCGTGGAGTTGTCTCTCGAGCTCCCCCACTCAATGACAATGGTTCCGGAATCCTGAGTGTGGGGAGGTTCCACCAACGGTCGGCAGTGCGTGGGTTCTAAGGGAATGCCTGTGCTCGTCTCCCCTGAGGGTTTTCCTCATTTCTCTGTGCCAGGGAATGCTAGGGGTGTTTGCAGGAAATCCCAGTGACAGAGGCTGCCTCCCCAAGGTCTGGGAAGTTATTTCTCGGACTTAACTGAGCAGGGAACACCTGTGACTGAAGAGAGCTGCGTGGAGTTTTCTCTCGAGCTCCCCCACTCAATTACAATGGTTCCGGAATCCTGAGCGTGGGGAGGTTCCACCAACGGTCGGCAGCGCGTGGGTTCTAAGGGAATGCCTGTGCTCGTCTCCCCTGAGGGTTTTCCTCATGTCTCTGTGCCAGGGAATGCTAGGAGGGTTTGCAGGAAATCCCAGAGACAGAGGCTGACTCCCCAAGGTCAGGGAAGGTATTTCTCAGACTTCCCCGAGCAGGGAACACCTGTGACTGAAGAGAGCTGCGTGGAGTTGTCTCTCGAGCTCCCCCACTCAATGACAATGGTTCCGGAATCCTGAGCGTGGGGAGGTTCCACCAACGGTCAGCAGCGCGTGGGTTCTAAGGGAGTGCCTGTGCTCGTCTCCCCTGAGTGTTTTCTTCATGTCTCTGTGCCAGGGAATGCTAGGGGGGGTTGCAGGAAGTCCCAGTGACAGAGGCTGCCTCCCCAAGGTCAGGGAAGGTATTTCTCGCACTTCCCCGAGCAGGGAACACCTGTGACTGAAGAGAGCTGCGTGGAGTTGTCTCTCGAGCTCCCCCACTCAATGACAATGGTTCCGGAATCCTGAGCGTGGGGAGGTTCCACCAACGGTCGGCAGCGCGTGGGTTCTAAGGGAATGCCTGTGCTCGTCTCCCCTGAGTGTTTTCCTCATGTCTCTGTGCCAGGGAATGCTAGGGGGGGTTGCAGGAATTCCCAGTGACAGAGGCTGCATCCCCAAGGTCAGGGAAGGTATTTCTCGGACTTCCCCGAGCAGGGAACACCTGTGACTGAAGAGAGCTGCGTGGAGTTGTCTCTCGAGCTCCCCCACTCAATGACAATGGTTCCGGAATCCTGAGCGTGGGGAGGTTCCACCAACGGTCGGCAGCGCGTGGGTTCTAAGGGAATGCCTGTGCTCGTCTCCCCTGAGGGTTTTCCTCATGTGTCTGTGCCAGGTAATGCTAGGGGCGTTTGCAGGAAATCCCAGTGACAGAGGCTGCCTCCCCAAGGTCAGGGAAGATATTTCTCGCACTTCCCCGAGCAGGGAACACCTGTGACTGAAGAGAGCTGCGTGGAGTTGTCTCTCGAGCTCCCCCACTCAATGACAATGGTTCCGGAATCCTGAGCGTGGGGAGGTTCCACCAACGGTCGGCAGTGCGTGGGTACTAAGGGAATGCCTGTGCTCGTCTCCCCTGAGGGTTTTCCTCATTTCTCTGTGCCAGGGAATGCTAGGGGTGTTTGCAGGAAATCCCAGTGACAGAGGCTGCCTCCCCAAGGTCTGGGAAGTTATTTCTCGGACTTAACTGAGCAGGGAACACCTGTGACTGAAGAGAGCTGCGTGGAGTTTTCTCTCGAGCTCCCCCACTCAATTACAATGGTTCCGGAATCCTGAGCGTGGGGAGGTTCCACCAACGGTCGGCAGCGCGTGGGTTCAAAGGGAATGCCTGTGCTCGCCTCCCCTGAGGGTTTTCCTCATGTCTCTGTGCCAGGGAATGCTAGGAGGGTTTGCAGGAAATCCCAGTGACAGAGGCTGACTCCCCAAGGTCAGGGAAGGTATTTCTCAGACTTCCCCGAGCAGGGAACACCTGTGACTGAAGAGAGCTGCGTGGAGTTGTCTCTCGAGCTCCCCCACTCAATGACAATGGTTCCGGAATCCTGAGCGTGGGGAGGTTCCACCAACGGTCAGCAGCGCGTGGGTTCTAAGGGAGTGCCTGTGCTCGTCTCCCCTGAGTGTTTTCTTCATGTCTCTGTGCCAGGGAATGCTAGGGGTGGTTGCAGGAAGTCCCAGTGACAGAGGCTGCCTCCCCAAGGTCAGGGAAGGTATTTCTCGCACTTCCCCGAGCAGGGAACTCCTGTGACTGAAGAGAGCTGCGTGGAGTTGTCTCTCGAGCTCCCCCACTCAATGACAATTGTTCCGGAATCCTGAGCGTGTGGAGGTTCCACCAACGGTCGGCAGCGCGTGGGTTCTAAGGGAATGCCTGTGCTCGTCTCCCCTGAGGGTTTTCCTCATGTCTCTGTGCCAGGGAATGCTAGGGGGGTTTGCAGGAAATCCCAGTGACAGAGGCTGCCTCCCCAAGGTCAGGGAAGGTTTTTCTCATACTTCCCCGAGCAGGGAACACCTGTGACTGAAGAGAGCTGAGTGGAGTTGTCTCTCGAGCTCCCCCACTCAATGAAAATGGTTCCGGAATCCTGAGCGTGGGGAGGTTCCACCAACGGTCGGCAGCGCGTGGGTTCTAAAAGAATGCCTGTGCTCGTCTCCCCTGAGTGTTTTCCTCATTTCTCTGTGCCAGGGAATGCTAGGGGGGTTTGCAGGAAATCCCAGTGACAGAGGCTGCCTCCCCAAGGTCAGGGAAGGTATTTCTCAAACTTCGCCGAGCAGGGAACACCTGTGACTGAAGAGAGCTGCGTGGAGTTGTCTCTCGAGCTCCCCCACTCAATGACAATGGTTCCGGAATCCTGAGCGTGGGGAGGTTCCACCAACGGTTGGCAGCACGTGGGTTCTAAGGGAATGCCTGTGTTCGTCTCCCCTGAGGGTTTTCCTCATGTCTCTCTGCCAGGGAATGCTAGGGGGTGTTGCAGGAAATCCCAGTGACAGAGGCTGCATCCCCAAGGTCAGGGAAGGTATTCTTGGACTTCCCCGAGCAGGGAACACCTGTGACTGAAGAGAGCTGCGTGGAGTTGTCTCTCGAGCTCCCCCACTCAATGACAATGGTTCCGGAATCCTGAGCGTGGGGAGGTTCCACCAACGGTCAGCAGCGCGTGGGTTCTATGGGAGTGCCTGTGCTCGTCTCCCCTGAGGGTTTTCTTCATGTCTCTGTGCCAGGGAATGCTAGGGGGAGTTGCAGGAAGTCCCAGTGACAGAGGATGCCTCCCCAAGGTCAGGGAAGGTATTTCTCGCACTTCCCCGAGCAGGGAACACCTGTGACTGAAGAGAGCTGCGTGGAGTTGTCTCTCGAGCTCCCCCACTCAATGACAATGGTTCCGGAATCCTGAGCGTGTGGAGGTTCCACCAACGGTCGGCAGCGCGTGGGTTCTAAGGGAATGCCTGTGCTCGTCTCCCCTGAGGGTTTTCCTCATGTCTCTGTGCCAGGGAATGCTAGGGGGTTTTGCAGGAAATCCCAGTGACAGAGGCTGCCTCCCCAAGGTCAGGGAAGGTATTTCTCATACTTCCCCGAGCAGGGAACACCTGTGACTGAAGAGAGCTGCGTGGAGTTGTCTCTCGAGCTCCCCCACTCAATGAAAATGGTTCCGGAATCCTGAGGGTGGGGAGGTTCCACCAACGGTCGGCAGCGCTTGGGTTCTAAAAGAATGCCTGTGCTCGTCTCCCCTGAGTGTTTTCCTCATTTCTCTGTGCCAGGGAATGCTAGGGGGGTTTGCAGGAAATCCCAGTGACACAGGCTGCCTCCCCAAGGTCAGGGAAGTTATTTCTCAAACTTCGCCGAGCAGGGAACACCTGTGACTGAAGAGAGCTGCGTGGAGTTGTCTCTCGAGCTCCCCCACTCAATGACAATGGTTCCGGAATCCTGAGCGTGGGGAGGTTCCACCAACGGTCGGCAGCGCGTGGTTTCTAAGGGAATGCCTGTGCTCATCTCCCCTGAGGGTTTTCCTCATATCTCTGTGCCAGGGAATGCTAGGAGGGTTTGCAGGAAATCCCAGTGACAGAGGCTGCCTCCCCAAGGTCAGGGAAGGTATTTCTCGGACTTCCCCGAGCAGGGAACACCTGTGACTGAAGAGAGCTGCGTGGAGTTGTCTCTCGAGCTCCCCCATTCAATGACAATGGTTCCGGAATCCTGAGCGTGGGGAGGTTCCACCAACGGTCGGCAGCGCGTGGGTTCTAAGCGAATGCCTGTGCTCGTCTCCCCTGAGGGTTTTCCTCATGTGTCTGTGCCAGGGAATGCTAGGGGGGTTTGCCGGAAATCCCAGTGACAGATGCTGCCTCCCCAAGTTCAGGGAAGGTGTTTCTCGCACTTCCCCGAGCAGGGAACGCCTGTGACTGAAGAGAGCTGCCTGGAGTTTTCACTCGAGCTCCCCATCTCAATGACAATGGTTCCGGAATCCTTAGCGTTGGGAGGTTCCACCAACGGTCGGCAGCGCGTGGGTTCTAAGGGAATGCCTGTGCTCGTCTCCCCTTAGTGTTTACCACATGTCTCTGTGCCAGGGAATGCTAGGGGTGTTTGCAGGAAATCCCAGTGACAGAGGCTGCCTCCCCAAGGTCAGGGAAAGTATTTCTCAAACTTCCCCGAGCAGGGAACACCTGTGACTGAAGAGAGCTGCGTGGAGTTGTCTCTCGAGCTCCCCCACTCAATGACAATGGTTCCGGAATCCTTAGCGTGGGGAGGTTCCACCAACGGTCGGCAGCGCGTGGGTTCTAAGGGAATGCCTGTGCTCGTCTCCCCTGAGGGTTTTCCTCATGTGTCTGTGCCAGGTAATGCTAGGGGCGTTTGCAGGAAATCCCAGTGACAGAGGCTGCCTCCCCAAGGTCTGGGAAGTTATTTCTCAGACTTAACTGAGCAGGGAACACCTGTGACTGAAGAGAGCTGCGTGGAGTTTTCTCTCGAGCTCCCCCACTCAATTGCAATGGTTCCGGAATCCTGAGCGTGGGGAGGTTCCACCAACGGTCGGCAGCGCGTGGGTTCTAAGGGAATGCCTGTGCTCGTCTCCCCTGAGGGTTTTCCTCATGTCTCTGTGCCAGGGAATGCTAGGAGGGTTTGCAGGAAATCCCAGTGACAGAGGCTGACTCCCCAAGGTCAGGGAAGGTATTTCTCAGACTTCCCCGAGCAGGGAACACCTGTGACTGAAGAGAGCTGCGTGGAGTTGTCTCTCGAGCTCCCCCACTCAATGACAATGGTTCCGGAATCCTGAGCGTGGGGAGGTTCCACCAACGGTCAGCAGCGCGTGGGTTCTAAGGGAGGGCCTGTGCTCGTCTCCCCTGAGGGTTTTCTTCATGTCTCTGTGCCAGGGAATGCTAGGGGGAGTTGCAGGAAGTCCCAGTGTCAGAGGCTGCCTCCCCAAGGTCAGGGAAGGTATTTCTCGCACTTCCCCGAGCAGGGAACACCTGTGACTGAAGAGAGCTGCGTGGAGTTGTCTCTCGAGCTCCCCCACTCAATGACAATGGTTCCGGAATCCTGAGCGTGTGGAGGTTCCACCAACGGTCGGCAGCGCGTGGGTTCTAAGGGAATGCCTGTGCTCGTCTCCCCTGAGGGTTTTCCTCATGTCTCTGTGCCAGGGAATGCTAGGGGGGTTTGCAGGAAATCCCAGTGACAGAGGCTGCCTCCCCAAGGTCAGGGAAGGTATTTCTCGGACTTCCCAGAGCAGGGAACACCTGTGACTGAAGAGAGCTGCGTGGAGTTGTCTCTCGAGCTCCCCCACTCAATGAAAATGGTTCCGGAATCCTGAGCGTGGGGAGGTTCCACCAACGGTCGGCAGCGCTTGGGTTCTAAAAGAATGCCTGTGCTCATCTCCCCTGAGTGTTTTCCTCATATCTCTGTGCCAGGGAATGCTAGGAGGGTTTGCAGGAAATCCCAGTGACAGAGGCTGCCTCCCCAAGATCAGGGAAGGTATTTCTCGGACTTCCCCGAGCAGGGAACACCTGTGACTGAAGAGAGCTGCGTGGAGTTGTCTCTCGAGCTCCCCCATTCAATGACAATGGTTCCGGAATCCTGAGCGTGGGGAGGTTCCACCAACGGTCGTCAGCGCGTGGGTTCTAAGCGAATGCCTGTGCTCGTCTCCCCTGAGGGTTTTCCTCATGTGTCTGTGCCAGGGAATGCTAGGGGGGTTTGCCGGAAATCCCAGTGACAGAGGCTGCCTCCCCAAGGTCAGGGAAGGTATTTCTCGCACTTCCCCGAGCAGGGAACGCCTGTGACTGAAGAGAGCTGCCTGGAGTTTTCACTCGAGCTCCCCATCTCAATGACAATGGTTCCGGAATCCTTAGCGTTGGGAGGTTCCACCAACGGTCGGCAGCGCGTGGGTTCTAACGGAATGCCTGTGCTCGTCTCCCCTTAGTGTTTACCACATGTCTCTGTGCCAGGGAATGCAAGGGGTGTTTGCAGGAAATCCCAGTGACAGAGGCTGCCTCCCCAAGGTCAGGGAACGTATTTCTCAAACTTCCCCGAGCAGGGAACACCTGTGACTGAAGAGAGCTTCGTGGAGTTGTCTCTCGAGCTCCCCCACTCAATGACAATGGTTCCGGAATCCTTAGCGTGGGGTGGTTCCACCAACGGTTGGCCTCGCGTGGGTTCTAAGGGAATGCCTGTGCTCGTCTCCCCTGAGGGTTTTCCTCATGTGTCTGTGCCAGGTAATGCTAGGGGCGTTTGTAGGAAATCCCAGTGACAGAGGCTGCCTCCCCAAGGTCAGGGAAGTTATTTCTCGCACTTCCCCGAGCAGGGAACACCTGTGACTGAAGAGAGCTGCGTGGAGTTGTCTCTCGAGCTCCCCCACTCAATGACAATGGTTCCGGAATCCTGAGCGTGGGGAGGTTCCACCAACGGTCGGCAGTGCGTGGGTTCTAAGGGAATGCCTGTGCTCGTCTCCCCTGAGGGTTTTCCTCATTTCTCTGTGCCAGGGAATGCTAGGGGTGTTTGCAGGAAATCCCAGTGACAGAGGCTGCCTCCCCAAGGTCTGGGAAGTTATTTCTCGGACTTAACTGAGCAGGGAACACCTGTGACTGAAGAGAGCTGCGTGGAGTTTTCTCTCGAGCTCCCCCACTCAATTACAATGGTTCCGGAATCCTGAGCGTGGGGAGGTTCCACCAACGGTCGGCAGCGCGTGAGTTCTAAGGGAATGCCTGTGCTCGTCTCCCCTGAGGGTTTTCCTCATGTCTCTGTGCCAGGGAATGCTAGGAGGGTTTGCAGGAAATCCCAGAGACAGAGGCTGACTCCCCAAGGTCAGGGAAGGTATTTCTCAGACTTCCCCGAGCAGGGAACACCTGTGACTGAAGAGAGCTGCGTGGAGTTGTCTCTCGAGCTCCCCCACTCAATGACAATGGTTCCGGAATCCTGAGCGTGGGGAGGTTCCACCAACGGTCAGCAGCGCGTGGGTTCTAAGGGAGTGCCTGTGCTCGTCTCCCCTGAGTGTTTTCTTCATGTCTCTGTGCCAGGGAATGCTAGGGGGGGTTGCAGGAAGTCCCAGTGACAGAGGCTGCCTCCCCAAGGTCAGGGAAGGTATTTCTCGCACTTCCCCGAGCAGGGAACACCTGTGACTGAAGAGAGCTGCGTGGAGTTGTCTCTCGAGCTCCCCCACTCAATGACAATGGTTCCGGAATCCTGAGCGTGGGGAGGTTCCACCAACGGTCGGCAGCGCGTGGGTTCTAAGGGAATGCCTGTGCTCGTCTCCCCTGAGTGTTTTCCTCATGTCTCTGTGCCAGGGAATGCTAGGGGGGGTTGCAGGAATTCCCAGTGACAGAGGCTGCATCCCCAAGGTCAGGGAAGGTATTTCTCGGACTTCCCCGAGCAGGGAACACCTGTGACTGAAGAGAGCTGCGTGGAGTTGTCTCTCGAGCTCCCCCACTCAATGACAATGGTTCCGGAATCCTGAGCGTGGGGAGGTTCCACCAACGGTCGGCAGCGCGTGGGTTCTAAGGGAATGCCTGTGCTCGTCTCCCCTGAGGGTTTTCCTCATGTGTCTGTGCCAGGTAATGCTAGGGGCGTTTGCAGGAAATCCCAGTGACAGAGGCTGCCTCCCCAAGGTCAGGGAAGATATTTCTCGCACTTCCCCGAGCAGGGAACACCTGTGACTGAAGAGAGCTGCGTGGAGTTGTCTCTCGAGCTCCCCCACTCAATGACAATGGTTCCGGAATCCTGAGCGTGGGGAGGTTCCACCAACGGTCGGCAGTGCGTGGGTACTAAGGGAATGCCTGTGCTCGTCTCCCCTGAGGGTTTTCCTCATTTCTCTGTGCCAGGGAATGCTAGGGGTGTTTGCAGGAAATCCCAGTGACAGAGGCTGCCTCCCCAAGGTCTGGGAAGTTATTTCTCGGACTTAACTGAGCAGGGAACACCTGTGACTGAAGAGAGCTGCGTGGAGTTTTCTCTCGAGCTCCCCCACTCAATTACAATGGTTCCGGAATCCTGAGCGTGGGGAGGTTCCACCAACGGTCGGCAGCGCGTGGGTTCAAAGGGAATGCCTGTGCTCGCCTCCCCTGAGGGTTTTCCTCATGTCTCTGTGCCAGGGAATGCTAGGAGGGTTTGTAGGAAATCCCAGTGACAGAGGCTGACTCCCCAAGGTCAGGGAAGGTATTTCTCAGACTTCCCCGAGCAGGGAACACCTGTGACTGAAGAGAGCTGCGTGGAGTTGTCTCTCGAGCTCCCCCACTCAATGACAATGGTTCCGGAATCCTGAGCGTGGGGAGGTTCCACCAACGGTCAGCAGCGCGTGGGTTCTAAGGGAGTGCCTGTGCTCGTCTCCCCTGAGTGTTTTCTTCATGTCTCTGTGCCAGGGAATGCTAGGGGTGGTTGCAGGAATTCCCAGTGACAGAGGCTGCCTCCCCAAGGTCAGGGAAGGTATTTCTCGCACTTCCCCGAGCAGGGAACTCCTGTGACTGAAGAGAGCTGCGTGGAGTTGTCTCTCGAGCTCCCCCACTCAATGACAATTGTTCCGGAATCCTGAGCGTGTGGAGGTTCCACCAACGGTCGGCAGCGCGTGGGTTCTAAGGGAATGTCTGTGCTCGTCTCCCCTGAGGGTTTTCCTCATGTCTCTGTGCCAGGGAATGCTAGGGGGGTTTGCAGGAAATCCCAGTGACAGAGGCTGCCTCCCCAAGGTCAGGGAAGATTTTTCTCATACTTCCCCGAGCAGGGAACACCTGTGACTGAAGAGAGCTGAGTGGAGTTGTCTCTCGAGCTCCCCCACTCAATGAAAATGGTTCCGGAATCCTGAGCGTGGGGAGGTTCCACCAACGGTCGGCAGCGCGTGGGTTCTAAAAGAATGCCTGTGCTCGTCTCCCCTGAGTGTTTTCCTCATTTCTCTGTGCCAGGGAATGCTAGGGGGGTTTGCAGGAAATCCCAGTGACAGAGGCTGCCTCCCCAAGGTCAGGGAAGGTATTTCTCAAACTTCGCCGAGCAGGGAACACCTGTGACTGAAGAGAGCTGCGTGGAGTTGTCTCTCGAGCTCCCCCACTCAATGACAATGGTTCCGGAATCCTGAGCGTGGGGAGGTTCCACCAACGGTTGGCAGCACGTGGGTTCTAAGGGAATGCCTGTGTTCGTCTCCCCTGAGGGTTTTCCTCATGTCTCTCTGCCAGGGAATGCTAGGGGGTGTTGCAGGAAATCCCAGTGACAGAGGCTGCATCCCCAAGGTCAGGGAAGGTATTCTTGGACTTCCCCGAGCAGGGAACACCTGTGACTGAAGAGAGCTGCGTGGAGTTGTCTCTCGAGCTCCCCCACTCAATGACAATGGTTCCGGAATCCTGAGCGTGGGGAGGTTCCACCAACGGTCAGCAGCGCGTGGGTTCTATGGGAGTGCCTGTGCTCGTCTCCCCTGAGGGTTTTCTTCATGTCTCTGTGCCAGGGAATGCTAGGTTGAGTTGCAGGAAGTCCCAGTGACAGAGGCTGACTCCCCAAGGTCAGGGAAGGTATTTCTCGCACTTCCCCGAGCAGGGAACACCTGTGACTGAAGAGAGCTGCGTGGAGTTGTCTCTCGAGCTCGCCCACTCAATGACAATGGTTCCGGAATCCTGAGCGTGTGGAGGTTCCACCAACGGTCGGCAGCGCGTGGGTTCTAAGGGAATGCCTGTGCTCGTCTCCCCTGAGGGTTTTCCTCATGTCTCTGTGCCAGGGAATGCTAGGGGGTTTTGCAGGAAATCCCAGTGACAGAGGCTGCCTCCCCAAGGTCAGGGAAGGTATTTCTCATACTTCCCCGAGCAGGGAACACCTGTGACTGAAGAGAGCTGCGTGGAGTTGTCTCTCGAACTCCCCCACTCAATGAAAATGGTTCCGGAATCCTGAGGGTGGGGAGGTTCCACCAACGGTCGGCAGCGCTTGGGTTCTAAAAGAATGCCTGTGCTCGTCTCCCCTGAGTGTTTTCCTCATTTCTCTGTGCCAGGGAATGCTAGGGGGGTTTGCAGGAAATCCCAGTGACACAGGCTGCCTCCCCAAGGTCAGGGAAGGTATTTCTCAAACTTCGCCGAGCAGGGAACACCTGTGACTGAAGAGAGCTGCGTGGAGTTGTCTCTCGAGCTCCCCCACTCAATGACAATGGTTCCGGAATCCTGAGCGTGGGGAGGTTCCACCAACGGTCGGCAGCGCGTGGTTTCTAAGGGAATGCCTGTGCTCATCTCCCCTGAGGGTTTTCCTCATATCTCTGTGCCAGGGAATGCTAGGAGGGTTTGCAGGAAATCCCAGTGACAGAGGCTGCCTCCCCAAGGTCAGGGAAGGTATTTCTCGGACTTCCCCGAGCAGGGAACACCTGTGACTGAAGAGAGCTGCGTGGAGTTGTCTCTCGAGCTCCCCCATTCAATGACAATGGTTCCGGAATCCTGAGCGTGGGGAGGTTCCACCAACGGTCGGCAGCGCGTGGGTTCTAAGCGAATGCCTGTGCTCGTCTCCCCTGAGGGTTTTCCTCATGTGTCTGTGCCAGGGAATGCTAGGGGGGTTTGCCGGAAATCCCAGTGACAGATGCTGCCTCCCCAAGTTCAGGGAAGGTTTTTCTCGCACTTCCCCGAGCAGGGAACGCCTGTGACTGAAGAGAGCTGCCTGAAGTTTTCACTCGAGCTCCCCATCTCAATGACAATGGTTCCGGAATCCTTAGCGTTGGGAGGTTCCACCAACGGTCGGCAGCGCGTGGGTTCTAAGGGAATGCCTGTGCTCGTCTCCCCTTAGTGTTTACCACATGTCTCTGTGCCAGGGAATGCTAGGGGTGTTTGCAGGAAATCCCAGTGACAGAGGCTGCCTCCCCAAGGTCAGGGAAAGTATTTCTCAAACTTCCCCGAGCAGGGAACACCTGTGACTGAAGAGAGCTGCGTGGAGTTGTCTCTCGAGCTCCCCCACTCAATGACAATGGTTCCGGAATCCTTAGCGTGGGGAGGTTCCACCAACGGTCGGCAGCGCGTGGGTTCTAAGGGAATGCCTGTGCTCGTCTCCCCTGAGGGTTTTCCTCATGTGTCTGTGCCAGGTAATGCTAGGGGCGTTTGCAGGAAATCCCAGTGACAGAGGCTGCCTCCCCAAGGTCAGGGAAGGTATTTCTCGCACTTCCCCGAGCAGGGAACACCTGTGACTGAAGAGAGCTGCGTGGAGTTGTCTCTCGAGCTCCCCCACTCAATGACAATGGTTCCGGAATCCTGAGCCTGGGGAGGTTCCACCAACGGTCGGCAGTGCGTGGGTTCTAAGGGAATGCCTGTGCTCGTCTCCCCTGAGGGTTTTCCTCATTTCTCTGTGCCAGGGAATGCTAGGGGTGTTTGCAGGAAATCCCAGTGACAGAGGCTGACTCCCCAAGGTCAGGGAAGGTATTTCTCAGACTTCCCCGAGCAGGGAACACCTGTGACTGAAGAGAGCTGCGTGGAGTTGTCTCTCGAGCTCCCCCACTCAATGACAATGGTTCCGGAATCCTGAGCTTGGGGAGGTTCCACCAACGGTCAGCAGCGCGTGGGTTCTAAGGGAGTGCCTGTGCTCGTCTCCCCTGAGGGTTTTCTTCATGTCTCTGTGCCAGGGAATGCTAGGGGGAGTTGCAGGAAGTCCCAGTGACAGAGGCTGCCTCCCCAAGGTCAGGGAAGGTATTTCTCGCACTTCCCCGAGCAGGGAACACCTGTGACTGAAGAGAGCTGCGTGGAGTTGTCTCTCGAGCTCCCCCACTCAATGACAATGGTTCCGGAATCCTGAGCGTGTGGAGGTTCCACCGACGGTCGGCAGCGCGTGGGTTCTAAGGGAATGCCTGTGCTCGTCTCCCCTGAGGGTTTTCCTAATGTCTCTGTGCCAGGGAATGCTAGGGGGGTTTGCAGGAAATCCCAGTGACAGAGGCTGCCTCCCCAAGGTCAGGGAAGGTATTTCTCATACTTCCCCGAGCAGGGAACACCTGTGACTGAAGAGAGCTGCGTGGAGTTGTCTCTCGAGCTCCCCCACTCAATGAAAATGGTTCCGGAATCCTGAGCGTGGGGAGGTTCCACCAACGGTCGGCAGCGCTTGGGTTCTAAAAGAATGCCTGTGCTCATCTCCCCTGAGGGTTTTCCTCATATCTCTGTGCCAGGGAATGCTAGGAGGGTTTGCAGGAAATCCCAGTGACAGAGGATGCCTCCCCAAGGTCAGGGAAGGTATTTCTCGGACTTCCCCGAGCAGGGAACTCCTGTGACTGAAGAGAGCTGCGTGGAGTTGTCTCTCGAGCTCCCCCATTCAATGACAATGGTTCCGGAATCCTGAGCGTGGGGAGGTTCCACCAACGGTCGGCAGCGCGTGGGTTCTAAGCGAATGCCTGTGCTCGTCTCCCCTGAGGGTTTTCCTCATGTGTCTGTGCCAGGGAATGCTAGGGGGGTTTGCCGGAAATCCCAGTGACAGAGGCTGCCTCCCCAAGGTCAGGGAAGGTATTTCTCGCACTTCCCCGAGCAGGGAACGCCTGTGACTGAAGAGAGCTGCCTGGAGTTTTCACTCGAGCTCCCCATCTCAATGACAATGGTTCTGGAATCTTTAGCGTTGGGAGGTTCCACCAACGGTCGGCAGCGCGTGGGTTCTAACGGAATGCCTGTGCTCGTCTCCCCTTAGTGTTTACCACATGTCTCTGTGCCAGGGAATGCAAGGGGTGTTTGCAGGAATTCCCAGTGACAGAGGCTGCCTCCCCAAGGTCAGGGAACGTATTTCTCAAACTTTCCCGAGCAGGGAACACCTGTGACTGAAGAGAGCTGCGTGGAGTTGTCTCTCGAGCTCCCCCACTCAATGACAATGGTTCCGGAATCCTTAGCGTGGGGAGTTTCCACCAACGGTCGGCCTCGCGTGGGTTCTAAGGGAATGCCTGTGCTCGTCTCCCCTGAGGGTTTTCCTCATGTGTCTGTGCCAGGTAATGCTAGGGGCGTTTGCAGGAAATCCCAGTGACAGAGGCTGCCTCCCCAAGGTCAGGGAAGGTATTTCTCGCACTTCCCCGAGCAGGGAACACCTGTGACTGAAGAGAGCTGCGTGGAGTTGTCTCTCGAGCTCCCCCACTCAATGACAATGGTTCCGGAATCCTGAGCGTGGGGAGGTTCCACCAACGGTCGGCAGTGCGTGGGTTCTAAGGGAATGCCTGTGCTCGTCTCCCCTGAGGGTTTTCCTCATTTCTCTGTGCCAGGGAATGCTAGGGGTGTTTGCAGGAAATCCCAGTGACAGAGGCTGCCTCCCCAAGGTCTGGGAAGTTATTTCTCGGACTTAACTGAGCAGGGAACACCTGTGACTGAAGAGAGCTGCGTGGAGTTTTCTCTCGAGCTCCCCCACTCAATTACAATGGTTCTGGAATCCTGAGCGTGGGGAGGTTCCACCAACGGTCGGCAGCGCGTGGGTTCTAAGGGAATGCCTGTGCTCGTCTCCCCTGAGGGTTTTCCTCATGTCTCTGTGCCAGGGAATGCTAGGAGGGTTTGCAGGAAATCCCAGTGACAGAGGCTGACTCCCCAATGTCAGGGAAGGTATTTCTCAGAATTCCCCGAGCAGGGAACACCTGTGACTGAAGAGAGCTGCGTGGAGTTGTCTCTCGAGCTCCCCCACTCAATGACAATGGTTCCGGAATCCTGAGCGTGGGGAGGTTCCACCAACGGTCAGCAGCGCGTGGGTTCTAAGGGAGTGCCTGTGCTCGTCTCCCCTGAGTGTTTTCTTCATGTCTCTGTGCCAGGGAATGCTAGGGGGGGTTGCAGGAAGTCCCAGTGACAGAGGCTGCCTCCCCAAGGTCAGGGAAGGTATTTCTCGCACTTCCCCGAGCAGGGAACACCTGTGACTGAAGAGAGCTGCGTGGAGTTGTCTCTCGAGCTCCCCCACTCAATGACAATGGTTCCAGAATCCTGAGCGTGGGGAGGTTCCACCAACGGTCGGCAGCGCGTGGGTTCTAAGGGAATGCCTGTGCTCGTCTCCCCTGAGGGTTTTCCTCATGTGTCTGTGCCAGGTAATGCTAGGGGCGTTTGCAGGAAATCCCAGTGACAGAGGCTGCCTCCCCAAGGTCAGGGAAGGTATTTCTCGCACTTCCCCGAGCAGGGAACACCTGTGACTGAAGAGAGCTGCGTGGAGTTGTCTCTCGAGCTCCCCCACTCAATGACAATGGTTCCGGAATCCTGAGCGTGGGGAGGTTCCACCAACGGTCGGCAGTGCGTGGGTACTAAGGGAATGCCTGTGCTCGTCTCCCCTGAGGGTTTTCCTCATTTCTCTGTGCCAGGGAATGCTAGGGGTGTTTGCAGGAAATCCCAGTGACAGAGGCTGCCTCCCCAAGGTCTGGGAAGTTATTTCTCGGACTTAACTGAGCAGGGAACACCTGTGACTGAAGAGAGCTGCGTGGAGTTTTCTCTCGAGCTCCCCCACTCAATTACAATGGTTCCGGAATCCTGAGCGTGGGGAGGTTCCACCAACGGTCGGCAGCGCGTGGGTTCAAAGGGAATGCCTGTGCTCGTCTCCCCTGAGGGTTTTCCTCATGTCTCTGTGCCAGGGAATGCTAGGAGGGTTTGCAGGAAATCCCAGTGACAGAGGCTGACTCCCCAAGGTCAGGGAAGGTATTTCTCAGACTTCCCCGAGCAGGGAACACCTGTGACTGAAGAGAGCTGCGTGGAGTTGTCTCTCGAGCTCCCCCACTCAATGACAATGGTTCCGGAATCCTGAGCGTGGGGAGGTTCCACCAACGGTCAGCAGCGCGTGGGTTCTAAGGGAGTGCCTGTGCTCGTCTCCCCTGAGTGTTTTCTTCATGTCTCTGTGCCAGGGAATGCTAGGGGTGGTTGCAGGAAGTCCCAGTGACAGAGGCTGCCTCCCCAAGGTCAGGGAAGTTATTTCTCGCACTTCCCCGAGCAGGGAACACCTGTGACTGAAGAGAGCTGCGTGGAGTTGTCTCTCGAGCTCCCCCACTCAATGACAATGGTTCCGGAATCCTGAGCGTGTGGAGGTTCCACCAACGGTCGGCAGCGCGTGGGTTCTAAAAGAATGCCTGTGCTCGTCTCCCCTGAGTGTTTTCCTCATTTCTCTCTGCCAGGGAATGCTAGGGGGGTTTGCAGGAAATCCCAGTGACAGAGGCTGCCTCCCCAAGGACAGGGAAGGTATTTCTCAAACTTCGCCGAGCAGGGAACACCTGTGACTGAAGAGAGCTGCGTGGAGTTGTCTCTCGAGCTCCCCCACTCAATGACAATGGTTCCGGAATCCTGAGCGTGGGGAGGTTCCACCAACGGTCGGCAGCACGTGGGTTCTAAGGGAATGCCTGTGTTCGTCTCCCCTGAGGGTTTTCCTCATGTCTCTCTGCCAGGGAATGCTAGGGGGTGTTGCAGGAAATCCCAGTGACAGAGGCTGCATCCCCAAGGTCAGGGAAGGTATTCTTGGACTTCCCCGAGCAGGGAACACCTGTGAATGAAGAGAGCTGTGTTGAGTTGTCTCTCGAGCTCCCCCACTCAATGACAATGGTTCCGGAATCCTGAGCGTGGGGAGGTTCCACCAACGGTCGGCAGCGCGTGGGTTCTAACGGAATGCCTGTGCTCGTCTCCCCTGAGTGTTTACCACATGTCTCTGTGCCAGGGAATGCTAGGGGTGTTTGCAGGAAATCCCAGTGACAGAGGCTGCCTCCCCAAGGTCAGGGAACGTATTTCTCAAACTTCCCCAAGCAGGGAACACCTGTGACTGAAGAGAGCTGCGTGGAGTTGTCTCTCGAGCTCCCCCACTCAATGACAATGGTTCCGGAATCCTGAGCGTGGGGAGGTTCCACCAACGGTCGGCAGCGCGTGGGTTCTAAGGGAATGCCTGTGCTCGTCTCCCCTGAGGGTTTTCCTCATGTGTCTGTGCCAGGTAATGCTAGGGGCGTTTGCAGGAAATCCCAGTGACAGAGGCTGCCTCCCCAAGGTCAGGGAAGGTATTTCTCGCACTTCCCCGAGCAGGCAACACCTGTGACTGAAGAGAGCTGCGTGGAGTTGTCTCTCGAGCTCCCCCACTCAATGACAATGTTTCCGGAATCCTGAGCGTGGGGAGGTTCCACCAACGGTCGGCAGCGCGTGGGTTCTAAAGGAATGCCTGTGCTCGTCTCCCCTGAGGGTTTTCCTCATTTCTCTGTGCCAGGGAATGCTAGGGGTGTTTGCAGGAAATCCCAGTGACAGAGGCTGCCTCCCCAAGGTCTGGGAAGGTATTTCTCGGACTTAACTTAGCAGGGAACACCTGTGACTGAAGAGAGCTGCGTGGAGTTTTCTCTCGAGCTCCCCCACTCAATTACAATGGTTCCGGAATCCTGAGCATGGGGAGGTTCCACCAACGGTCGGCAGCGCGTGGGTTCTAAGGGAATGCCTGTGCTCGTCTCCCCTGAGTGTTTTCCTCATGTCTCTGTGCCAGGGAATGCTAGGAGGGTTTGCAGGAAATCCCAGTGACAGAGGCTGACTCCCCAAGGTCAGGGAAGGTATTTCTCGGACTTCCCCGTGCAGGGAACACCTGTGACTGAAGAGAGCTGCGTGGAGTTGTCTCTCGAGCTCCCCCACTCAATGACAATGGTTCCGGAATCCTGAGCGTGGGGAGGTTCCACCAACGGTCGGCAGCGCGTGGATTCTCAGGGAATGCCTGTGCTCATCTCCCCTGAGGATTTTCCTCATGTCTCTGTGCCAGGGAATGCTAGGGGTTGTTGCAGGAAATCCCAGTGACAGAGGCTGCCTCCCCAAGGTCAGGGAAGGTATTTCTCGGACTTCCCCGAGCAGGGAACACCTGTGACTGAAGAGAGCTGCGTGGAGTTTTTTCTCGTGCTCCCCCACTCAATGACAATGGTTCGGGAATCCTGAGCGTGGGAGGTTCCACCAACGGTCGGCAGCGCGTGGGTTCTAGGGAATGCCAGTGCTCGTCTCCCCTGAGGGTTTTCCTCATGTCTCTGTGCCAGGGAATGCTAGGGGGGTTTGCAGGAAATCCCAGTGACAGAGGCTGCCTCCACAAGGTCAGGGAAGGTATTTCTCGCACTTCCCCGAGCAGGGAACGCCTGTGAATGAAGAGAGCTGCGTGGAGTTTTCACTCGAGCTCCCCATCTCAATGACAATGGTTCCGGAATCCTGAGCGTGGGGAGGTTCCACCAACGGTCGGCAGCGCGTGGGTTCTAACGGAATGCCTGTGATCGTCTCCCCTGAGTGTTTACCACATGTCTCTGTGCCAGGGAATGCTAGGGGTGTTTGCAGGAATTCCCAGTGACAGAGGCTGCCTCCCCAAGGTCAGGAAAGGTATTTCTCGGACTTCCCCGCGCAGGGAACACCTGTGACTGAAGAGAGCTGCGTGGAGTTGTCTCTCGAGCTCCCCCACTCAATGACAATGGTTCCGGAATCCTGAGCGTGGGGAGGTTCCACCAACGGTCGGCAGCGCGTGGGTTCTAGGGAATGCCTGTGCTCGTCTCCCCTGAGTGTTTTCCTCATGTCTCTGTGCCAGGGAATGCTAGGGGGTGTTGCAGGAAATCCAAGTGACAGAGGCTGCCTCCCCAAGGTCAGGGAAGGTATTTCTCGGACTTCCCCGGGCAGGGAACACCTGTGACTGAAGAGAGCTGCGTGGAGTTGTCTCTCGAGCTCCCCCACTCAATGACAATGTTTCCGGAATCCTGAGCGTGGGGAGGTTCCACCAACGGTCGGCAGCGCGTGGGTTCTAAGGGAATGCCTGTGCTCGTCTCCCCTGAGGGTTTTCCTCATGTCTCTGTGCCAGGTAATGCTAGGGGGGTTTGCAGGAAATCCCAGTGACAGAGGCTGCCTCCCCAAGGTCAGGGAAGGTATTTCTCGCACTTCCCGAGCAGGCAACACCTGTGACTGAAGAGAGCTGCGTGGAGTTGTCTCTCGAGCTCCCCCACTCAATGACAATGGTTCCGGAATCCTGAGCGTGGGGAGGTTCCACCAACGGTCGGCAGCGCGTGGGTTCTAAGCAAATGCCTGTGCTCGTCTCCCCTGAGGGTTTTCCTCATGTGTCTGTGCCAGGGAATGCTAGGGGGGTTTGCCGGAAATCCCAGTGACAGAGGCTGCCTCCCCAAGGTCAGGGAAGGTATTTCTCGCACTTCCCCGAGCAGGGAACGCCTGTGATTGAAGAGAGCTGCGTGGAGTTTTCACTCGAGCTCCCCATCTCAATGACAATGGTTCCGGAATCCTGAGCGTGGGGAGGTTCCACCAACGGTCGGCAGCGCGTGGGTTCTAACGGAATGCCTGTGCTCGTCTCCCTTGAGTGTTTACCACATGTCTCTGTGCCAGGGAATGCTAGGGGTGTTTGCAGGAAATCCCAGTGACAGAGGCTGCCTCCCCAAGGTCAGGGAAGGTATTTCTCGGACTTCCCCGAGCAGGGAACACCTGTGACTGAAGAGAGCTGCGTGGAGTTGTCTCTCGAGCTCCCCCACTCAATGACAGTGGTTCCGGAATCCTGAGCGTGGGGAGGTTCCACCAACGGTCAGCAGCGCGTGGATTCTAAGGGAATGCCTGTGCTCAACTCCCCTGAGGGTTTTCCTCATGTCTCTTTGCCAGGGAATGCTAGGGGATGCTGCAGGAAATCCCAGTGACAGAGGCTGCCTCCCCAAGGTCAGGGAAGGTATTTCTCGGACTTCCCCGGACAGGGAACACCTGTGACTGAAGAGAGCTGCGTGGAGTTGTCTCTCGATCTCCCCCACTCAATGAAAATGGTTCCGGAATCCTGAGCGTGGGGAGGTTCCACCAACGGTCGGCAGCGCGTGGGTTCTAAAGGAATGCCTGTGCTCGTCTCCCCTGAGGGTTTTCCTCATTTCTCTGTGCCAGGGAATGCTAGGGGGGTTTGCAGGAAATCCCAGTGACAGAGGCTGCCTCCCCAAGGTCAGGGAAAGTATTTCTCGGACTTCCCCGAGCAGGGAACACCTGTGACTGAAGAGAGCTGCGTGGAGTTTTCTCTCGAGGTCCCCCACTCAATGACAATGGTTCCGGAATCCTGAGCGTGGGGAGGTTCCACCAACGGTCGGCAGCGCTTGGGTTCTAACGAAATGCCTGTGCTCGTCTCCCCTGAGCGTTTTCCTCATGTCTCTGTGCCAGGGAATGCTCGGGGGATTTGCAGGAAATCCCAGTGACAGAGGCTGCTTCCCCAAGGTCAGGGAAGGTATTTCTCGGACTTCCCCTAGCAGGGAACACCTGTGACTGAAGAGAGCATCGTGGAGTTGTCTCTCGAGCTCCCCCACTCAATGACAATGGTTCCGGAATCCTGAGCGTAGGGAGGTTCCACCAACGGTCGGTAGCGCGTGGGTTCTAAGGGAATGCCTGTTCTAATCTCCCCTGAGGGTTTTCGTCATGTCTCTGTGCCAGGGAATGCTAGGGGGGGTGCAGGAAATCCCAGTGACATAGGCTGCCTCCCAAAGGGCAGGGAAGTTATTTCTCGGACTTCCCCTAGCAGGGAACACCTGTGACTGAAGAGAGCTGCGTGGAGTTGTCTCCCGAGCTCCCCCAATCAATGACAATGGTTCTGGAATCCTGAGCGTGGGGAGGTTCCACCAACGGTCGGCAGCGCGTGGGTTCTAATGGAGTGCCTGTGGTCGTCTCCCCTGAGGGTTTTCTTCATGTCTCTGTGCCAGGGAATGCTAGGGGGGGTTGCAGGAAATCCCAGTGACAGAGGATGCCTCCCCAAGGTCAGGGAATGTTTATCTCGCACTTCCCCGAGCAGGGAACACCTGTGATTGAAGAGAGCTGCGTCGAGTTGTCTCTCGAACTCCCCCACTCAATGACAATGGTTCCGGAATCCTGAGCGTGTGGAGGTTCCACCAACGGTCAGCAGCGCGTGGGTTCTAAGGGAGTGCCTGTGCTCGTCTCCCCTGAGGGTTTTCTTCATGTCTCTGTGCCAGGGAATGCTAGGGGGGGTTGCAGGAATTCCCAGTGACAGAGGCTGCCTCCCCAAGGTCAGGGAAGGTATTTCTCGCACTTCCCCGAGCAGGGAACACCTCTGACTGAAGAGAGCTGCGTGGAGTTGTCTCTCGAGCTCCCCCACTCAATGAAAATGGTTCCGGAATCCTGAGCGTGGGGAGGTTCCACCAACGGTCGGCAGCGCTTGGGTTCTAAAAGAATGCCTGTGCTCGTCTCCCCTGAGTGTTTTCCTCATTTCTCTGTGCCAGGGAATGCTAGGGGGGTTTGCAGGAAATCCCAGTGACAGAGGCTGCCTCCCCAAGGTCAGGGAAGGTATTTCTCAAACTTCCCCAAGCAGGGAACACCTGTGACTGAAGAGAGCTGCGTGGAGTTGTCTCTCGAGCTCCCCCACTCAATGACAATGGTTCCGGAATCCTGAGCGTGGGGAGGTTCCACCAACGGTCGGCAGCGCGTGGGTTCTAAGGGAATGCCTGTGCTCGTCTCCCCTGAGTGTTTTCCTCATGTCTCTGTGCCAGGGAATGCTAGGGGGGGTTGCAGGAATTCCCAGTGACAGAGGCTGCCTCCCCAAGGTCAGGGAAGTTATTTCTCGGACTTCCCCGAGCAGGGAACACCTGTGACTGAAGAGAGCTGCGTGGAGTTGTCTCTCGAGCTCCCCCACTCAATGACAATGGTTCCGGAATCCTTAGCGTGGGGAGGTTCCACCAACGGTCGGCAGCGCGTGTGTTCTAAGGGAATGCCTGTGCTCGTCTCCCCTGAGGGTTTTCCTCATGTGTCTGTGCCAGGTAATGCTAGGGGCGTTTGCAGGAAATCCCAGTGACAGAGGCTGCCTCCCCAAGGTCAGGGAAGGTATTTCTCGCACTTCCCCGAGCAGGGAACACCTGTGACTGAAGAGAGCTGCGTGGAGTTGTCTCTCGAGCTCCCCCACTCAATGACAATGGTTCCGGAATCCTGAGCGTGTGGAGATTCCACCAACGGTCGGCAGCGCGTGGGTTCTAAAAGAATGCCTGTGCTGGTCTCCCCTGAGGGTTTTCCTCATTTCTCTGTGCCAGGGAATGCTAGGGGGGTTTGCAGGAAATGCCAGTGACAGAGGCTGCCTCCCCAAGGTCAGGGAAGGTGTTTCTCAAACTTCGCCGAGCAGGGAACACCTGTGACTGAAGAGAGCTGCGTGGAGTTGTCTCTCGAGCTCCCCCCCTCAATGACAATGGTTCCGGAATCCTGAGCGTGGGGAGGTTCCACCAACGGTCGGCAGCACGTGGGTTCTAAGGGAATGCCTGTGTTCGTCTCCCCTGAGTGTTTTCCTCATGTCTCTCTGCCAGGGAATGCTAGGGTGTGTTGCAGGAAATCCCAGTGACAGAGGCTGCATCCCCAAGGTCAGGGAAGGTATTCTTGGACTTCCCCGAGCAGGGAACACCTGTGACTGAAGAGAGCTGCGTGGAGATGTCTCTCGAGCTCCCCCACTCAATGACAATGGTTCCGGAATCCTGAGCGTGGGGAGGTTCCACCAACGGTCGGCAGCGCGTGGTTTCTAAGGGAATGCCTGTGCTCATCTCCCCTGAGGGTTTTCCTCATGTCTCTGTGCCAGGGAATGCTAGGAGGGTTTGCAGGAAATCCCAGTGACAGAGGCTGCCTCCCCAAGGTCAGGGAAGTTATTTCTCGGACTTCCCCGAGCAGGGAACACCTGTGACTGAAGAGAGCTGCGTGGAGTTGTCTCTCGAGCTCCCCCATTCAATGACAATGGTTCCGGAATCCTGAGCGTGGGGAAGTTCCACCAACGGTCGGCAGCGCGTGGGTTCTAAGCGAATGCCTGTGCTCGTCTCCCCTGAGGGTTTTCCTCATGTGTCTGTGCCAGGGAATGCTATGGGGGTTTGCCGGAAATCCCAGTGACAGAGGCTTCCTCCCCAAGGTCAGGGAAGGTATTTCTCGCACTTCCCCGAGCAGGGAACGCCTGTGACTGAAGAGAGCTGCCTGGAGTTTTCACTCGAGCTCCCCATCTCAATGACAATGGTTCCGGAATCCTTAGCGTGGGGAGGTTCCACCAACGGTCGGCAGCGCGTGGGTTCTAACGGAATGCCTGTGCTCGTCTCCCCTGAGTGTTTACCACATGTCTCTGTGCCAGGGAATGCTAGGGGTGTTTGCAGGAAATCCCAGTGACAGAGGCTGCCTCCCCAAGGTCAGGGAACGTATTTCTCAAACTTCCCCAAGCAGGGAACACCTGTGACTGAAGAGAGCTGCGTGCAGTTGTCTCTCGAGCTCCCCCACTCAATGACAATGGTTCCGGAATCCTGAGCGTGGGGAGGTTCCACCAACGGTCGGCAGCGCGTGGGTTCTATGGGAATGCCTGTGCTCGTCTCCCCTGAGTGTTTTCCTCATGTCTCTGTGCCAGGGAATGCTAGGGGGGGTTGCAGGAATTCCCAGTGACAGAGGCTGCCTCCCCAAGGTCAGGGAAGGTATTTCTCGCACTTCCCCGAGTAGGGAACACCTGTGACTGAAGAGAGCTGCGTGGAGTTGTCTCTCGAGCTCCCCCACTCAATGACAATGGTTCCGGAATCCTGAGCGTGTGGAGGTTCCACCAACGGTCGGCAGCGCGTGGGTTCTAAGGGAATGCCTGTGCTCGTCTCCCCTGAGGGTTTTCCACATGTCTCTGTGCCAAGGAATGCTAGGGGGGTTTGCAGGAAATCCCAGTGACAGAGGCTGCCTCCCCAAGGTCAGGGAAGGTATTTCTCATACTTCCCCGAGCAGGGAACACCTGTGACTGAAGAGAGCTGCGTGGAGTTGTCTCTCGAGCTCCCCCACTCAATGAAAATGGTTCCGGAATCCTGAGCGTGGGGAGGTTCCACCAACGGTCGGCAGCGCGTGGGTTCTAAAAGAATGCCTGTGCTCGTCTCCCCTGAGTGTTTTCCTCATTTCTCTGTGCCAGGGAATGCTGGGGGGGTTTGCAGGAAATCCCAGTGACAGAGGCTGCCTCCCCAAGGTCAGGGAAGGTATTTCTCAAACTTCGCCGAGCAGGGAACACCTGTGACTGAAGAGAGCTGCGTGGAGTTGTCTCTCGAGCTCCCCCACTCAATGACAATGGTTCCGGAATCCTGAGCGTGGGGAGGTTCCACCAACGGTCGGCAGCACGTGGGTTCTAAGGGAATGCCTGTGTTCGTCTCCCCTGAGGGTTTTCCTCATGTCTCTCTGCCAGGGAATGCTAGGGGGTGTTGCAGGAAATCCCAGTGACAGAGGCTGCATCCCCAAGGTCAGGGAAGGTATTCTTGGACTTCCCCGAGCAGGGAACACCTGTGAATGAAGAGAGCTGTGTTGAGTTGTCTCTCGAGCTCCCCCACTCAATGACAATGGTTCCGGAATCCTGAGCGTGGGGAGGTTCCACCAACGGTCGGCAGCGCGTGGTTTCTAAGGGAATGCCTGTGCTCAACTCCCCTGAGGGTTTTCCTCATGTCTCTGTGCCAGGGAATGCTAGGAGGGTTTGCAGGAAATCCCAGTGACAGAGGCTGCCTCCCCAAGGTCAGGGAAGGTATTTCTCGGACTTCCCCGGGCAGGGAACACCTGTGACTGAAGAGAGCTGCGTGGAGTTGTCTCTCGAGCTCCCCCATTCAATGACAATGGTTCCGGAATCCTGAGCGTGGGGAGGTTCCACCAACGGTCGGCAGCGCGTGGGTTCTAAGCGAATGCCTGTGCTCGTCTCCCCTGAGGGTTTTCCTCATGTGTCTGTGCCAGGGAATGCTATGGGGTTTTGCCGGAAATCCCAGTGACAGAGGCTGCCTCCCCAAGGTCAGGGAAGGTATTTCTCGCACTTCCCCGAGCAGGGAACGCCTGTGACTGAAGAGAGCTGCCTGGAGTTTTCACTCGAGCTCCAGATCTCAATGACAATGGTTCCGGAATCCTTAGCGTGGGGAGGTTCCACCAACGGTCGGCAGCGCGTGGGTTCTAACGGAATGCCTGTGCTCGTCTCCCCTGAGTGTTTACCACATGTCTCTGTGCCAGGGAATGCTAGGGGTGTTTGCAGGAAATCCCAGTGACAGAGGCTGCCTCCCCAAGGTCAGGGAAGGTATTTCTCAAACTTCCCCAAGCAGGGAACACCTGTGACTGAAGAGAGCTGCGTGGAGTTTTCTCTCGAGCTCCCCCACTCAATGACAATGTTTCCGGAATCCTGAGCGTGGGGAGGTTCCACCAACGGTCGGCAGCGCGTGGGTTCTAAGGGAATGCCTGTGCTCGTCTCCCCTGAGTGTTTTCCTCATGTCTCTGTGCCATGGAATGCTATGGGGGGTTGCAGGAATTCCCAGTGACAGAGGCTGCCTCCCCAAGGTCAGGGAAGCTATTTCTCGGACTTCCACGAGCAGGGAACACCTGTGACTGAAGAGAGCTGCGTGGAGTTGTCTCTCGAGCTCCCCCACTCAATGACAATGGTTCCGGAATCCTGAGCGTGGGGAGGTTCCACCAACGGTCGGCAGCGCGTGGGTTCTAAGGGAATGCCTGTGCTCGTCTCCCCTGAGGGTTTTCCTCATGTTTCTGTGCCAGGTAATCCTAGGGGCGTTTGCAGGAAATCCCAGTGACAGAGGCTGCCTCCCCAAGGTCAGGGAAGGTATTTCTCGCACTTCCCCGAGCAGGCAACACCTGTGACTGAAGAGAGCTGCGTGGAGTTGTCTCTCGAGCTCCCCCACTCAATGACAATGTTTCCGGAATCCTGAGCGTGGGGAGGTTCCACCAACGGTCGGCAGCGCGTGGGTTCTAAGGGAATGCCTGTGCTCGTCTCCCCTGAGGGTTTTCCTTATTTCTCTGTGCCAGGGAATGCTAGGGGTGTTTGCAGGAAATCCCAGTGACAGAGTCTGCCTCCCCAAGGTCTGGGAAGGTATTTCTCGGACTTAACTGAGCAGGGAACACCTGTGACTGAAGAGAGCTGCGTGGAGTTTTCTCTCGAGCTCCCCCACTCAATTACAATGGTTCCGGAATCCTGAGCATGGGGAGGTTCCACCAACGGTCGGCAGCGCGTTGGTTCTAAGGGAATGCCTGTGCTCGTCTCCCCTGAGGGTTTTCCTCATGTCTCTGTGCCAGGGAATGCTAGGAGGGTTTGCAGGAAATCCCAGTGACAGAGGCTGACTCCCCAAGGTCAGGGAAGGTATTTCTCGGACTTCCCCGAGCAGGGAACACCTGTGACTGAAGAGAGCTGCGTGGAGTTTTCTCTCGAGCTCCCCCACTCAATGACAATGGTTCCGGAATCCTGAGCGTGGGGAGGTTCCACCAACGGTCGGCAGCGCGTGGGTTCTAAGCGAATGCCTGTGCTCGTCTCCCCTGAGGGTTTTCCTCATGTGTCTGTGCCAGGGAATGCTATGGGGTTTTGCCGGAAATCCCAGTGACAGAGGCTGCCTCCCCAAGGTCAGGGAAGGTATTTCTCGCACTTCCCCGAGCAGGGAACGCCTGTGACTGAAGAGAGCTGCCTGGAGTTTTCACTCGAGCTCCAGATCTCAATGACAATGGTTCCGGAATCCTTAGCGTGGGGAGGTTCCACCAACGGTCGGCAGCGCGTGGGTTCTAACGGAATGCCTGTGCTCGTCTCCCCTGAGTGTTTACCACATGTCTCTGTGCCAGGGAATGCTAGGGGTGTTTGCAGGAAATCCCAGTGACAGAGGCTGCCTCCCCAAGGTCAGGGAAGGTATTTCTCAAACTTCCCCAAGCAGGGAACACCTGTGACTGAAGAGAGCTGCGTGGAGTTTTCTCTCGAGCTCCCCCACTCAATGACAATGTTTCCGGAATCCTGAGCGTGGGGAGGTTCCACCAACGGTCGGCAGCGCGTGGGTTCTAAGGGAATGCCTGTGCTCGTCTCCCCTGAGTGTTTTCCTCATGTCTCTGTGCCATGGAATGCTAGGGGGGGTTGCAGGAATTCCCAGTGACAGAGGCTGCCTCCCCAAGGTCAGGGAAGCTATTTCTCGGACTTCCACGAGCAGGGAACACCTGTGACTGAAGAGAGCTGCGTGGAGTTGTCTCTCGAGCTCCCCCACTCAATGACAATGGTTCCGGAATCCTGAGCGTGGGGAGGTTCCACCAACGGTCGGCAGCGCGTGGGTTCTAAGGGAATGCCTGTGCTCGTCTCCCCTGAGGGTTTTCCTCATGTTTCTGTGCCAGGTAATCCTAGGGGCGTTTGCAGGAAATCCCAGTGACAGAGGCTGCCTCCCCAAGGTCAGGGAAGGTATTTCTCGCACTTCCCCGAGCAGGCAACACTTGTGACTGAAGAGAGCTGCGTGGAGTTGTCTCTCGAGCTCCCCCACTCAATGACAATGTTTCCGGAATCCTGAGCGTGGGGAGGTTCCACCAACGGTCGGCAGCGCGTGGGTTCTAAGGGAATGCCTGTGCTCGTCTCCCCTGAGGGTTTTCCTTATTTCTCTGTGCCAGGGAATGCTAGGGGTGTTTGCAGGAAATCCCAGTGACAGAGTCTGCCTCCCCAAGGTCTGGGAAGGTATTTCTCGGACTTAACTGAGCAGGGAACACCTGTGACTGAAGAGAGCTGCGTGGAGTTTTCTCTCGAGCTCCCCCACTCAATTACAATGGTTCCGGAATCCTGAGCATGGGGAGGTTCCACCAACGGTCGGCAGCGCGTTGGTTCTAAGGGAATGCCTGTGCTCGTCTCCCCTGAGGGTTTTCCTCATGTCTCTGTGCCAGGGAATGCTAGGAGGGTTTGCAGGAAATCCCAGTGACAGAGGCTGACTCCCCAAGGTCAGGGAAGGTATTTCTCGGACTTCCCCGAGCAGGGAACACCTGTGACTGAAGAGAGCTGCGTGGAGTTTTCTCTCGAGCTCCCCCACTCAATGACAATGGTTCCGGAATCCTGAGCGTGGGGAGGTTCCACCAACGGTCGGCAGCGCGTGGATTCTCAGGGAATGCCTGTGCTCATCTCCCCTGAGGGTTTTCCTCATGTCTCTGTGCCAGGGAATGCTAGGGGGTGTTGCAGGAAATCCCAGTGACAGAGGCTGCCTCCCCATGGTCAGGGAAGGTATTTCTCGGACTTCCCCGAGCAGGGAACACCTGTGACTGAAGAGAGCTGCGTGGAGTTGTCTCTCGTGCTCCCCCACTCAATGACAATGGTTCGGGAATCCTGAGCGTGGGAGGTTCCACCAACGGTCGGCAGCGCGTGGGTTCTAGGGAATGCCAGTGCTCGTCTCCCCTGAGGGTTTTCCTCATGTCTCTGTGCCAGGGAATGCTAGGGGGGTTTGCAGGAAATCCCAGTGACAGAGGCTGCCTCCACATGTTCAGGGAAGGTATTTCTCGCCCTTCCCCGAGCAGGGAACGCCTGTGACTGAAGAGAGCTGCGTGGAGTTTTCACTCGAGCTCCCCATCTCAATGACAATGGTTCCGGAATCCTGAGCGTGGGGAGGTTCCACCAACGGTCGGCAGCGCGTGGGTTCTAACGGAATGCCTGTGATCGTCTCCCCTGAGTGTTTACCACATGTCCCTGTGCCAGGGAATGCTAGGGGTGTTTGCAGGAATTCCCAGTGACAGAGGCTGCCTCCCCAAGGTCAGGAAAGGTATTTCTCGGACTTCCCCGGGCAGGGAACACCTGTGACTGAAGAGAGCTGCGTGGAGTTGTCTCTCGAGCTCCCCCACTCAATGACAATGGTTCCGGAATCCTGAGCGTGGGGAGGTTCCACCAACGGTCGGCAGCGCGTGGGTTCTAAGGGAATGCCTGTGCTCGTCTCCCCTGAGGATTTTCCTCATGTGTCTGTGCCAGGTAATGCTAGGGGGTGTTGCAGGAAATCCCAGTGACAGAGGCTGCCTCCCCAAGGTCAGGGAAGGTATTTCTCGCACTTCCCGAGCAGGCAACACCTGTGACTGAAGAGAGCTGCGTGGAGTTGTCTCTCGAGCTCCCCCACTCAATGACAATGGTTCCGGAATCCTGAGCGTGGGGAGGTTCCACCAACGGTCGGCAGCGCGTGGGTTCTAAGGGAATGCCTGTGCTCGTCTCCCCTGAGGGTTTTCCTCATATCTCTGTGCCAGGGAATGCTAGGGAGGTTTGCAGGAAATCCCAGTGACAGAGGCTGCCTCCCCAAGGTCAGGAAAGATATTTCTCGGACTTCCCCGAGCAGGGAACACCTGTGACTGAAGAGAGCTGCGTGGAGTTGTCTCTCGAGCTCCCCCACTCAATGACAATGGTTCCGGAATCCTGAGCGTGGGGAGGTTCCACCAACGGTCGGCAGCGCGTGGGTTCTAAAAGAATGCCTGTGCTCGTCTCCCCTGAGGGTTTTCCTCATTTCTCTGTGCCAGGGAATGCTAGGGAGGTTTGCAGGAAATCCCAGTGACAGAGGCTGCCTCCCCAAGGTCAGGAAAGGTATTTCTCGGACTTCCCCGAGCAGGGAACACCTGTGACTGAAGAGAGCTGCGTGGAGTTGTCTCTCGAGCTCCCCCACTCAATGACAATGGTTCCGGAATCCTGAGCGTGGGGAGGTTCCACCAACGGTCGGCAGCGCGTGGGTTCTAAGGGAATGCCTGTGCTCGTCTCCCCTGAGTGTTTTCCTCATGTCTCTGTGCCAGGGAATGCTGGGGGGGGTTGCAGGAATTCCCAGTGACAGAGGCTGCCTCCCCAAGGTCAGGGAAGGTATTTCTCGGACTTCCCCGAGCAGGGAACACCTGTGACTGAAGAGAGCTGCGTGGAGTTGTCTCTCGAGCTCCCCCACTCAATGACAATGGTTCCGGAATCCTGAGCGTGGGGAGGTTCCACCAACGGTCGGCAGCGCGTGGGTTCTAAGGGAATGCCTGTGCTCGTCTCCCCTGAGGGTTTTCCTCATTTCTCTGTGCCAGGGAATGCTATGGGGGTTTGCAGGAAATCCCAGTGACAGAGGCTGCCTCCCCAAGGTCAGGGAAGGTGTTTCTCAAACTTCGCCGAGCAGGGAACACCTGTGACTGAAGAGAGCTGCGTGGAGTTGTCTCTCGAGCTCCCCCACTCAATGACAATGGTTCCGGAATCCTGAGCGTGGGGAGGTTCCACCAACGGTCAGCAGCACGTGGGTTTTAAGGGAATGCCTGTGTTCGTCTCCCCTGAGTGTTTTCCTCATGTCTCTCTGCCAGGGAATGCTAGGGGGTGTTGCAGGAAATCCCAGTGACAGAGGCTGCATCCCCAAGGTCAGGGAAGGTATTCTTGGACTTCCCCGAGCAGGGAACACCTGTGACTGAAGAGAGCTGCGTGGAGTTGTCTCTCGAGCTCCCCCACTCAATGACAATGGTTCCGGAATCCTGAGCATGGGGAGGTTCCACCAACGGTCGGCAGCGCGTGGTTTCTAAGGGAATGCCTGTGCTCATCTCCCCTGAGGGTTTTCCTCATGTCTCTGTGCCAGGGAATGCTAGGAGGGTTTGCAGGAAATCCCAGTGACAGAGGCTGCCTCCCCAAGGTCAGGGAAGGTATTTCTCGGACTTCCCCGAGCAGGGAACACCTGTGACTGAAGAGAGCTGCGTGGAGTTGTCTCTCGAGCTCTCCCATTCAATGACAATGGTTCCGGAATCCTGAGCGTGGGGAAGTTCCACCAACGGTCGGCAGCGCGTGGGTTCTAAGCGAATGCCTGTGCTCGTCTCCCCTGAGGGTTTTCCTCATGTGTCTGTGCCAGGGAATGCTATGGGGGTTTGCCGGAAATCCCAGTGACAGAGGCTGCCTCCCCAAGGTCAGGGAAGGTATTTCTCGCACTTCCCCGAGCAGGGAACGCCTGTGACTGAAGAGAGCTGCCTGGAGTTTTCACTGGAGCTCCCCATCTCAATGACAATGGTTCCGGAGTCCTGAGCGTGGGGAGGTTCCACCAACGGTCGGCAGCGCGTGGGTTCTAAGGGAATGCCTGTGCTCGTCTCCCCTGAGTGTTTACCACATGTCTCTGTGCCAGGGAATGCTAGGGGTGTTTGCAGGAAATCCCAGTGACAGAGGCTGCCTCCCCAAGGTCAGGGAACGTATTTCTCAAACTTCCCCAAGCAGGGAACACCTGTGACTGAAGAGAGCTGCGTGGAGTTGTCTCTCGAGGTCCCCCACTCAATGACAATGGTTCCGGAGTCCTGAGCGTGGGGAGGTTCCACCAACGGTCGGCAGCGCGTGGGTTCTAAGGGAATGCCTGTGCTCGTCTCCCCTGAGTGTTTTCCTCATGTCTCTGTGCCAAAGAATGCTAGGGGTTGTTGCAGGAATTCCCAGTGACAGAGGCTGCCTCCCCAAGGTCAGGGAAGGTATTTCTCGGACTTCCCCGAGCAGGGAACACCTGTGACTGAAGAGAGCTGCGTGGAGTTGTCTCTCGAGGTCCCCCACTCAATGACAATGGTTCCGGAGTCCTGAGCGTGGGGAGGTTCCACCAACGGTCGGCAGCGCGTGGGTTCTAAGGGAATGCCTGTGCTCGTCTCCCCTGAGTGTTTTCCTCATGTCTCTGTGCCAAAGAATGCTAGGGGGGGTTGCAGGAATTCCCAGTGACAGAGGCTGCCTCCCCAAGGTCAGGGAAGGTATTTCTCGGACTTCCCCGAGCAGGGAACACCTGTGACTGAAGAGAGCTGCGTGGAGTTGTCTCTCGAGCTCCCCCACTCAATGACAATTGTTCCGGAATCCTGAGCGTGTGGAGGTTCCACCAACGGTCGGCAGCGCGTGGGTTCTAAGGGAATGCCTGTGCTCGTCTCCCCTGAGGGTTTTCCTCATGTCTCTGTGCCAGGGAATGCTAGGGGGGTTTGCAGGAAATCCCAGTGACAGAGGCTGCCTCCCCAAGGTCAGGGAAGGTATTTCTCATACTTCCCCGAGCAGGGAACACCTGTGACTGAAGAGAGCTGCGTGGAGTTGTCTCTCGAGCTCCCCCACTCAATGAAAATGGTTCCGGAATCCTGAGCGTGGGGAGGTTCCACCAACGGTCGGCAGCGCGTGGGTTCTAAAAGAATGCCTGTGCTCGTCTCCCCTGAGTGTTTTCCTCATTTCTCTGTGCCAGGGAATGCTGGGGGGGTTTGAAGGAAATCCCAGTGACAGAGGCTGCCTCCCCAAGGTCAGGGAAGGTATTTCTCAAACTTCGCCGAGCAGGGAACACCTGTGACTGAAGAGAGCTGCGTGGAGTTGTCTCTCGAGCTCCCCCACTCAATGACAATGGTTCCGGAATCCTGAGCGTGGGGAGGTTCCACCAACGGTCGGCAGCACGTGGGTTCTAAGGGAATGCCTGTGTTCGTCTCCCCTGAGTGTTTTCCTCATGTCTCTCTGCCAGGGAATGCTAGGGGGTGTTGCAGGAAATCCCAGTGACAGAGGCTGCATCCCCAAGGTCAGGGAAGGTATTCTTGGACTTCCCCGAGCAGGGAACACCTGTGAATGAAGAGAGCTGTGTTGAGTTGTCTCTCGAGCTCCCCGACTCAATGACAATGGTTCCGGAATCCTGAGCGTGGGGAGGTTCCACCAACGGTCGGCAGCGCGTGGTTTCTAAGGGAATGCCTGTGCTCATCTCCCCTGAGGGTTTTCCTCATGTCTCTGTGCCAGGGAATGCTAGGAGGATTTGCAGGAATTCCCAGTGACAGAGGCTGCCTCCCCAAGGTCAGGGAAGGTATTTCTCGGACTTCCCCGAGCAGGGAACACCTGTGATTGAAGAGAGCTGCGTGGAGTTGTCTCTCGAGCTCCCCCATTCAATGACAATGGTTCCGGAATCCTGAGCGTGGGGAGGTTCCACCAACGGTCGGCAGCGCGTGGGTTCTAAGCGAATGCCTGTGCTCGTCTCCCCTGAGGGTTTTCCTCATGTGTCTGTGCCAGGGAATGCTATGGGGGTTTGCCGGAAATCCCAGTGACAGAGGCTGCCTCCCCAAGGTCAGGGAAGGTATTTCTCTCACTTCCCCGAGCAGGGAACGCCTGTGACTGAAGAGAGCTGCCTGGAGTTTTCACTCGAGCTCCCCATCTCAATGACAATGGTTCCGGAATCCTTAGCGTGGGGAGGTTCCACCAACGGTCGGCAGCGCGTGGGTTCTAACGGAATGCCTGTGCTCGTCTCCCCTGAGTGTTTACCACATGTCTCTGTGCCAGGGAATGCTAGGGGTGTTTGCAGGAAATCCCAGTGACAGAGCCTGCCTCCCCAAGGTCAGGGAACGTATTTCTCAAACTTCCCCAAGCAGGGAACACCTGTGACTGAAGAGAGCTGCGTGGAGTTGTCTCTCGAGCTCCCCCACTCAATGACAATGTTTCCGGAATCCTGAGCGTGGGGAGGTTCCACCAACGGTCGGCAGCGCGTGGGTTCTAAGTGAATGCCTGTGCTCGTCTCCCCTGAGTGTTTTCCTCATGTCTCTGTGCCAGGGAATGCTAGGGGGGGTTGCAGGAATTCCCAGTGACAGAGGCTGCCTCCCCAAGGTCAGGGAAGGTATTTCTCGGACTTCCCCGAGCAGGGAACACCTGTGACTGAAGAGAGCTGCGTGGAGTTGTCTCTCGAGCTCCCCCACTCAATGACAATGGTTCCGGAATCCTGAGCGTGGGGAGGTTCCAACAACGGTCGGCAGCGCGTGGGTTCTAAGGGAATGCCTGTGCTCGTCTCCCCTGAGGGTTTTCCTCATTTCTCTGTGCCAGGGAATGCTAGGGGTGTTTGCAGGAAATCCCAGTGACAGAGTCTGCCTCCCCAAGGTCTGGGAAGGTATTTCTCGGACTTAACTGAGCAGGGAACACCTGTGACTGAAGAGAGCTGCGTGGAGTTTTCTCTCGAGCTCCCCCACTTAATTACAATGGTTCCGGAATCCTGAGCATGGGGAGGTTCCACCAACTGTCGGCAGCGCGTGGGTTCTAAGGGAATGCCTGTGCTCGTCTCCCCTGAGGGTTTTCCTCATGTCTCTGTGCCAGGGAATGCTAGGAGGGTTTGCAGGAAATCCCAGTGACAGAGGATGACTCCCCAAGGTCAGGGAAGTTATTTCTCGGACTTCCCCGAGCAGGGAACACCTGTGACTGAAGAGAGCTGCGTGGAGTTGTCTCTCGAGCTCCCCCACTCAATGACAATGGTTCCGGAATCCTGAGCGTGGGGAGGTTCCACCAACGGTCGGCAGCGCGTGGATTCTCAGGGAATGCCTGTGCTCATCTCCCCTGAGGGTTTTCCTCATGTCTCTGTGCCAGGGAATGCTAGGGGGTGTTGCAGGAAATCCCAGTGACAGAGGCTGCCTCCCCATGGTCAGGGAAGGTATTTCTCGGACTTCCCCGAGCAGGGAACACCTGTGACTGAAGAGAGCTGCGTGGAGTTGTCTCTCGTGCTCCCCCACTCAATGACAATGGTTCGGGAATCCTGAGCGTGGAAGGTTCCACCAACGGTCGGCAGCGCGTGGGTTCTAGGGAATGCCAGTGCTCGTCTCCCCTGAGGGTTTTCCTCATGTCTCTGTGCCAGGGAATGCTAGGGGGGTTTGCAGGAAATCCCAGTGACAGAGGCTGCCTCCACAAGTTCAGGGAAGGTATTTCTCGCACTTCCCCGAGCAGGGAACGCCTGTGACTGAAGAGAGCTGCGTGGAGTTTTCACTCGAGCTCCCCATCTCAATGACAATGGTTCCGGAATCCTGAGCGTGGGGAGGTTCCACCAACGGTCGGCAGCGCGTGGGTTCTAACGGAATGCCTGTGATCGTCTCCCCTGAGTGTTTACAAAATGTCTCTGTGCCAGGGAATGCTAGGGGGTGTTGCAGGAAATCCAAGTGACAGAGGCTGCCTCCCGAAGGTCAGGGAAGGTATTTCTCGGACTTCCCCGGGCAGGGAACACCTGTGACTGAAGAGAGCTGCGTGGAGTTGTCTCTCGAGCTCCCCCACTCAATGACAATGGTTCCGGAATCCTGAGCGTGGGGAGGTTCCACCAACGGTCGGCAGCGCGTGGGTTCTAAGGGAATGCCTGTGCTCGTCTCCCCTGAGGGTTTTCCTCATGTGTCTGTGCCAGGTAATGCTAGGGGGTGTTGCAGGAAATCCCAGTGACAGAGGCTGCCTCCCCAAGGTCAGGGAAGGTATTTCTCGCACTTCCCGAGCAGGCAACACCTGTGACTGAAGAGAGCTGCGTGGAGTTGTCTCTCGAGCTCCCCCACTCAATGACAATGGTTCCGGAATCCTGAGCGTGGGGAGGTTCCACCAACGGTCGGCAGCGCGTGGGTTCTAAGGGAATGCCTGTGCTCGTCTCCCCTGAGGGTTTTCCTCATATCTCTGTGCCAGGGAATGCTAGGGAGGTTTGCAGGAAATCCCAGTGACAGAGGCTGCCTCCCCAAGGTCAGGGAAGTTATTTCTCGGACTTCCCCGAGCAGGGAACACCTGTGACTGAAGAGAGCTGCGTGGAGTTGTCTCTCGAGCTCCCCCACTCAATGACAATGGTTCCGGAATCCTGAGCGTGTGGAGGTTCCACCAACGGTCGGCAGCGCGTGGGTTCTAAAAGAATGCCTGTGCTCGTCTCCCCTGAGTGTTTTCCTCATTTCTCTGTGCCAGGGAATGCTAGGGGGGTTTGCAGGAAATCCCAGTGACAGAGGCTGCCTCCCCAAGTTCAGGGAAGGTATTCTTGGACTTCCCCGAGCAGGGAACACCTGTGAATGAAGAGAGCTGTGTGGAGTTGTCTCTCGAGCTCCCCCACTCAATGACAATGGTTCCGGAATCCTGAGCGTGGGGAGGTTCCACCAACGGTCGGCAGCGCGTGGGTTCTAAAGAATGCCTGTGCTCGTCTCCCCTGAGTGTTTTCCTCATTTCTCTGTGCCAGGGAATGCTAGGGGGGTTTGCAGGAAATCCCAGTGACAGAGGCTGCCTGCCCAAGGTCAGGGAAGGTATTTCTCAAACTTCCCCGAGCAGGGAACACCTGTGACTGAAGAGAGCTGCGTGGAGTTGTCTCTCGTGCTCCACCACTCAATGACAATGGTTCCGGAATCCTGAGCGTGGGGAGGTTCCACCAACGGTCGGCAGCGCGTGGGTTCTAAGGGAATGCCTGTGCTCGACTCCCCTGAGTGTTTTCCAAATGTCTCTCTGCCAGGGAATGCTAGTGGGGGTTGCAGGAATTCCCAGTGACAGAGGCTGCCTCCCCAAATTCAGGGAAGGTATTTCTCGGACTTCCCCGAGCAGGGAACACCTGTGACTGAAGAGAGCTGCGTGGAGTTGTCTCTCGAGCTCCCCCACTCAATGACAATGGTTCCGGAATCCTGATCGTGGGGAGGTTCCACCAACGGTCGGCAGCGCGTGGGTTCTATGAGAATGCCTGTTCTAGTCTCCCCTGAGTGTTTTCCTCATGTCTCTGTGCCAGGGAATGCTAGGGGGTGTTGCAGGAAATCCCAGTGACATAGGCTGCCTCCCGAAAGGGCAGGGAATTTATTTCTCGGACTTCCCCTAGCAGGGAACACCTGTGACTGAAGAGAGCTGCGTGGAGTTGTCTCTCGTGCTCCCCCACTCAATGACAATGGTTCCGGAATCCTGAGCGTGGGGAGGTTCCACCAACGGTCGGCAGCGCTTGGGTTGTAACGGAATGCCTGTGCTCGTCTCCCCTGAGGGTTTTCTTCATGTCTCTGTGCCAGGGAATGCTAGGGGGCTTTGCAGGAAATCCCAGTGACAGAGGCTGCCTCCCCAAGGTCAGGGAAGGTATTTCTCGGACTTCCCCGAGCAGGGAACACCTGTGACTGAAGAGAGATTCGTGGATTTGTCTCTCGAGCTCCCCCACTCAATGATGATGGTTCCGAAATCCTGAGCGTGGGGAGGTTCCACCAACGGTCGGCAGCGCGTGGATTCTAAGGGAATGCCTGTGCTCGTCTCCCCTGAGGGTTTTACTCATGTATCTGTGCCAGGGAATGCTAGGGGGTGTTTCAGGAAATCCCAGTGACAGAGGCTGCCTCCCCAAGGTCAGGGAAGTTATTTCTCGGACTTCCCCGAGCAGGGAACACCTGTGACTGAAGAGAGCTGCGTGGAGTTGTCTCTCGAGCTCCCCCACTCAATGACAATGGTTCCGGAATCATGAGCATGGGGAGGTTCCACCAACGTTCGGCAGCGCGTGGGTTCTAAGGGAATCCCTGTGCTCGTCTCCCCTGAGGGTTTTCCTCATTTCTCTGTGCCAGGGAATGCTAGGGGATGCTGCAGGAAATCCCAGCGACAGAGGCTGCCTCCCCAAGGTCAGGGAAGGTATTTCTCGGACTTCCCAGGACAGGGAACACCTGTGACTGAAGAGAGCTGCGTGGAGTTGTCTCTCGAGCTCCCCCACTCAATGACAATGGTTCCGGAATCCTGAGCGTGTGGAGGTTCCACCAACGGTCGGCAGCGCGTGGGGTCTAAAGGAATGCCTGTGCTCGTCTCCCCTGAGGGTTTTCCTCATGTCTCTGTGCCAGGGAATGCTAGGGGGGTTTGCAGGAAATCCCAGGGACAGAGGCTGCCTCCCCAAGGTCAGGGAAGGTATTTCTCAATCTTCCCCGAGCAGGCAACACCTGTGACTGAAGAGAGCTGCGTGGAGTTGTCTCTCGAGCTCCCCCACTCAATGACAATGGTTCCGGAATCCTGAGCGTGGGGAGGTTCCACCAACGGTCGGCAGCGCGTGGGTTCTAACGGAATGCCTGTGCTCGTCTCCCCTGAGTGTTTTCCTCATTTCTCTGTGCCAGGGAATGCTAGGGGGGTTTGCAGGGAATCCCAGTGACAGAGGCTGCCTCCCCAAATTCAGGGAAGGTATTCTTGGACTTCCCCGAGCAGGGAACACCTGTGAATGAAGAGAGCTGTGTGGAGTTGTCTCTCGAGCTCCCCCACTCAATGACAATGGTTCCGGAATCCTGAGCGTGGGGAGGTTCCACCAACGGTCGGCAGCGCGTGGTTTCTAAGGGAATGCCTGTGCTCATCTCCCCTGAGGGTTTTCCTCATGTCTCTTTGCCAGGGAATGCTAGGAGGGTTTGCAGGAAATCCCAGTGACAGAGGCTGCCTCCCCAAGGTCAGGGAAGGTATTTCTCGGACTTCCCCGAGCAGGGAACACCTGTGACTGAAGAGAGCTGCGTGGAGTTGTCTCTCGAGCTCCCCCATTCAATGACAATGGTTCCGGAATCCTGAGCATGGGGAGGTTCCACCAACGGTCGGCAGCGCGTGGGTTCTAACGGAATGCCTGTGCTCGTCTCCCCTGAGGGTTTTCCTCATGTGTCTGTGCCAGGGAATGCTAGGGGGGTTTGCCGGAAATCCCAGTGTCAGAGGCTGCCTCCCCAAGGTCAGGGAAGGTATTTCTCGCACTTCCCCGAGCAGGGAACGCCTGTGATTGAAGAGAGCTCCGTGGACTTTTCACTCGAGCTCCCCATCTCAATGACAATGGTTCCGGAATCCTTAGCGTGGGGAGGTTCCACCAACGGTCGGCAGCGCGTGGGTTCTAAGGGAATGCCTGTGCTCGTCTCCCCTGAGGGTTTTCCTCATGTCTCTGTGCCAGGGAATGCTAGGGGATGCTGCAGGAAATCCCAGTGACAGAGGCTGCCTCCCCAAGGTCAGGGAAGGTATTTCTCGGACTTCCCCGGCCAGGGAACACCTGTGACTGAAGAGAGCTGCGTGGAGTTGTCTCTCGAGCTCCCCCACTCAATGACAATGGTTCCGGAATCCTGAGCGTGTGGAGGTTCCACCAACGGTCGGCAGCGCATGGGGTCTAAGGGAATGCCTGTGCTCGTCTCCCCTGAGGGTTTTCCTCATGTCTCTGTGCCAGGGAATGCTAGGGGATGCTGCAGGAAATCCCAGTGACAGAGGCTGCCTCCCCAAGGTCAGGGAAGTTATTTCTCAAACTTCCCCGAGCAGGGAACACCTGTGACTGAAGAGAGCTGCGTGGAGATGTCTCTCGAGCTCCCCCACTCAATGACAATGGTTCCGGAATCCTGAGCGTGGGGAGGTTCCACCAACGGTCGGCAGCGCGTGGGTTCTAAAGGAATGCCTGTGCTCGTCTCCCCTGAGTGTTTTCCCCATTTCTCTGTGCCAGGGAATGCTAGGGGGGTTTGCAGGAAATCCCAGTGACAGAGGCTGCCTGCCCAAGGTCAGGGAAGGTATTTCTCAAACTTCCCCGAGCAGGGAACACCTGTGACTGAAGAGAGCTGCGTGGAGTTGTCTCTCGAGCTCCACCACTCAATGACAATGGTTCCGGAATCCTGAGCGTGGGGAGGTTCCACCAACGGTCGGCAGCGCGTGGGTTCTAAGGGAATGCCTGTGCTCGACTCCCCTGAGTGTTTTCCCCATTTCTCTCTGCCAGGGAATGCTAGTGGGGGTTGCAGGAATTCCCAGTGACAGAGGCTGCCTCCCCAAGTTCAGGGAAGGTATTTCTCGGACTTCCCCGAGCAGGGAACACCTGTGACTGAAGAGAGCTGCGTGGAGTTGTCTCTCGAGCTCCCCCACTCAATGACAATGGTTCCGGAATCCTGAGCGTGGGGAGGTTCCACCAACGGTCCGCAGCGCGCGGGTTCTATGAGAATGCCTGTTCTAGTCTCCCCTGAGGGTTTTCCTCATGTCTCTGTGACAGGGAATGCTAGGGGGTGTTGCAGGAAATCCCAGTGACATAGGCTGCCTCCCGAAAGGGCAGGGAATTTATTTCTCGGACTTCCCCTAGCAGGGAACACCTGTGACTGAAGAGAGCTGCGTGGAGTTGTCTCTCGAGCTCCCCCACTCAATGACAATGGTTCCGGAATCCTGGGCGTGGGGAGGTTCCACCAACGGTCGGCAGCGCTTGGGTTGTAACGGAATGCCTGTGCTCGTCTCCCCTGAGGGTTTTCTTCATGTCTCTGTGCCAGGGAATGCTAGGGGGCTTTGCAGGAAATCCCAGTGACAGAGGCTGTTTCCCAACGTCAGGGAAGTTATTTCTCGGACTTCCCCGAGCAGGGAACACCTGTGAAGGAAGAGAGCTTCGTGGAGTTGTCTCTCGAGCTCCCCCACTCAATGACAATGGTTCCGGAATCCTGAGCGTGGGGAGGTTCCACCAACGGTCGGCAGCGCGTGGGTTCTAAGAGAATGCCTGTTCTAGTCTCCCCTGAGGGTTTTCCTCATGTCTCTGTGCCAGGGAATGCTAGGGGGTGTTGCAGGAAATCCCAGTGACATAGGCTGCCTCCCAAAGTGCAGGGAAGTTATTTCTCGGACTTCCCCTAGCAGGGAACACCTGTGACTGAAGAGTGCTGCGTGGAGTTGTCTCTCGAGCTCCCCCACTCAATGACAATGGTTCCGGAATCCTGAGCGTGGGGAGGTTCCACCAACGGTCGGCAGCGCTTGGGTTCTAACGGAATGCCTGTGCTCGTCTCCCCTGAGGGTTTTCCTCATGTCTCTGTGCCAGGGAATGCTAGGGGGTGTTGCAGGAAATCCCAGTGACAGAGGCTGCCTCCCCAAGGTCAGGAAAGGTATTTCTCAGACTTCCCCGAGCAGGGAACACCTGTGACTGAAGAGAGCTGCGTGGAGTTTTCTCTCGAGCTCCCCCACTCAATGACAACGGTTCCGGAATCCTGAGCGTGGGGAGGTTCCACCAACGGTCGGCAGCGCGTGGGTTCTAAGGGAATGCCTGTGCTCGTCTCCCCTGAGGGTTTTCCTCATGTGTCTGTGCCAGGTAATGCTAGGGGAGTTTGCAGGATATCCCAGTGACAGAGGCTGCCTCCCCAAGGTCAGGGAAGATATTTCTCGCACTTCCCCGAGCAGGCAACACCTGTGACTGAAGAGAGCTGCGTGGAGTTGTCTCTCGAGCTCCCCCACTCAATGACAATGGTTCCGGAATCCTGAGCGTGGGGAGGTTCCACCAACGGTCGGCAGCGCGTGGTTTCTAAGGGAATGCCTGTGCTCATCTCCCCTGAGGGTTTTCCTCATGTCTCTTTGCCAGGGAATGCTAGGAGGGTTTGCAGGAAATCCCAGTGACAGAGGCTGCCTCCCCAAGGTCAGGGAAGGTATTTCTCGGACTTCCCCGAGCAGGGAACACCTGTGACTGAAGAGAGCTGCGTGGAGTTGTCTCTCGAGCTCCCCCATTCAATGACAATGGTTCCGGAATCCTGAGCATGGGGAGGTTCCACCAACGGTCGGCAGCGCGTGGGTTCTAACGGAATGCCTGTGCTCGTCTCCCCTGAGGGTTTTCCTCATGTGTCTGTGCCAGGGAATGCTAGGGGGGTTTGCCGGAAATCCCAGTGTCAGAGGCTGCCTCCCCAAGGTCAGGGAAGGTATTTCTCGCACTTCCCCGAGCAGGGAACGCCTGTGATTGAAGAGAGCTCCGTGGACTTTTCACTCGAGCTCCCCATCTCAATGACAATGGTTCCGGAATCCTTAGCGTGGGGAGGTTCCACCAACGGTCGGCAGCGCGTGGGTTCTAAGGGAATGCCTGTGCTCGTCTCCCCTGAGGGTTTTCCTCATGTCTCTGTGCCAGGGAATGCTAGGGGATGCTGCAGGAAATCCCAGTGACAGAGGCTGCCTCCCCAAGGTCAGGGAAGGTATTTCTCGGACTTCCCCGGCCAGGGAACACCTGTGACTGAAGAGAGCTGCGTGGAGTTGTCTCTCGAGCTCCCCCACTCAATGACAATGGTTCCGGAATCCTGAGCGTGTGGAGGTTCCACCAACGGTCGGCAGCGCATGGGGTCTAAGGGAATGCCTGTGCTCGTCTCCCCTGAGGGTTTTCCTCATGTCTCTGTGCCAGGGAATGCTAGGGGATGCTGCAGGAAATCCCAGTGACAGAGGCTGCCTCCCCAAGGTCAGGGAAGTTATTTCTCAAACTTCCCCGAGCAGGGAACACCTGTGACTGAAGAGAGCTGCGTGGAGTTGTCTCTCGAGCTCCCCCACTCAATGACAATGGTTCCGGAATCCTGAGCGTGGGGAGGTTCCACCAACGGTCGGCAGCGCGTGGGTTCTAAAGGAATGCCTGTGCTCGTCTCCCCTGAGTGTTTTCCCCATTTCTCTGTGCCAGGGAATGCTAGGGGGGTTTGCAGGAAATCCCAGTGACAGAGGCTGCCTGCCCAAGGTCAGGGAAGGTATTTCTCAAACTTCCCCGAGCAGGGAACACCTGTGACTGAAGAGAGCTGCGTGGAGTTGTCTCTCGAGCTCCACCACTCAATGACAATGGTTCCGGAATCCTGAGCGTGGGGAGGTTCCACCAACGGTCGGCAGCGCGTGGGTTCTAAGGGAATGCCTGTGCTCGACTCCCCTGAGTGTTTTCCCCATTTCTCTCTGCCAGGGAATGCTAGTGGGGGTTGCAGGAATTCCCAGTGACAGAGGCTGCCTCCCCAAGTTCAGGGAAGGTATTTCTCGGACTTCCCCGAGCAGGGAACACCTGTGACTGAAGAGAGCTGCGTGGAGTTGTCTCTCGAGCTCCCCCACTCAATGACAATGGTTCCGGAATCCTGAGCGTGGGGAGGTTCCACCAACGGTCCGCAGCGCGCGGGTTCTATGAGAATGCCTGTTCTAGTCTCCCCTGAGGGTTTTCCTCATGTCTCTGTGACAGGGAATGCTAGGGGGTGTTGCAGGAAATCCCAGTGACATAGGCTGCCTCCCGAAAGGGCAGGGAATTTATTTCTCGGACTTCCCCTAGCAGGGAACACCTGTGACTGAAGAGAGCTGCGTGGAGTTGTCTCTCGAGCTCCCCCACTCAATGACAATGGTTCCGGAATCCTGGGCGTGGGGAGGTTCCACCAACGGTCGGCAGCGCTTGGGTTGTAACGGAATGCCTGTGCTCGTCTCCCCTGAGGGTTTTCTTCATGTCTCTGTGCCAGGGAATGCTAGGGGGCTTTGCAGGAAATCCCAGTGACAGAGGCTGTTTCCCAACGTCAGGGAAGTTATTTCTCGGACTTCCCCGAGCAGGGAACACCTGTGAAGGAAGAGAGCTTCGTGGAGTTGTCTCTCGAGCTCCCCCACTCAATGACAATGGTTCCGGAATCCTGAGCGTGGGGAGGTTCCACCAACGGTCGGCAGCGCGTGGGTTCTAAGAGAATGCCTGTTCTAGTCTCCCCTGAGGGTTTTCCTCATGTCTCTGTGCCAGGGAATGCTAGGGGGTGTTGCAGGAAATCCCAGTGACATAGGCTGCCTCCCAAAGTGCAGGGAAGTTATTTCTCGGACTTCCCCTAGCAGGGAACACCTGTGACTGAAGAGTGCTGCGTGGAGTTGTCTCTCGAGCTCCCCCACTCAATGACAATGGTTCCGGAATCCTGAGCGTGGGGAGGTTCCACCAACGGTCGGCAGCGCTTGGGTTCTAACGGAATGCCTGTGCTCGTCTCCCCTGAGGGTTTTCCTCATGTCTCTGTGCCAGGGAATGCTAGGGGGTGTTGCAGGAAATCCCAGTGACAGAGGCTGCCTCCCCAAGGTCAGGAAAGGTATTTCTCAGACTTCCCCGAGCAGGGAACACCTGTGACTGAAGAGAGCTGCGTGGAGTTTTCTCTCGAGCTCCCCCACTCAATGACAACGGTTCCGGAATCCTGAGCGTGGGGAGGTTCCACCAACGGTCGGCAGCGCGTGGGTTCTAAGGGAATGCCTGTGCTCGTCTCCCCTGAGGGTTTTCCTCATGTGTCTGTGCCAGGTAATGCTAGGGGAGTTTGCAGGAAATCCCAGTGACAGAGGCTGCCTCCCCAAGGTCAGGGAAGATATTTCTCGCACTTCCCCGAGCAGGCAACACCTGTGACTGAAGAGAGCTGCGTGGAGTTGTCTCTCGAGCTCCCCCACTCAATGACAATGGTTCCGGAATCGTGAGCATGGGGAGGTTCCACCAACGGTCGGCAGCGCGTGGGTTCTAAGGGAATGCCTGTGCTCGTCTCCCCTGAGGGTTTTCCTCATATCTCTGTGCCAGGGAATGCTAGGAGGGTTTGCAGGAAATCCCAGTGACAGAGGCTGCTTCCCCAACGTCAGGAAAGTTATTTCTCGGACTTCCCCTAGCAGGGAACACCTATGACTGAAGAGTGCTGCGTGGAGTTGTCTGTCGAGCTCCCCCAATCAATGACTATGGTTCCGAAATCCTGAGCGTGTGGAGGTTCCACCAACGGTCGGCAGCGCGTGGATTCTAAGGGAATGCCTGTGCTCGTCTCCCCTGAGTGTTTTCCTCATTTCTCTGTGCCAGGGAATGCTAGGGGGGTTTGCAGGAAATCCCAGTGACAGAGGCTGCCTCCCCAAGGTCAGGGAAGGTATTTCTCAAACTTCCCCGTGCAGGGAACACCTGTGACTGAAGAGAGCTGCGTGGAGTTGTCTCTCGAGCTCCCCCAATCAATGACAATGGTTCCGGAATCCTGAGCGTGGGGAGGTTCCACCAACGGTCGGCAGCGCGTGGGTACTAAGGGAATGAATATGCTCGACTCCCCTGAGTGTTTTCCTCATGTCTCTCTGCCAGGGAATGCTAGTGGGGGTTGCAGGAATTCCCAGTGACAGAGGCTGCCTCCCCAAGGTCAGGGAAGGTATTTCTTGGATTTCCCCGAGCAGGGAACACCTGTGACTGAAGAGAGCTTCGTGGAGTTGTCTCTCGAGCTCCCCCACACAATGACAATGATTCCGGAATCCTGAGCGTGGGGAGGTTCCACCAAAGGTCGGCAGCGCGTGGGTTCTAAGGGAATGCCTGTTCTAGTCTCCCCTGAGTGTTTTCCTGATGTCTCTGTCCCAGGGAATGCTAGGGGGTGTTGCAGGAAATCCCAGTGACATAGGCTGCCTCCCAAAGGTCAGGGAAGTTATTTCTCGGACTTCCCCTAGCAGGGAACACCTGTGACTGAAGAGAGCTGCGTGGAGTTGTCTCTCGAGCTCCCCCACTCAATGACAATGGTTCCGGAATCCTGAGCGTGGGGAGGTTCCACGAACGGTCGGCAGCGCTTGGGTTCTAACGGAATGCCTGTGCTCGTCTCCCCTGAGGGTTTTCCTCATTTCTCTGTGCCTGGGAATCCTAGGGGGTGTTGCAGGAAATCCCAGTGACAGAGGCTGCCTCCCCAAGGTCAGGGAAGGTATTTCTCAGACTTCCCCGAGCAGGGAACACCTGTGACTGAAGAGAGCTGCGTGGAGTTTTCTCTCGAGCTCCCCCACTCAATGACAATGGTTCCGGAATCCTGAGCGTGGGGAGGTTCCACCAACGGTCGGCAGCGCGTGGTTTCTAAGGGAATGAATGTGCTCTTCTCCCCTGAGGGTTTTCCTCATGTCTCTGTGCCAGGGAATGCTAGGAGGGTTTCCATGAAATCCCAGAGACAGAGGCTGCCTCCCCAAGGTCAGGGAAGTTATTTCTCGGACTTCCCCGAGCAGGGAACACCTGTGACTAAAGAGAGCTGCGTGGAGTTGTCTCTCGAGATCCCCCACTCATTGACTATGGTTCCGCAATCCTGAGCGTGAGGAGGTTCCACCAATGGTCGGCAGCGCGTGGGTTCTACTGGAGTGCCTGTGCTCGTCTCCCCTGAGGGTTTTCTTCATGTCTCTGTGCCAGGGAATGCTAGGGGGTGTTGCAGGAAATCCCAGTGACAGAGGCTGCCTCCCCAAGTTCAGGGAAGGTATTTCTCGCACTTCCCCGAGCAGGGAACACCTGTGATTGAAGAGAGCTGCGTCAAGTTGTCTCTCGAACTCCACCACTCAGTGACAATGGTTCCGGAATCCTGAGCGTGGGGAGGTTCCAACAACGGTCGGCAGCGCGTGGGTTCTAAGGGAATGCCTGTGCTCGTCTCCCCTGAGGGTTTTCCTCATGTCTCTGTGCCAGGGAATGCTAGGGGGGGTTGCAGGAAATCCCAGTGACAAAGGCTGCCTCCCCAAATTCAGGTAAGGTTTTTCTCGGACTTCCCCCGCAGGGAACACCTGTGACTGAAGAGAGCGGCGTGGAGTTTTCTCTCGAGCTCCCCCACTCAATGACAATGGTTCCGGAATCCTGAGCGTGGGGAGGTTCCACCAACGGTCGGCAGCGCGTGGGTTCTAAGGGAATGCCTGTGCTCGTCTCCCCTGAGTGTTTTCCTCATGTCTCTGTGCCAGGGAATGCTAGGGGGTGTTGCAGGAAATCCCAGTGACAGAGGCTGCCTCCCCAAGGTCAAGGAAGTTATTTCCCAGACTTCCCCGAGCAGGGAACACCTGTGACTGAAGAGAGCTGCGTGGAGTTTTCTCTCGAGATCCCCCACTCATTGACTATGGTTCCGGAATTATGAGCGTGGGGAGGTTCCACCAGCGGTCGGCAGCGCGTTGGTTCTAATGGAGTGCCTGTGCTCGTCTCCCCTGAGGGTTTTCTTCATGTCTCTGTGCCAGGGAATGCTAGGGGGGGTTGCAGGAAATCCCAGTGACAGAGGATGCCTCCCCAAGGTCAGGGAATGTATTTCTCGCACTTCTCCGAGCAGGGAACACCTGTGATAGAAGAGAGCTGCGTCGAGTTGTCTCTCGAACTCCCCCACTCAATGACAATGGTTCCGGAATCCTGAGCGTGGGGAGGTTCCACCAACGGTCGGCAGCGCGTGGGTTCTAAGGGAGTGCCTGTGCTCGTCTCCCCTGAGGGTTTTCTTCATGTCTCTGTGCCAGGGAATGCTAGGGGGGGTTGCAGGAAATCCCAGTGACAGAGGCTGCCCCCCAAGGTCAGGGAAGGTATTTCTCGCACTTCCCCGAGCAGGGAACACCTGTGACTGAAGAGAGCTGCGTGGAGTTGTCTCTCGAGCTCCCCCACTCAATGACAATGGTTCCGGAATCCTGAGCGTGGGGAGGTTCCACCAACGGTCGGCAGCGCGTGGGTTCTAAGGGAATGCCTGTGCTCGTCTCCCCTGAGGGTTTTCCTCATGTGTCTGTGCCAGGTAATGCTAGGGGAGTTTGCAGGAAATCCCAGTGACAGAGGCTGCCTCCCCAAGGTCAGGGAAGATATTTCTCGCACTTCCCCGAGCAGGCAACACCTGTGACTGAAGAGAGCTGCGTGGAGTTGTCTCTCGAGCTCCCCCACTCAATGACAATGGTTCCGGAATCGTGAGCATGGGGAGGTTCCACCAACGGTCGGCAGCGCGTGGGTTCTAAGGGAATGCCTGTGCTCGTCTCCCCTGAGGGTTTTCCTCATATCTCTGTGCCAGGGAATGCTAGGAGGGTTTGCAGGAAATCCCAGTGACAGAGGCTGCTTCCCCAACGTCAGGAAAGTTATTTCTCGGACTTCCCCTAGCAGGGAACACCTATGACTGAAGAGTGCTGCGTGGAGTTGTCTGTCGAGCTCCCCCAATCAATGACTATTGTTCCGAAATCCTGAGCGTGGGGAGGTTCCACCAACGGTCGGCAGCGCGTGGATTCTAAGGGAATGCCTGTGCTCGTCTCCCCTGAGTGTTTTCCTCATTTCTCTGTGCCAGGGAATGCTAGGGGGGTTTGCAGGAAATCCCAGTGACAGAGGCTGCCTCCCCAAGGTCAGGGAAGGTATTTCTCAAACTTCCCCGTGCAGGGAACACCTGTGACTGAAGAGAGCTGCGTGGAGTTGTCTCTCGAGCTCCCCCAATCAATGACAATGGTTCCGGAATCCTGAGCGTGGGGAGGTTCCACCAACGGTCGGCAGCGCGTGGGTACTAAGGGAATGAATGTGCTCGACTCCCCTGAGTGTTTTCCTCATGTCTCTCTGCCAGGGAATGCTAGTGGGGGTTGCAGGAATTCCCAGTGACAGAGGCTGCCTCCCCAAGGTCAGGGAAGGTATTTCTTGGATTTCCCCGAGCAGGGAACACCTGTGACTGAAGAGAGCTTCGTGGAGTTGTCTCTCGAGCTCCCCCACACAATGACAATGATTCCGGAATCCTGAGCGTGGGGAGGTTCCACCAAAGGTCGGCAGCGCGTGGGTTCTAAGGGAATGCCTGTTCTAGTCTCCCCTGAGTGTTTTCCTGATGTCTCTGTCCCAGGGAATGCTAGGGGGTGTTGCAGGAAATCCCAGTGACATAGGCTGCCTCCCAAAGGTCAGGGAAGTTATTTCTCGGACTTCCCCTAGCAGGGAACACCTGTGACTGAAGAGAGCTGCGTGGAGTTGTCTCTCGAGCTCCCCCACTCAATGACAATGGTTCCGGAATCCTGAGCGTGGGGAGGTTCCACGAACGGTCGGCAGCGCTTGGGTTCTAACGGAATGCCTGTGCTCGTCTCCCCTGAGGGTTTTCCTCATTTCTCTGTGCCAGGGAATCCTAGGGGGTGTTGCAGGAAATCCCAGTGACAGAGGCTGCCTCCCCAAGGTCAGGGAAGGTATTTCTCAGACTTCCCCGAGCAGGGAACACCTGTGACTGAAGAGAGCTGCGTGGAGTTTCTCTCGAGCTCCCCCACTCAATGACAATGGTTCCGGAATCCTGAGCGTGGGGAGGTTCCACCAACGGTCGGCAGCGCGTGGTTTCTAAGGGAATGAATGTGCTCTTCTCCCCTGAGGGTTTTCCTCATGTCTCTGTGCCAGGGAATGCTAGGAGGGTTTCCATGAAATCCCAGAGACAGAGGCTGCCTCCCCAAGGTCAGGGAAGTTATTTCTCGGACTTCCCCGAGCAGGGAACACCTGTGACTAAAGAGAGCTGCGTGGAGTTGTCTCTCGAGATCCCCCACTCATTGACTATGGTTCCGCAATCCTGAGCGTGAGGAGGTTCCACCAATGGTCGGCAGCGCGTGGGTTCTACTGGAGTGCCTGTGCTCGTCTCCCCTGAGGGTTTTCTTCATGTCTCTGTGCCAGGGAATGCTAGGGGGGGTTGCAGGAAATCCCAGTGACAGAGGCTGCCTCCCCAAGTTCAGGGAAGGTATTTCTCGCACTTCCCCGAGCAGGGAACACCTGTGATTGAAGAGAGCTGCGTCGAGTTGTCTCTCGAACTCCACCACTCAGTGACAATGGTTCCGGAATCCTGAGCGTGGGGAGGTTCCAACAACGGTCGGCAGCGCGTGGGTTCTAAGGGAATGCCTGTGCTCGTCTCCCCTGAGGGTTTTCCTCATGTCTCTGTGCCAGGGAATGCTAGGGGGGGTTGCAGGAAATCCCAGTGACAAAGGCTGCCTCCCCAAATTCAGGTAAGATTTTTCTCGGACTTCCCCGAGCAGGGAACACCTGTGACTGAAGAGAGCGGCGTGGAGTTTTCTCTCGAGCTCCCCCACTCAATGACAATGGTTCCGGAATCCTGAGCGTGGGGAGGTTCCACCAACGGTCGGCAGCGCGTGGGTTCTAAGGGAATGCCTGTGCTCGTCTCCCCTGAGGGTTTTCCTCATGTCTCTGTGCCAGGGAATGCTAGGGGGTGTTGCAGGAAATCCCAGTGACAGAGGCTGCCTCCCCAAGGTCAAGGAAGTTATTTCCCAGACTTCCCCGAGCAGGGAACACCTGTGACTGAAGAGAGCTGCGTGGAGTTTTCTCTCGAGATCCCCCACTCATTGACTATGGTTCCGGAATTATGAGCGTGGGGAGGTTCCACCAGCGGTCGGCAGCGCGTGGGTTCTAATGGAGTGCCTGTGCTCGTCTCCCCTGAGGGTTTTCTTCATGTCTCTGTGCCAGGGAATGCTAGGGGGTGTTGCAGGAAATCCCAGTGACAGAGGATGCCTCCCCAAGGTCAGGGAATGTATTTCTCGCACTTCTCCGAGCAGGGAACACCTGTGATAGAAGAGAGCTGCGTCGAGTTGTCTCTCGAACTCCCCCACTCAATGACAATGGTTCCGGAATCCTGAGCGTGGGGAGGTTCCACCAACGGTCGGCAGCGCGTGGGTTCTAAGGGAGTGCCTGTGCTCGTCTCCCCTGAGGGTTTTCTTCATGTCTCTGTGCCAGGGAATGCTAGGGGGGGTTGCAGGAAATCCCAGTGACAGAGGCTGCCCCCCAAGGTCAGGGAAGGTATTTCTCGCACTTCCCCGAGCAGGGAACACCTGTGACTGAAGAGAGCTGCGTCGAGTTGTCTCTCGAACTCCCCCACTCAATGACAATGGTTCCGGAATCCTGAGCGTGGGGAGGTTCCACCAACGGTCGGCAGCGCGTGGGTTATAAGGGAATGCCTGTGCTCGTCTCCCCTGAGGGTTTTCCTCATGTCTCTGTGCCAGGGAATGCTAGGGTGGTTTGCAGGAAATCCCAGTGACAGAGGCTGCCTCCGCAAGGTCAGGGAAATTATTTCTCGGACTTCCCCGATCAGGGAACACCTGTGACTGAAGAGAGCTTCGTGGAGTTGTCTCTCGAGCTCCCCCAATCAATGACAATGGTTCCGGAATCCTGAGCGTGGGGAGGTTCCACCAACAGTCGGCAGCGCGTGGGTTCTAAGGGAATGCCTGTGCTAGTCTCCCCTGAGGGTTTTCCTCATGTCTCTGTGCCAGGGAATGCTAGGGGGTGTTGCAGGAAATCCCAGTGACAGAGGCTGCCTCCCCAAGGGCAGGGAAGTTATTTCTCGGACTTCCCCGAGCAGGGAACACCTGTGACTGAAGAGAGCTGCGTGGAGTTGTCTCTCGAGCTCCCCCACTCAATGACAATGGTTCCGGAATCCTGAGCGTGGGGAGGTTCCACCAACGGTCGGCAGCGCTTGGGTTCTAACGGAATGCCTGTGCTCGTCTCCCCTGAGGGTTTTTCTCATTTCTCTGTGCCAGGGAATGCTAGGAGGGTTTCCAGGAAATCCCAGTGACAGAGGCTGCCTCCCCAAGGTCAGGGAAGGTATTTCTCGCACTTCCCCGAGCAGGGAACACCTGTGACTGAAGAGAGATTCGTGGAGTTGTCTCTCGAGGTCCCCCACTCATTGACTATGGTTCCGGAATCCTGAGCGTGGGGAGGTTCCACCAACGGTCGGCAGCGCGTGGGTTCTAAGGGAGTGCCTGTGCTCGTCTCCCCTGAGGGTTTTCTTCATGTCTCTGAGCCAGGGAATGCTAGGGGGGGTTGCAGGAAATCCCAGTGACAGAGGCTGCCTCCCCAAGTTCAGGGAAGTTTTTTCTCGCACTTCCCCGAGCAGGGAACACCTGTGATTGAAGAGAGCTGCGTAGAGTTGTCTCTCGAACTCCCCCACTCAATGACAATGGTTCCGGAATCCTGAGCGTGGGGAGGTTCCACCAACGGTCGGCAGCGCGTGGGTTCTAACGGAATGCCTGTGCTCGTCTCCCCTGAGGGTTTTCCTCATGTCTCTGTGCCAGGGAATGCTAGGGGGTGTTGCAGGAAATCCCAGTGTCAGAGGCTGCCTCCCCAAGGGCAGGGAAGTTATTTCTCGGACTTCCCCGAGCAGGGAACACCTGTGACTGAAGAGAGCTGCGTGGAGATGTGTCTCGAGGTCCCCCACTCAATGACAATGGTTCCGGAATCCTGAGCGTGGGGAGGTTCCACCAACGGTCGGCAGCGCGTTGGTTCGAAGGGAATGCCTGTGCTCGTCTCCCCTGAGGGTTTTCCTCATGTCTCTGTGCCAGGGAATGCTAGGGGGTGTTGCAGGAATTTCCAGTGACAGAGGCTGCCCCCTCACGATCAGGGGAGTTATTTATTGGACTTCCCCGAGCAGGGAACACCTGTGACTGAAGAGAGCTGCGTGGAGTTGTCTCTCGAGCTCCCCCACTCAATGACAATGATTCCGGAATCCTGAGCGTGGGGAGGTTCCACAAACGGTCGGCAGCGCGTGGGTTCTAAGGGAATGCCTGTGCTTGTCTCCCCTGAGGGTTTTCCTCATGTCTCTGTGCAGGGAATGTTAGGGGGTGTTGCAGGAAATCCCAGTGACAGAGGCTGCCTCCCCAAGGTCAGGGAAGGTGTTTCTCGGACTTCCCCGAGCAGGGAACACCTGTGACTGAAGAGAGCTGAGTGGAGTTTTGTCTCGAGCTCCCCCACTCAATGACAATGGTTCCGGAATCCTGAGCGTGGGGAGGTTCCACCAACGGTCGTCAGCGCGTGGGTTCTAATGGAATGCCAGTGCTCTTCTCCCCTGAGGGTTTTCCTCATGTCTCTGTGCCAGGGAAAGCTAGGGGGTGTTGCAGGAAATCCCAGTGACAGAGGCTGCCTCCCGAAGGTCAGGGAAGCTATTTCTCGGACTTCCCCGAGCAGGGAACACCTGTGACTGAAGAGAGCTGCGTGGAGTTGTCTCTCGAGATCCCCCACTCAATGACTATGGTTCCGGAATCCTGAGCGTGGGGAGGTTCCACCAACGGTCGGCAGCGCGTGGGTTCTAAGGGAGTGTCTGTTCTCATCTCCCCTGAGGGTTTTCCTCATGTCTCTGTGCCAGGGAATGCTAGGGGGTGTTGCAGGAAATCCCAGTGACAGAGTCTGCCTCCCCAAGGTCAGGGAAGATATTTCTCGCACTTCCCCAAGCTGGGAACACCTGTGACTAAAGAGAGCTGCGTCGAGTTGTCTCTCGATCTCCCCAACTCAACGAAAATGGTTCCGGAATCCTGAGCGTGGGGAGGTTCCACCATCGGTCGGCAGCGCGTGGTTTCTAAGGGAATGCCTGTGCTCGTCTCCCCTGAGTGTTTTCCTCATGTCTCTGTGCCAGGGAATGCTAGGAGGGTTTGCAGGAAATCCCAGTGACAGAGGCTTTCTCCCCAAGTTCAGGGAAGGTATTTCTCGCACTTCCCCGAGCAGGGAACACCTGTGATTGAAGAGAGCTGCGTCGAGTTGTCTCTCGAACTCCACCACTCAGTGACAATGGTTCCGGAATCCTGAGCGCGGGGAGGTTCCAACAACGGTCGGCAGCGCGTGGGTTCTAAGGGAATGCCTGTGCTCGTCTCCCCTGAGGGTTTTCCTCATGTCTCTGTGCCAGGGAATGCTAGGGGGGGTTGCAGGAAATCCCAGTGACAAAGGCTGCCTCCCCAAATTCAGGTAAGGTTTTTCTCGGACTTCCCCGAGCAGGGAACACCTGTGACTGAAGAGAGCGGCGTGGAGTTTTCTCTCGAGCTCCCCCACTCAATGACAATGGTTCCGGAATCCTGAGCGTGGGGAGGTTCCACCAACGGTCGGCAGCGCGTGGGTTCTAAGGGAATGCCTGTGCTCGTCTCCCCTGAGGGTTTTCCTCATGTCTCTGTGCCAGGGAATGCTAGGGGGTGTTGCAGGAAATCCCAGTGACAGAGGCTGCCTCCCCAAGGTCAAGGAAGTTATTTCCCAGACTTCCCCGAGCAGGGAACACCTGTGACTGAAGAGAGCTGCGTGGAGTTTTCTCTCGAGATCCCCCACTCATTGACTATGGTTCCGGAATTATGAGCGTGGGGAGGTTCCACCAACGGTCGGCAGCGCGTGGGTTCTAATGGAGTGCCTGTGCTCGTCTCCCCTGAGGGTTTTCTTCATGTCTCTGTGCCAGGGAATGCTAGGGGGGGTTGCAGGAAATCCCAGTGACAGAGGATGCCTCCCCAAGGTCAGGGAATGTATTTCTCGCACTTCTCCGAGCAGGGAACACCTGTGATAGAAGAGAGCTGCGTCGAGATGTCTCTCGAACTCCCCCACTCAATGACAATGGTTCCGGAATCCTGAGCGTGGGGAGGTTCCACCAACGGTCGGCAGCGCGTGGGTTCTAAGGGAGTGCCTGTGCTCGTCTCCCCTGAGGGTTTTCTTCATGTCTCTGTGCCAGGGAATGCTAGGGGGGGTTGCAGGAAATCCCAGTGACAGAGGCTGCCCCCCAAGGTCAGGGAAGGTATTTCTCGCACTTCCCCGAGCAGGGAACACCTGTGACTGAAGAGAGCTGCGTCGAGTTGTCTCTCGAACTCCCCCACTCAATGACAATGGTTCCGGAATCCTGAGCGTGGGGAGGTTCCACCAACGGTCGGCAGCGCGTGGGTTATAAGGGAATGCCTGTGCTCGTCTCCCCTGAGGGTTTTCCTCATGTCTCTGTGCCAGGGAATGCTAGGGGGTGTTGCAGGAAATCCCAGTGACAGAGGCTGCCTCCCCAAGGTCAGGGAAGGTATTTCTCGGACTTCCCCGAGCAGGGAACACCTGTGACTGAAGAGAGCTGCGTGGAGTTGTCTCTCGAGCTCCCCCACTCAATGACAATGGTTCCGGAATCCTGAGCATGGGGAGGTTCCACCAACGGTCGGCAGCGCTTGGGTTCTAACGGAATGCATGTGCTCGTCTCCCCTGAGGGTTTTCCTCATGTCTCTGTGCCAGGGAATGCTAGGGTGGTTTGCAGGAAATCCCAGTGACAGAGGCTGCCTCCGCAAGGTCAGGGAAATTATTTCTCGGACTTCCCCGATCAGGGAACACCTGTGACTGAAGAGAGCTTCGTGGAGTTGTCTCTCGAGCTCCCCCAATCAATGACAATGGTTCCGGAATCCTGAGCGTGGGGAGGTTCCACCAACAGTAGGCAGCGCGTGGGTTCTAAGGGAATGCCTGTGCTAGCCTCCCCTGAGGGTTTTCCTCATGTCTCTGTGCCAGGGAATGCTAGGGGGTGTTGCAGGAAATCCCAGTGACAGAGGCTGCCTCCCCAAGGGCAGGGAAGTTATTTCTCGGACTTCCCCTAGCAGGGAACACCTGTGACTGAAGAGAGCTGCGTGGAGTTGTCTCTCGAGCTCCCCCACTCAATGACAATGGTTCCGGAATCCTGAGCGTGGGGAGGTTCCACCAACGGTCGGCAGCGCTTGGGTTCTAACGGAATGCCTGTGCTCGTCTCCCCTGAGGGTTTTTCTCATTTCTCTGTGCCAGGGAATGCTAGGAGGGTTTCCAGGAAATCCCAGTGATAGAGGCTGCCTCCCCAAGTTCAGGGAAGGTATTTCTCGCACTTCCCCTAGCAGGGAACACCTGTGAATGAAGAGAGATTCGTGGAGTTGTCTCTCGAGATCCCCCACTCATTGACTATGGTTCCGGAATCCTGAGCGTTGGGAGGTTCCACCAACGGTCGGCAGCGCTTGGGTTCTAACGGAATGATTGTGCTCGTCTCCCCTGAGGGTTTTCCTCATGTCTCTGTGCCAGGGAATGCTAGGGGGTGTTGCAGGAAATCCCAGTGACAGAGGCTGCCTCCCCAAGGGCAGGGAAGTTATTTCTCTGACTTCCCCGAGCAGGGAACACCTGTGACTGAAGAGAGCTGCGTGGAATTTTCTCTCGAGCTCCCCCACTCAATGACAATGGTTTCGGAATCCTGAGCGTTGGGAGGTTCCACCAACGGTCGGCAGCGCGTTGGTTCTAAGGGAATGCCTGTGTTCGTCTCCCCTGAGGGTTTTCCTCATGTCTCTGTGCCAGGGAATGCTAGGGAGTGTTGCAGGAAATCCCAGTGACAGAGGCTGCCTCCCCAAGGTCAAAGAAGATATTTCTCGGACTTCCCCGAGCAGGGAACACCTGTGACTGAAGAGAGCTGCGTGGAGTTGTCTCTCGAGCTCCCCCACTCAATGACAATGGTTCCGGAATCCTGAGCGTGGGGAGGTTCCACCAACGGTCGGCAGTGCGTGGTTTCTAAGGGAATGCCTGTGCTCGTCTCCCCTGAAGGTTTTCCTAATGTCTCTGTGCCAGGGAATGCTAGGGGGTGTTGCAGGAAATCCCAGTGACAGAGGCTGCCTCCCCAAGATGAGGGAAGTTATTTCTTGGATTCCCCGAGCAGGGAACACCTGTGACTGAAGAGAGCTGCGTGGAGTTGTCTCTCGAGCTCCCCCACTCAATGACAATGGTTCCGGAATCCTGAGCGTGCGGAGGTTCCACCAACGGTCGGCAGCGCGTGGGTTCTAAGGGAGTGCCTGTGCTCGTCTCCCCTGAGGGTTTTCTTCATGTCTCTGTGCCAGGGAATGCTAGGGGGGGTTGCAGGAAATCCCAGTGACAGAGGCTGCCTCCCCAAGGTCAGGGAAGTTATTTCTCGCACTTCCCAGAGCAGGGAACACCTGTGACTGAAGAGAGCTGCGTCGAGTTCTCTCTCGAACTCCCCCACTCAATGACAATGTTTCCGGAATCCTGAGCGTGGGGAGGTTCCACCAACTGTCGGCAGCGCGTGGGTTCTAAGGGAATGCCTGTGCTCGTCTCCCCTGAGGGTTTTCCTGATGTCTCTGTGCCAGGTAATTCTAGGGGGGTTTGCAGGAAATCCCAGTGACAGAGGCTGCCTCCCCAAGGTCAGCGAAGGTATTTCTCGGACTTCCCCTAGCAGGGAACACCTGTGACTGAAGAGAGCTTCGTGGAGTTTTCTCTCGAGCTCCCCCACTCAATGACAATGGTTCCGGAATCCTGAGCGTGGGGAGGTTCCACCAACGGTCGGCAGCGCTTGGGTTCTAACGGAATGCCTGTGCTCTTCTCCCCTGAGTGTTTTCCCCATGTCTCTGTGCCAGGGAATGCTAGGGGGTGTTGCAGGAAATCCCAGTGACAGAGGCTGCCTCCCCAAGGGCAGGGAAGTTGTTTCTCGGACTTCGCCGATCAGGGAACACCTGTGACTGAAGAGAGCTGCGTGGAGTTGTCTCTCGATCTCCCCAACTCAACGAAAATGGTTCCGGAATCCTGAGCGTGCGGAGGTTCCACCAATGGTCGGCAGCGCGTGGGTTCTAAGGGAATGCCTGTGCTTGTCTCCCCTGAGTGTTTTCCTCATGTCTCTGTGCCAGGGAATGCTAGGGGGTGTTGCAGGAAATCCCAGTGACAGAGGCTGCCTCCCCAAGGTCAGGGAAGTTATTTCTCGGACTTCCCCGAGCAGGGAACACCTGTGACTGAAGAGAGCTGCGTGGAGTTGTCTCTCGAGCTCCCCCACTCAATGACAATGGTTCCGGAATCTTGAGCGTGGGGAGGTTCCACCATCGGTCGGCAGCGCGTGGTTTCTAAGGGAATGCCTGTGCTCGTCTCCCCTGAGGGTTTTCCTCATGTCTCTGTGCCAGGGAATGCTAGGAGGGTTTGCAGGAAATCCCAGTGACAGAGGCTGCCTCCCCAAGGTCAGGGAAGTTATTTCTTGGACTTCCCCGAGCAAGGAACACCTGCGACTGAAGAGAGATGCGTGGAGTTGTCTCTCGAGCTCCCCACTCAATGACAATGGTTCCGGAATCCTGAGCGTGGGGAGGTTCCACCAACGGTCGGCAGCGCGTGGGTTCTAACGGAATGCCAGTGCTCGTCTCCCCTGAGGGTTTTCCTCATGTCTCTGTGATAGGGAATGCTAGGGGGGGTTGCAGGAAATCCCAGTGACAGAGGCTGCCTCCCCAAGGTCAGGGAAGGTATTTCTCGGACTTCCCCGAGCAGGGAACACCTGTGACTGAAGAGAGCTGCGTGGAGTTTTGTTTCGAGCTCCCCCACTCAATGACAATGGTTCCGGAATCCTGAGCGTGGGGAGGTTCCACCAACGGTCGGCAGCCAGTGGGTTCTAACGGAATGCCAGTGCTCTTCTCCCCTGAGGGTTTTCCTAAAGTCTCTGTGCCAGGGAAAGCTAGGGGGTGTTGCAGGAAATCCCAGTGACAGAGGCTGACTCCCCAAGGTCAGGGAAGGTATTTCTCGCACTTCCCCGAGCAGGGAACACCTGTGATTGAAGAGAGCTGCGTGGAGCTGTCTCTCGAGCTCCCCCACTCAATGACAATGGTTCGGGAATCCTGAGCGTGGGGAGGTTCCACCAACGGACGGCAGCGCGTGGGTTCTAAGGGAATGCCTGTGCTAGTCTCCCCTGAGGGTTTTCCTCATGTCTCTGTGCCAGGGAATGCTAGGGGGTGTTGCAGGAAATCCCAGTTACAGAGGCCGCCTCCCCAAGGGCAGTGAAGTTATTTCTCGGACTTCCCCTAGCAGGGAACACCTGTGACTGAAGAGAGCTGCATGGAGTTGTCTCTCGAGCTCCCCCACTCAATGACAATGGTTCCGGAATCCTGAGCGTGGGGAGGTTCCACCAACTGTCGGCAGCGCTTGGGTTCTAACGGAATGCCTGTGCTCGTCTCCCTTGACGTTTTTTCTCATTTCTCTGTGCCAGGGAATGCTAGGGGGGTTTGCAGGAAATCCCAGTGACAGAGGCTGCCTCCCCAAGTTCAGAGAAGTTATTTCTCGGACTTCCCGGATCAGGGAACACCTGTGACTGAAGAGAGCTTCGTGGAGTTGTCTCTCGAGCTCCCCCACTCAATGACTCTGGTTCCGGAATCTTGAGCGTGGGGAGGTTCCACCAACGGTCGGCAGCGCGTGGGTTCTAAGGGAATGCCTGTGCTCGTCTCCCCTGAGGGTTTTCCACATGTCTCTGTGCCAGGGAATGCTAGGGGGCTTTGCAGGAAATCCCAGTGACAGAGGCTGCTTCCCCAAGGTCAGGGAATGTATTTCTCGGACTTCCCCGAGCAGGGAACACCTGTGACTGAAGAGAGCTTCGTGGAGTTGTCTCTCTATCTCCCCCACTCAATGACAATGTTTCCGGAATCCTGAGCGTGGGGAGGTTCCACCAACGGTCGGCAGCGCGTGGGTTATAAGGGAATGCCTTTTCTAGTCTCCCCTGAGGGTTTTCCTCATGTCTCTGTGCCAGGGAATGCTAGGGGGTGATGCAGGAAATCCCAGTGACATAGGCTGCCACCCAAAAGCCAGGGAAGTTATTTCTCGGACTTCCCCGAGCAGGGAACACCTGTGACTGAAGAGAGCTGCGTGGAGTTGTCTCTCGAGCTCCCCCACTCAATGACAATGGTTCCGGAATCCTGAGCGTTGGGAGGTTCCACCATCGGTCGGCAGCGCTTGGGTTCTAACGGAATGATTGTGCTCGTCTCCCCTGAGGGTTTTCCTCATGTCTCTGTGCCAGGGAATGCTAGGGGGTGTTGCAGGAAATCCCAGTGACAGAGGCTTCCTCCCCAAGATCAGGGAAGTTATTTCTCGGACTTCCCCGAGCAGGGAACACCTGTGACTGAAGAGAGCTGCGTGGAGATTTCTCTCGAGCTCCCCCACTCAATGACAATGGTTCCGGAATCCTGAGCGAGGGGAGGTTCCACCAACGGTCGGCAGCGCGTGGTTTCTAAGGGAATGCCTGTACTTGTCTCCCCTGAGGGTTTTCCTCATGTCTCTGTGCCAGGGAATGCTAGGGGGTGATGCAGGAAATCCCAGTGACATAGGCTGCCACCCAAAAGGCAGGGAAGTTATTTCTCGGACTTCCCCGAGCAGGGAACACCTGTGACTGAAGAGAGCTGCGTGGAGTTGTCTCTCGAGCTCCCCCACTCAATGACAATGGTTCCGGAATCCTGAGCGTTGGGAGGTTCCACCAACGGTCGGCAGCGCTTGGGTTCTAACGGAATGATTGTGCTCGTCTCCCCTGAGGGTTTTCCTCATGTCTCTGTGCCAGGGAATGCTAGGGGGTGTTGCAGGAAATCCCAGTGACAGAGGCTGCCTCCCCAAGGGCAGGGAAGTTATTTCTCGGACTTCGCCAATCAGGGAACACCTGTGACTGAAGAGAGCTGCGTGGAGTTGTCTCTCGAGCTCCCCCACTCAATGACAATGGTTCCGGAATCCTGAGCGTGGGGAGGTTCCACCAACGGTCGGCAGCGCGTTGGTTCGAAGGGAATGCCTGTGCTCGTCTCCCCTGAGGGTTTTCCTCATGTCTCTGTGCCAGGGAACGCTAGGGGGTGTTGCAGGAAATCCCAGTGACAGAGGCTGCATCCCCAAGGTCAGGGAAGGTATTTCTCGGACTTCCCCGAGCAGGGAACACCTGTGACTGAAGAGAGCTGCGTCGAGTTGTCTCTCGAGCTCCCCCACTCAATGAAAATGGTTCCGGAATCCTGAGCGTGGGGAGGTTCCTCCAACGGTCGGCAGCGCGTGGTTTCTAAGGGAATGCCTGTACTTGTCTCCCCTGAGGGTTTTCCTCATGTCTCTGTGCCAGGGAATGCTAGGGGGTGTTGCAGGAAATCCCAGTGACAGAGGCTGCCTCCCCAAGGGCAGGGAAGTTATTTCTCTGACTTCCCCGAGCAGGGAACACCTGAGACTGAAGAGAGCTGCGTGGAATTGTCTCTCGAGCTCCCCCACAAAATGACAATGGTTCCGGAATCCTGAGCGTTGGGAGGTTCCACCAACGGTCGGCAGCGCATTGGTTCTAAAGGAATGCCTGTGTTCGTCTCCCCTGAGGGTTTTCCTCATGTCTCTGTGCCAGGGAATGCTAGGGGGGGTTGCAGGAAATCCCAGTGACAGAGGCTGCCTCCCCAAGTTTAAAGAAGATATTTTTCGGACTTCCCCGAGCAGGGATCACCTGTGACTGAAGAGAGCTGCGTGGAGTTTTCTCTCGAGCTCCCCCACTCAATGACAATGGTTCCGGAATCCTGAGCGTGGGGAGGTTCCACCAACGGTCGGCAGCGCGTGGGTTCTAAGGGAATGCCTGTGCTCGTCTCCCCTGAGGGTTTTCCTCATGTCTCTATGCCAGGGAATGCTAGGGGGTGTTGCAGGAAATCCCAGTGACAGAGGCTGACTCCCCAAGATCAGGGAAGCTATTTCTTGGACTTCCCCGAGCAGGGAACACCTGTGACTGAAGAGAGCTGCGTGGAGTTGTCTCTCGAGATCCCCCAATCAATGACAATGGTTCCGGAATCCTGAGCGTGGGGAAGTTCCACAAACGGTCGGCAGCGCGTGGGTTCTAACGGAATGCCTGTGATCGTCTCCCCTGATGGTTTTCCTCATGTCTCTGTGCCAGGGAATGCTAGGGGGGGGGTTGCAGGAAATCCCAGTGACAGAGGCTGCCTCCCCAAGGTCAGGGAAGGTATTTCTCGGACTTCCCCGAGCAGGGAACACCTGTGACTGAAGAGAGCTGCGTGGAGTTTTGTCTCGAGCTCCCCCACTCAATGACAATGGTTCCTGAATCCTGAGCGTGGGGAGGTTCCACCAACGGTCGGCAGCGCGTGGGTTCTAACGGAATGATTGTGCTCGTCTCCCCTGAGGGTTTTCCTCATGTCTCTTTGCCAGGGAATGCTAGGGGGTGTTGCAGGAAATCCCAGTGACAGAGGCTTCCTCCCCAAGATCAGGGAAGTTATTTCTCGGACTTCCCCGAGCAGGGAACACCTGTGACTGAAGAGAGCTGCGTGGAGATTTCTCTCGAGCTCCCCCACTCAATGACAATGGTTCCGGAATCCTGAGCGAGGGGAGGTTCCACCAACGGTCGGCAGCGCGTGGTTTCTAAGGGAATGCCTGTACTTGTCTCCCCTGAGGGTTTTCCACATGTCTCTGTGCCAGGGAATGCTAGGGGGTGTTGCAGGAAATCCCAGTGACAGAGGCTGCCTCCCCAAGGGCAAGGAAGTTATTTCTCTGACTTCCCCGAGCAGGGAACACCTGTGACTGAAGAGAGCTGCGTGGAATTGTCTCTCGAGCTCCCCCACTCAATGACAATGGTTTCGGAATCCTGAGCGTTGGGAGGTTCCACCAACGGTCGGCAGCGCATTGGTTCTAAGGGAATGCCTGTGTTCGTCTCCCCTGAGGGTTTTCCTCATGTCTCTGTGCCAGGGAATGCTAGGGAGTGTTGCAGGAAATCCCAGTGACAGAGGCTGCCTCCCCAAGGTCAAAGAAGATATTTCTCGGAATTCCCCGAGCAGGGAACACCTGTGACTGAAGAGAGCTGCGTGGAGTTTTCTCTCGAGCTCCCCCACTCAATGACAATGATTCCGGAATCCTGAGCGTGGGGAGGTTCCACCAACGGTCGGCAGTGCGTGGGTTCTAAGGGAATGCCTGTGCTCGTCTCCCCTGAGGGTTTTCCTAATGTCTCTGTGCCAGGGAATGCTAGGGGATGTTGCAGGAAATCCCAGTGACAGAGGCTGCCTCCCCAAGATCAGGGAAGTTATTTCTTCGATTCCCCGAGCAGGGAACACCTGTGACTGAAGAGAGCTGCGTGGAGTTGTCTCTCGAGCTCCCCCACTCAATGACAATGGTTCCGGAATCCTGAGCGTGGGGAGGTTCCACCAACGGTCGGCAGCGCGTGGGTTCTAAGGGAGTGCCTGTGCTCGTCTCCCCTGAGGGTTTTCTTCATGTCTCTGTGCCAGGTAATGCTAGGGGGGTTTGCAGGAAATCCCAGTGACAGAGGCTGCCTCCCCAAGGTCAGCGAAGGTATTTCTCGGACTTCCCCTAGCAGGGAACACCTGTGACTGAAGAGAGCTTCGTGGAGTTTTCTCTCGAGCTCCCCCACTCAATGACAATGGTTCCGGAACCCTGAGCGTGGGGAGGTTCCACCAACGGTCGGCAGCGCTTGGGTTCTAACGGAATGCCTGTGCTCTTCTCCCCTGAGTGTTTTCCTCATGTCTCAGTGCCAGGGAATGCTAGGGGGTGTTGCAGGAAATCCCAGTGACAAGGCTGCCTCCCCAAGGGCAGGGAAGTTATTTCTCGGACTTCGCCGATCAGGGAACACCTGTGACTGAAGAGAGCTGCGTGGAGTTGTCTCTCGAGCTCCCCCACTCAATGACAATGGTTCCGGAATCCTGAGCGTGGGGAGGTTCCACCAACGGTCGGCAGCGCGTTGGTTCGAAGGGAATGCCTGTGCTCGTCTCCCCTGAGGGTTTTCCTCATGTCTCTGTGCCAGGGAATGCTAGGGGGTGTTGCAGGAAATCCCAGTGACAGAGGCTGCATCCCCAAGGTCAGGGAAGGTATTTCTCGGACTTCCCCGAGCAGGGAACACCTGTGACTGAAGAGAGCTGCGTCGAGTTGTCTCTCGAGCTCCCCCACTCAATGAAAATGGTTCCGGAATCCTGAGAGTGGGGAGGTTCCACCAACGGTCGGCAGCGCGTGGTTTCTAAGGGAATGCCTGTACTTGTCTCCCCTGAGGGTTTTCCTCATGTCTCTGTGCCAGGGAATGCTAGGGGGTGTTGCAGGAAATCCCAGTGACAGAGGCTGCCTCCCCAAGGGCAGGGAAGTTATTTCTCTGACTTCCCCGAGCAGGGAACACCTGAGACTGAAGAGAGCTGCGTGGAATTGTCTCTCGAGCTCCCCCACAAAATGACAATGGTTCCAGAATCCTGAGAGTTGGGAGGTTCCACCAACAGTCGGCAGCGCATTGGTTCTAAAGGAATGCCTGTGTTCGTCTCCCCTGAGGGTTTTCCTCATGTCTGTGTGCCAGGGAATGCTAGGTGGGGTTGCAGGAAATCCCAGTGACAGAGGCTGCCTCCCCAAGGTTAAAGAAGATATTTTTCGGACTTCCCCGAGCAGGGATCACCTGTGACTGAAGAGAGCTGCGTGGAGTTTTCTCTCGAGCTCCCCCACTCAATGACAATGGTTCCGGAATCCTGAGCGTGGGGAGGTTCCACCAACGGTCGGCAGCGCGTGGGTTCTAAGGGAATGCCTGTGCTCGTCTCCCCTGAGGGTTTTCCTCATATCTCTATGCCAGGGAATGCTAGGGGGGTTGCAGGAAATCCCAGTGACAGAGGCTGCCTCCCCAAGGTCGGGGAAGGTATTTCTCGGACTTCCCCGAGCAGGGAACACCTGTGACTGAAGAGAGCTGCGTGGAGTTTTGTCTCGAGCTCCCCCACTCAATGACAATGGTTCCGGAATTCTGAGCGTGGGGAGGTTCCACCAACGGTCGGCAGCGCGTGGGTTCTAACGGAATGCCAGTGCTCTTCTCCCCTGAGGGTTTCTCCATTTCTCTGTGCCAGGGAATGCTAGGGGGTGTTGCAGGAAATCCCAGTGACAGAGGCTGACTCCCCAAGGTCAGGGAAGGTATTTCTCGCACTTCCCCGTGCAGGGAACACCTGTGATTGAAGAGAGCTTCGTCGAGGTGTCTCTCGAGCTCCCCCACTCAATGACAATGGTTCCAGAATCCTGAGCGTGGGGAGGTTCCACCAACGGTCGGCAGCGCGTGGGTTCTAAGGGAATGCCTGTGCTAGTCTCCCCTGAGGTTTTTCCTCATGTCTCTGTGCCAGGGAATGCTAGGGGGTGTTGCAGGAAATCCCAGTGACAGAAGATGCCTCCCCAAGAGCAGGGAAGTTATTTCTCGGACTTCCCCTAGCAGGGAACACCTGTGACTGAAGAGAGCTGCGTGGAGTTTTCTCTCGAGCTCCCCCACTCAATGACAATGGTTCCGGAATCCTGAGCGTGGGGAGGTTCCACCAACGGTCGGCAGCGCTTGGGTTCTAACGGAATGCCTGTGCTCGTCTCCCCTGAGGGTTTCTCTCATTTCTCTGTGCCAGGGAATGCTAGCGGGTGTTGCAGGAAATCCCAGTGACAGAGGCTGCCTCCCCAAGGTCAGGGAAATTATTTCTCGGACTTCCCCGAGCAGGGAACACCTGTGACTGAAGAGAGTTGCGTGGAGTTGTCTCTCGAGCTCCCCCACACAATGACAATGGTTCCGGAATCCTGAGCGTGGGGAGGTTCCACCAACGGTCGGCAGCGCGTGGTTTCTAATGGAATGCCTGTGCTCGTCTCCACTGACGGTTTTCCTCATGTCTCTGTGCCAGGGAATGCTAGGAGGGTTTCCAGGAAATCCCAGTGAGAGAGGCTGACTCCCCAAGGTCAGGGAAGGTATTTCTCGCACTTCCCCGAGCAGGGATCACCTGTGACTGAAGAGATCTTCGTGGAGTTGTCTCTCGAGATCCCCCACTCATTGACTATGGTTCCGGAATCCTGAGCGTGGGGAGGTTCCACCAACGGTCGGCAGCGCGTGGGTTCTAAGGTAGTGCCTGTGCTCGTCTCCCCTGAGGGTTTTCTTCATGTCTCTGAGCCAGGGAATGCTAGGGGTGGTTGCAGGAAATCCCAGTGACAGAGGCTGCCTCCCCAGGTCAGGGAAGGTATTTCTCGCACTTCCCCGAGCAGGGAACACCTGTGATTGAAGAGAGCTGCCTAAAGTTGTCTGTCGAACTCCCCCACTCAATGACAATGGTTCCGGAATCCTGAGCGTGGGGAGGTTCCACCAACGGTCGGCAGCGCGTGGGTTCTAACGGAATGCCTGTGCTCGTCTCCCCTGAGGGTTTTCCTCATGTCTCTGTGCCAGGGAATGCTAGGGGGTGTTGCAGGAAATCCCAGTGACAGAGGCTGCCTCCCCAAGGTCAAAGAAGATATTTCTCGGACTTCCCCGAGCAGGGAACACCTGTGACTGAAGAGAGCTGCGTGGAGTTTTCTCTCGAGCTCCCCCACTCAATGACAATGGTTCCGGAATCCTGAGCGTGGGGAGGTTCCACCAACGGACGGCAGCGCGTGGGTTCTAAGGGAATGCCGGTGCTCGTCTCCCCTGAGGGTTTTCCTAATGTCTCTGTGCCAGGGAATGCTAGGGGATGTTGCAGGAAATCCCAGTGACAGAGGCTGCCTCCCCAAGATCAGGGAAGTTATTTCTTCGATTCCCCGAGCAGGGAACACCTGTGACTGAAGAGAGCTGCGTGGAGTTGTCTCTCGAGCTCCCCCACTCAATGACAATGGTTCCGGAATCCTGAGCGTGGGGAGGTTCCACCAACGGTCGGCAGCGCGTGGGTTCTAAGGGAGTGCCTGTGCTCGTCTCCCCTGAGGGTTTTCTTCATGTCTCTGTGCCAGGTAATGCTAGGGGGGTTTGCAGGAAATCCCAGTGACAGAGGCTGCCTCCCCAAGGTCAGCGAAGGTATTTCTCGGACTTCCCCTAGCAGGGAACACCTGTGACTGAAGAGAGCTTCGTGGAGTTTTCTCTCGAGCTCCCCCACTCAATGACAATGGTTCCGGAATCCTGAGCGTGGGGAGGTTCCACCAACGGTCGGCAGCGCTTGGGTTCTAACGGAATGCCTGTGCTCTTCTCCCCTGAGTGTTTTCCTCATGTCTCAGTGCCAGGGAATGCTAGGGGGTGTTGCAGGAAATCCCAGTGACAGAGGCTGCCTCCCCAAGGGCAGGGAAGTTATTTCTCGGACTTCGCCGATCAGGGAACACCTGTGACTGAAGAGAGCTGCGTGGAGTTGTCTCTCGAGCTCCCCCACTCAATGACAATGGTTCCGGAATCCTGAGCGTGGGGAGGTTCCACCAACGGTCGGCAGCGCGTTGGTTCGAAGGGAATGCCTGTGCTCGTCTCCCCTGAGGGTTTTCCTCATGTCTCTGTGCCAGGGAATGCTAGGGGGTGTTGCAGGAATTTCCAGTGACAGAGGCTGCCCCCTCACGATCAGGGGAGTTATTTATTGGACTTCCCCGAGCAGGGAACACCTGTGACTGAAGAGAGCTGCGTGGAGTTGTCTCTCGAGCTCCCCCACTCAATGACAATGATTCCGGAATCCTGAGCGTGGGGAGGTTCCACAAACGGTCGGCAGCGCGTGGGTTCTAAGGGAATGCCTGTGCTTGTCTCCCCTGAGGGTTTTCCTCATGTCTCTGTGCAGGGAATGTTAGGGGGTGTTGCAGGAAATCCCAGTGACAGAGGCTGCCTCCCCAAGGTCAGGGAAGGTGTTTCTCGGACTTCCCCGAGCAGGGAACACCTGTGACTGAAGAGAGCTGAGTGGAGTTTTGTCTCGAGCTCCCCCACTCAATGACAATGGTTCCGGAATCCTGAGCGTGGGGAGGTTCCACCAACGGTCGTCAGCGCGTGGGTTCTAATGGAATGCCAGTGCTCTTCTCCCCTGAGGGTTTTCCTCATGTCTCTGTGCCAGGGAAAGCTAGGGGGTGTTGCAGGAAATCCCAGTGACAGAGGCTGCCTCCCGAAGGTCAGGGAAGCTATTTCTCGGACTTCCCCGAGCAGGGAACACCTGTGACTGAAGAGAGCTGCGTGGAGTTGTCTCTCGAGATCCCCCACTCAATGACTATGGTTCCGGAATCCTGAGCGTGGGGAGGTTCCACCAACGGTCGGCAGCGCGTGGGTTCTAAGGGAGTGTCTGTTCTCATCTCCCCTGAGGGTTTTCCTCATGTCTCTGTGCCAGGGAATGCTAGGGGGTGTTGCAGGAAATCCCAGTGACAGAGTCTGCCTCCCCAAGGTCAGGGAAGATATTTCTCGCACTTCCCCAAGCTGGGAACACCTGTGACTAAAGAGAGCTGCGTCGAGTTGTCTCTCGATCTCCCCAACTCAACGAAAATGGTTCCGGAATCCTGAGCGTGGGGAGGTTCCACCATCGGTCGGCAGCGCGTGGTTTCTAAGGGAATGCCTGTGCTCGTCTCCCCTGAGGGTTTTCCTCATGTCTCTGTGCCAGGGAATGCTAGGAGGGTTTGCAGGAAATCCCAGTGACAGAGGCTGCCTCCCCAAGTTCAGGGAAGGTATTTCTCGCACTTCCCCGAGCAGGGAACACCTGTGATTGAAGAGAGCTGCGTCGAGTTGTCTCTCGAACTCCACCACTCAGTGACAATGGTTCCGGAATCCTGAGCGCGGGGAGGTTCCAACAACGGTCGGCAGCGCGTGGGTTCTAAGGGAATGCCTGTGCTCGTCTCCCCTGAGGGTTTTCCTCATGTCTCTGTGCCAGGGAATGCTAGGGGGGGTTGCAGGAAATCCCAGTGACAAAGGCTGCCTCCCCAAATTCAGGTAAGGTTTTTCTCGGACTTCCCCGAGCAGGGAACACCTGTGACTGAAGAGAGCGGCGTGGAGTTTTCTCTCGAGCTCCCCCACTCAATGACAATGGTTCCGGAATCCTGAGCGTGGGGAGGTTCCACCAACGGTCGGCAGCGCGTGGGTTCTAAGGGAATGCCTGTGCTCGTCTCCCCTGAGGGTTTTCCTCATGTCTCTGTGCCAGGGAATGCTAGGGGGTGTTGCAGGAAATCCCAGTGACAGAGGCTGCCTCCCCAAGGTCAAGGAAGTTATTTCCCAGACTTCCCCGAGCAGGGAACACCTGTGACTGAAGAGAGCTGCGTGGAGTTTTCTCTCGAGATCCCCCACTCATTGACTATGGTTCCGGAATTATGAGCGTGGGGAGGTTCCACCAACGGTCGGCAGCGCGTGGGTTCTAATGGAGTGCCTGTGCTCGTCTCCCCTGAGGGTTTTCTTCATGTCTCTGTGCCAGGGAATGCTAGGGGGGGTTGCAGGAAATCCCAGTGACAGAGGATGCCTCCCCAAGGTCAGGGAATGTATTTCTCGCACTTCTCCGAGCAGGGAACACCTGTGATAGAAGAGAGCTGCGTCGAGATGTCTCTCGAACTCCCCCACTCAATGACAATGGTTCCGGAATCCTGAGCGTGGGGAGGTTCCACCAACGGTCGGCAGCGCGTGGGTTCTAAGGGAGTGCCTGTGCTCGTCTCCCCTGAGGGTTTTCTTCATGTCTCTGTGCCAGGGAATGCTAGGGGGGGTTGCAGGAAATCCCAGTGACAGAGGCTGCCCCCCAAGGTCAGGGAAGGTATTTCTCGCACTTCCCCGAGCAGGGAACACCTGTGACTGAAGAGAGCTGCGTCGAGTTGTCTCTCGAACTCCCCCACTCAATGACAATGGTTCCGGAATCCTGAGCGTGGGGAGGTTCCACCAACGGTCGGCAGCGCGTGGGTTATAAGGGAATGCCTGTGCTCGTCTCCCCTGAGGGTTTTCCTCATGTCTCTGTGCCAGGGAATGCTAGGGGGTGTTGCAGGAAATCCCAGTGACAGAGGCTGCCTCCCCAAGGTCAGGGAAGGTATTTCTCGGACTTCCCCGAGCAGGGAACACCTGTGACTGAAGAGAGCTGCGTGGAGTTGTCTCTCGAGCTCCCCCACTCAATGACAATGGTTCCGGAATCCTGAGCATGGGGAGGTTCCACCAACGGTCGGCAGCGCTTGGGTTCTAACGGAATGCATGTGCTCGTCTCCCCTGAGGGTTTTCCTCATGTCTCTGTGCCAGGGAATGCTAGGGTGGTTTGCAGGAAATCCCAGTGACAGAGGCTGCCTCCGCAAGGTCAGGGAAATTATTTCTCGGACTTCCCCGATCAGGGAACACCTGTGACTGAAGAGAGCTTCGTGGAGTTGTCTCTCGAGCTCCCCCAATCAATGACAATGGTTCCGGAATCCTGAGCGTGGGGAGGTTCCACCAACAGTAGGCAGCGCGTGGGTTCTAAGGGAATGCCTGTGCTAGCCTCCCCTGAGGGTTTTCCTCATGTCTCTGTGCCAGGGAATGCTAGGGGGTGTTGCAGGAAATCCCAGTGACAGAGGCTGCCTCCCCAAGGGCAGGGAAGTTATTTCTCGGACTTCCCCTAGCAGGGAACACCTGTGACTGAAGAGAGCTGCGTGGAGTTGTCTCTCGAGCTCCCCCACTCAATGACAATGGTTCCGGAATCCTGAGCGTGGGGAGGTTCCACCAACGGTCGGCAGCGCTTGGGTTCTAACGGAATGCCTGTGCTCGTCTCCCCTGAGGGTTTTTCTCATTTCTCTGTGCCAGGGAATGCTAGGAGGGTTTCCAGGAAATCCCAGTGATAGAGGCTGCCTCCCCAAGGTCAGGGAAGGTATTTCTCGCACTTCCCCTAGCAGGGAACACCTGTGAATGAAGAGAGATTCGTGGAGTTGTCTCTCGAGATCCCCCACTCATTGACTATGGTTCCGGAATCCTGAGCGTTGGGAGGTTCCACCAACGGTCGGCAGCGCTTGGGTTCTAACGGAATGATTGTGCTCGTCTCCCCTGAGGGTTTTCCTCATGTCTCTGTGCCAGGGAATGCTAGGGGGTGTTGCAGGAAATCCCAGTGACAGAGGCTGCCTCCCCAAGGGCAGGGAAGTTATTTCTCTGACTTCCCCGAGCAGGGAACACCTGTGACTGAAGAGAGCTGCGTGGAATTTTCTCTCGAGCTCCCCCACTCAATGACAATGGTTTCGGAATCCTGAGCGTTGGGAGGTTCCACCAACGGTCGGCAGCGCGTTGGTTCTAAGGGAATGCCTGTGTTCGTCTCCCCTGAGGGTTTTCCTCATGTCTCTGTGCCAGGGAATGCTAGGGAGTGTTGCAGGAAATCCCAGTGACAGAGGCTGCCTCCCCAAGGTCAAAGAAGATATTTCTCGGACTTCCCCGAGCAGGGAACACCTGTGACTGAAGAGAGCTGCGTGGAGTTGTCTCTCGAGCTCCCCCACTCAATGACAATGGTTCCGGAATCCTGAGCGTGGGGAGGTTCCACCAACGGTCGGCAGTGCGTGGTTTCTAAGGGAATGCCTGTGCTCGTCTCCCCTGAAGGTTTTCCTAATGTCTCTGTGCCAGGGAATGCTAGGGGGTGTTGCAGGAAATCCCAGTGACAGAGGCTGCCTCCCCAAGATGAGGGAAGTTATTTCTTGGATTCCCCGAGCAGGGAACACCTGTGACTGAAGAGAGCTGCGTGGAGTTGTCTCTCGAGCTCCCCCACTCAATGACAATGGTTCCGGAATCCTGAGCGTGCGGAGGTTCCACCAACGGTCGGCAGCGCGTGGGTTCTAAGGGAGTGCCTGTGCTCGTCTCCCCTGAGGGTTTTCTTCATGTCTCTGTGCCAGGGAATGCTAGGGGGGGTTGCAGGAAATCCCAGTGACAGAGGCTGCCTCCCCAAGGTCAGGGAAGTTATTTCTCGCACTTCCCAGAGCAGGGAACACCTGTGACTGAAGAGAGCTGCGTCGAGTTCTCTCTCGAACTCCCCCACTCAATGACAATGTTTCCGGAATCCTGAGCGTGGGGAGGTTCCACCAACTGTCGGCAGCGCGTGGGTTCTAAGGGAATGCCTGTGCTCGTCTCCCCTGAGGGTTTTCCTGATGTCTCTGTGCCAGGTAATTCTAGGGGGGTTTGCAGGAAATCCCAGTGACAGAGGCTGCCTCCCCAAGGTCAGCGAAGGTATTTCTCGGACTTCCCCTAGCAGGGAACACCTGTGACTGAAGAGAGCTTCGTGGAGTTTTCTCTCGAGCTCCCCCACTCAATGACAATGGTTCCGGAATCCTGAGCGTGGGGAGGTTCCACCAACGGTCGGCAGCGCTTGGGTTCTAACGGAATGCCTGTGCTCTTCTCCCCTGAGTGTTTTCCCCATGTCTCTGTGCCAGGGAATGCTAGGGGGTGTTGCAGGAAATCCCAGTGACAGAGGCTGCCTCCCCAAGGGCAGGGAAGTTGTTTCTCGGACTTCGCCGATCAGGGAACACCTGTGACTGAAGAGAGCTGCGTGGAGTTGTCTCTCGATCTCCCCAACTCAACGAAAATGGTTCCGGAATCCTGAGCGTGCGGAGGTTCCACCAATGGTCGGCAGCGCGTGGGTTCTAAGGGAATGCCTGTGCTTGTCTCCCCTGAGTGTTTTCCTCATGTCTCTGTGCCAGGGAATGCTAGGGGGTGTTGCAGGAAATCCCAGTGACAGAGGCTGCCTCCCCAAGGTCAGGGAAGTTATTTCTCGGACTTCCCCGAGCAGGGAACACCTGTGACTGAAGAGAGCTGCGTGGAGTTGTCTCTCGAGCTCCCCCACTCAATGACAATGGTTCCGGAATCTTGAGCGTGGGGAGGTTCCACCATCGGTCGGCAGCGCGTGGTTTCTAAGGGAATGCCTGTGCTCGTCTCCCCTGAGGGTTTTCCTCATGTCTCTGTGCCAGGGAATGCTAGGAGGGTTTGCAGGAAATCCCAGTGACAGAGGCTGCCTCCCCAAGGTCAGGGAAGTTATTTCTTGGACTTCCCCGAGCAAGGAACACCTGCGACTGAAGAGAGATGCGTGGAGTTGTCTCTCGAGCTCCCCACTCAATGACAATGGTTCCGGAATCCTGAGCGTGGGGAGGTTCCACCAACGGTCGGCAGCGCGTGGGTTCTAACGGAATGCCAGTGCTCGTCTCCCCTGAGGGTTTTCCTCATGTCTCTGTGATAGGGAATGCTAGGGGGGGTTGCAGGAAATCCCAGTGACAGAGGCTGCCTCCCCAAGGTCAGGGAAGGTATTTCTCGGACTTCCCCGAGCAGGGAACACCTGTGACTGAAGAGAGCTGCGTGGAGTTTTGTTTCGAGCTCCCCCACTCAATGACAATGGTTCCGGAATCCTGAGCGTGGGGAGGTTCCACCAACGGTCGGCAGCCAGTGGGTTCTAACGGAATGCCAGTGCTCTTCTCCCCTGAGGGTTTTCCTAAAGTCTCTGTGCCAGGGAAAGCTAGGGGGTGTTGCAGGAAATCCCAGTGACAGAGGCTGACTCCCCAAGGTCAGGGAAGGTATTTCTCGCACTTCCCCGAGCAGGGAACACCTGTGATTGAAGAGAGCTGCGTGGAGCTGTCTCTCGAGCTCCCCCACTCAATGACAATGGTTCCGGAATCCTGAGCGTGGGGAGGTTCCACCAACGGACGGCAGCGCGTGGGTTCTAAGGGAATGCCTGTGCTAGTCTCCCCTGAGGGTTTTCCTCATGTCTCTGTGCCAGGGAATGCTAGGGGGTGTTGCAGGAAATCCCAGTTACAGAGGCCGCCTCCCCAAGGGCAGTGAAGTTATTTCTCGGACTTCCCCTAGCAGGGAACACCTGTGACTGAAGAGAGCTGCATGGAGTTGTCTCTCGAGCTCCCCCACTCAATGACAATGGTTCCGGAATCCTGAGCGTGGGGAGGTTCCACCAACTGTCGGCAGCGCTTGGGTTCTAACGGAATGCCTGTGCTCGTCTCCCTTGACGTTTTTTCTCATTTCTCTGTGCCAGGGAATGCTAGGGGGGTTTGCAGGAAATCCCAGTGACAGAGGCTGCCTCCCCAAGTTCAGAGAAGTTATTTCTCGGACTTCCCGGATCAGGGAACACCTGTGACTGAAGAGAGCTTCGTGGAGTTGTCTCTCGAGCTCCCCCACTCAATGACTCTGGTTCCGGAATCTTGAGCGTGGGGAGGTTCCACCAACGGTCGGCAGCGCGTGGGTTCTAAGGGAATGCCTGTGCTCGTCTCCCCTGAGGGTTTTCCACATGTCTCTGTGCCAGGGAATGCTAGGGGGCTTTGCAGGAAATCCCAGTGACAGAGGCTGCTTCCCCAAGGTCAGGGAATGTATTTCTCGGACTTCCCCGAGCAGGGAACACCTGTGACTGAAGAGAGCTTCGTGGAGTTGTCTCTCTATCTCCCCCACTCAATGACAATGTTTCCGGAATCCTGAGCGTGGGGAGGTTCCACCAACGGTCGGCAGCGCGTGGGTTATAAGGGAATGCCTTTTCTAGTCTCCCCTGAGGGTTTTCCTCATGTCTCTGTGCCAGGGAATGCTAGGGGGTGATGCAGGAAATCCCAGTGACATAGGCTCCCACCCAAAAGCCAGGGAAGTTATTTCTCGGACTTCCCCGAGCAGGGAACACCTGTGACTGAAGAGAGCTGCGTGGAGTTGTCTCTCGAGCTCCCCCACTCAATGACAATGGTTCCGGAATCCTGAGCGTTGGGAGGTTCCACCATCGGTCGGCAGCGCTTGGGTTCTAACGGAATGATTGTGCTCGTCTCCCCTGAGGGTTTTCCTCATGTCTCTGTGCCAGGGAATGCTAGGGGGTGTTGCAGGAAATCCCAGTGACAGAGGCTTCCTCCCCAAGATCAGGGAAGTTATTTCTCGGACTTCCCCGAGCAGGGAACACCTGTGACTGAAGAGAGCTGCGTGGAGATTTCTCTCGAGCTCCCCCACTCAATGACAATGGTTCCGGAATCCTGAGCGAGGGGAGGTTCCACCAACGGTCGGCAGCGCGTGGTTTCTAAGGGAATGCCTGTACTTGTCTCCCCTGAGGGTTTTCCTCATGTCTCTGTGCCAGGGAATGCTAGGGGGTGATGCAGGAAATCCCAGTGACATAGGCTGCCACCCAAAAGGCAGGGAAGTTATTTCTCGGACTTCCCCGAGCAGGGAACACCTGTGACTGAAGAGAGCTGCGTGGAGTTGTCTCTCGAGCTCCCCCACTCAATGACAATGGTTCCGGAATCCTGAGCGTTGGGAGGTTCCACCAACGGTCGGCAGCGCTTGGGTTCTAACGGAATGATTGTGCTCGTCTCCCCTGAGGGTTTTCCTCATGTCTCTGTGCCAGGGAATGCTAGGGGGTGTTGCAGGAAATCCCAGTGACAGAGGCTGCCTCCCCAAGGGCAGGGAAGTTATTTCTCGGACTTCGCCAATCAGGGAACACCTGTGACTGAAGAGAGCTGCGTGGAGTTGTCTCTCGAGCTCCCCCACTCAATGACAATGGTTCCGGAATCCTGAGCGTGGGGAGGTTCCACCAACGGTCGGCAGCGCGTTGGTTCGAAGGGAATGCCTGTGCTCGTCTCCCCTGAGGGTTTTCCTCATGTCTCTGTGCCAGGGAACGCTAGGGGGTGTTGCAGGAAATCCCAGTGACAGAGGCTGCATCCCCAAGGTCAGGGAAGGTATTTCTCGGACTTCCCCGAGCAGGGAACACCTGTGACTGAAGAGAGCTGCGTCGAGTTGTCTCTCGAGCTCCCCCACTCAATGAAAATGGTTCCGGAATCCTGAGCGTGGGGAGGTTCCTCCAACGGTCGGCAGCGCGTGGTTTCTAAGGGAATGCCTGTACTTGTCTCCCCTGAGGGTTTTCCTCATGTCTCTGTGCCAGGGAATGCTAGGGGGTGTTGCAGGAAATCCCAGTGACAGAGGCTGCCTCCCCAAGGGCAGGGAAGTTATTTCTCTGACTTCCCCGAGCAGGGAACACCTGAGACTGAAGAGAGCTGCGTGGAATTGTCTCTCGAGCTCCCCCACAAAATGACAATGGTTCCGGAATCCTGAGCGTTGGGAGGTTCCACCAACGGTCGGCAGCGCATTGGTTCTAAAGGAATGCCTGTGTTCGTCTCCCCTGAGGGTTTTCCTCATGTCTCTGTGCCAGGGAATGCTAGGGGGGGTTGCAGGAAATCCCAGTGACAGAGGCTGCCTCCCCAAGTTTAAAGAAGATATTTTTCGGACTTCCCCGAGCAGGGATCACCTGTGACTGAAGAGAGCTGCGTGGAGTTTTCTCTCGAGCTCCCCCACTCAATGACAATGGTTCCGGAATCCTGAGCGTGGGGAGGTTCCACCAACGGTCGGCAGCGCGTGGGTTCTAAGGGAATGCCTGTGCTCGTCTCCCCTGAGGGTTTTCCTCATGTCTCTATGCCAGGGAATGCTAGGGGGTGTTGCAGGAAATCCCAGTGACAGAGGCTGACTCCCCAAGATCAGGGAAGCTATTTCTTGGACTTCCCCGAGCAGGGAACACCTGTGACTGAAGAGAGCTGCGTGGAGTTGTCTCTCGAGATCCCCCAATCAATGACAATGGTTCCGGAATCCTGAGCGTGGGGAAGTTCCACAAACGGTCGGCAGCGCGTGGGTTCTAACGGAATGCCTGTGATCGTCTCCCCTGATGGTTTTCCTCATGTCTCTGTGCCAGGGAATGCTAGGGGGGGGGTTGCAGGAAATCCCAGTGACAGAGGCTGCCTCCCCAAGGTCAGGGAAGGTATTTCTCGGACTTCCCCGAGCAGGGAACACCTGTGACTTAAGAGAGCTGCGTGGAGTTTTGTCTCGAGCTCCCCCACTCAATGACAATGGTTCCTGAATCCTGAGCGTGGGGAGGTTCCACCAACGGTCGGCAGCGCGTGGGTTCTAACGGAATGATTGTGCTCGTCTCCCCTGAGGGTTTTCCTCATGTCTCTTTGCCAGGGAATGCTAGGGGGTGTTGCAGGAAATCCCAGTGACAGAGGCTTCCTCCCCAAGATCAGGGAAGTTATTTCTCGGACTTCCCCGAGCAGGGAACACCTGTGACTGAAGGGAGCTGCGTGGAGATTTCTCTCGAGCTCCCCCACTCAATGACAATGGTTCCGGAATCCTGAGCGAGGGGAGGTTCCACCAACGGTCGGCAGCGCGTGGTTTCTAAGGGAATGCCTGTACTTGTCTCCCCTGAGGGTTTTCCACATGTCTCTGTGCCAGGGAATGCTAGGGGGTGTTGCAGGAAATCCCAGTGACAGAGGCTGCCTCCCCAAGGGCAAGGAAGTTATTTCTCTGACTTCCCCGAGCAGGGAACACCTGTGACTGAAGAGAGCTGCGTGGAATTGTCTCTCGAGCTCCCCCACTCAATGACAATGGTTTCGGAATCCTGAGCGTTGGGAGGTTCCACCAACGGTCGGCAGCGCATTGGTTCTAAGGGAATGCCTGTGTTCGTCTCCCCTGAGGGTTTTCCTCATGTCTCTGTGCCAGGGAATGCTAGGGAGTGTTGCAGGAAATCCCAGTGACAGAGGCTGCCTCCCCAAGGTCAAAGAAGATATTTCTCGGAATTCCCCGAGCAGGGAACACCTGTGACTGAAGAGAGCTGCGTGGAGTTTTCTCTCGAGCTCCCCCACTCAATGACAATGGTTCCGGAATCCTGAGCGTGGGGAGGTTCCACCAACGGTCGGCAGTGCGTGGGTTCTAAGGGAATGCCTGTGCTCGTCTCCCCTGAGGGTTTTCCTAATGTCTCTGTGCCAGGGAATGCTAGGGGATGTTGCAGGAAATCCCAGTGACAGAGGCTGCCTCCCCAAGATCAGGGAAGTTATTTCTTCGATTCCCCGAGCAGGGAACACCTGTGAAGGAAGAGAGCTGCGTGGAGTTGTCTCTCGAGCTCCCCCACTCAATGACAATGGTTCCGGAATCCTGAGCGTGGGGAGGTTCCACCAACGGTCGGCAGCGCGTGGGTTCTAAGGGAGTGCCTGTGCTCGTCTCCCCTGAGGGTTTTCTTCATGTCTCTGTGCCAGGTAATGCTAGGGGGGTTTGCAGGAAATCCCAGTGACAGAGGCTGCCTCCCCAAGGTCAGCGAAGGTATTTCTCGGACTTCCCCTAGCAGGGAACACCTGTGACTGAAGAGAGCTTCGTGGAGTTTTCTCTCGAGCTCCCCCACTCAATGACAATGGTTCCGGAATCCTGAGCGTGGGGAGGTTCCACCAACGGTCGGCAGCGCTTGGGTTCTAACGGAATGCCTGTGCTCTTCTCCCCTGAGTGTTTTCCTCATGTCTCAGTGCCAGGGAATGCTAGGGGGTGTTGCAGGAAATCCCAGTGACAAGGCTGCCTCCCCAAGGGCAGGGAAGTTATTTCTCGGACTTCGCCGATCAGGGAACACCTGTGACTGAAGAGAGCTGCGTGGAGTTGTCTCTCGAGCTCCCCCACTCAATGACAATGGTTCCGGAATCCTGAGCGTGGGGAGGTTCCACCAACGGTCGGCAGCGCGTTGGTTCGAAGGGAATGCCTGTGCTCGTCTCCCCTGAGGGTTTTCCTCATGTCTCTGTGCCAGGGAATGCTAGGGGGTGTTGCAGGAAATCCCAGTGACAGAGGCTGCATCCCCAAGGTCAGGGAAGGTATTTCTCGGACTTCCCCGAGCAGGGAACACCTGTGACTGAAGAGAGCTGCGTCGAGTTGTCTCTCGAGCTCCCCCACTCAATGAAAATGGTTCCGGAATCCTGAGAGTGGGGAGGTTCCACCAACGGTCGGCAGCGCGTGGTTTCTAAGGGAATGCCTGTACTTGTCTCCCCTGAGGGTTTTCCTCATGTCTCTGTGCCAGGGAATGCTAGGGGGTGTTGCAGGAAATCCCAGTGACAGAGGCTGCCTCCCCAAGGGCAGGGAAGTTATTTCTCTGACTTCCCCGAGCAGGGAACACCTGAGACTGAAGAGAGCTGCGTGGAATTGTCTCTCGAGCTCCCCCACAAAATGACAATGGTTCCAGAATCCTGAGCGTTGGGAGGTTCCACCAACAGTCGGCAGCGCATTGGTTCTAAAGGAATGCCTGTGTTCGTCTCCCCTGAGGGTTTTCCTCATGTCTGTGTGCCAGGGAATGCTAGGTGGGGTTGCAGGAAATCCCAGTGACAGAGGCTGCCTCCCCAAGGTTAAAGAAGATATTTTTCGGACTTCCCCGAGCAGGGATCACCTGTGACTGAAGAGAGCTGCGTGGAGTTTTCTCTCGAGCTCCCCCACTCAATGACAATGGTTCCGGAATCCTGAGCGTGGGGAGGTTCCACCAACGGTCGGCAGCGCGTGGGTTCTAAGGGAATGCCTGTGCTCGTCTCCCCTGAGGGTTTTCCTCATATCTCTATGCCAGGGAATGCTAGGGGGGTTGCAGGAAATCCCAGTGACAGAGGCTGCCTCCCCAAGGTCGGGGAAGGTATTTCTCGGACTTCCCCGAGCAGGGAACACCTGTGACTGAAGAGAGCTGCGTGGAGTTTTGTCTCGAGCTCCCCCACTCAATGACAATGGTTCCGGAATTCTGAGCGTGGGGAGGTTCCACCAACGGTCGGCAGCGCGTGGGTTCTAACGGAATGCCAGTGCTCTTCTCCCCTGAGGGTTTCTCCATTTCTCTGTGCCAGGGAATGCTAGGGGGTGTTGCAGGAAATCCCAGTGACAGAGGCTGACTCCCCAAGGTCAGGGAAGGTATTTCTCGCACTTCCCCGTGCAGGGAACACCTGTGATTGAAGAGAGCTTCGTCGAGGTGTCTCTCGAGCTCCCCCACTCAATGACAATGGTTCCAGAATCCTGAGCGTGGGGAGGTTCCACCAACGGTCGGCAGCGCGTGGGTTCTAAGGGAATGCCTGTGCTAGTCTCCCCTGAGGTTTTTCCTCATGTCTCTGTGCCAGGGAATGCTAGGGGGTGTTGCAGGAAATCCCAGTGACAGAAGATGCCTCCCCAAGAGCAGGGAAGTTATTTCTCGGACTTCCCCTAGCAGGGAACACCTGTGACTGAAGAGAGCTGCGTGGAGTTTTCTCTCGAGCTCCCCCACTCAATGACAATGGTTCCGGAATCCTGAGCGTGGGGAGGTTCCACCAACGGTCGGCAGCGCTTGGGTTCTAACGGAATGCCTGTGCTCGTCTCCCCTGAGGGTTTCTCTCATTTCTCTGTGCCAGGGAATGCTAGCGGGTGTTGCAGGAAATCCCAGTGACAGAGGCTGCCTCCCCAAGGTCAGGGAAATTATTTCTCGGACTTCCCCGAGCAGGGAACACCTGTGACTGAAGAGAGTTGCGTGGAGTTGTCTCTCGAGCTCCCCCACACAATGACAATGGTTCCGGAATCCTGAGCGTGGGGAGGTTCCACCAACGGTCGGCAGCGCGTGGTTTCTAATGGAATGCCTGTGCTCGTCTCCACTGACGGTTTTCCTCATGTCTCTGTGCCAGGGAATGCTAGGAGGGTTTCCAGGAAATCCCAGTGAGAGAGGCTGACTCCCCAAGGTCAGGGAAGGTATTTCTCGCACTTCCCCGAGCAGGGATCACCTGTGACTGAAGAGAGCTTCGTGGAGTTGTCTCTCGAGATCCCCCACTCATTGACTATGGTTCCGGAATCCTGAGCGTGGGGAGGTTCCACCAACGGTCGGCAGCGCGTGGGTTCTAAGGTAGTGCCTGTGCTCGTCTCCCCTGAGGGTTTTCTTCATGTCTCTGAGCCAGGGAATGCTAGGGGTGGTTGCAGGAAATCCCAGTGACAGAGGCTGCCTCCCCAGGTCAGGGAAGGTATTTCTCGCACTTCCCCGAGCAGGGAACACCTGTGATTGAAGAGAGCTGCCTAAAGTTGTCTGTCGAACTCCCCCACTCAATGACAATGGTTCCGGAATCCTGAGCGTGGGGAGGTTCCACCAACGGTCGGCAGCTCGTGGGTTCTAACGGAATGCCTGTGCTCGTCTCCCCTGAGGGTTTTCCTCATGTCTCTGTGCCAGGGAATGCTAGGGGGTGTTGCAGGAAATCCCAGTGACAGAGGCTGCCTCCCCAAGGTCAAAGAAGATATTTCTCGGACTTCCCCGAGCAGGGAACACCTGTGACTGAAGAGAGCTGCGTGGAGTTTTCTCTCGAGCTCCCCCACTCAATGACAATGGTTCCGGAATCCTGAGCGTGGGGAGGTTCCACCAACGGACGGCAGCGCGTGGGTTCTAAGGGAATGCCGGTGCTCGTCTCCCCTGAGGGTTTTCCTAATGTCTCTGTGCCAGGGAATGCTAGGGGATGTTGCAGGAAATCCCGGTGACAGAGGCTGCCTCCCCAAGGTTAAAGAAGATATTTTTCGGACTTCCCCGAGCAGGGATCACCTGTGACTGAAGAGAGCTGCGTGGAGTTTTCTCTCGAGCTCCCCCACTCAATGACAATGGTTCCGGAATCCTGAGCGTGGGGAGGTTCCACCAACGGTCGGCAGCGCGTGGGTTCTAAGGGAATGCCTGTGCTCGTCTCCCCTGAGGGTTTTCCTCATATCTCTATGCCAGGGAATGCTAGGGGGGTTGCAGGAAATCCCAGTGACAGAGGCTGCCTCCCCAAGGTCGGGGAAGGTATTTCTCGGACTTCCCCGAGCAGGGAACACCTGTGACTGAAGAGAGCTGCGTGGAGTTTTGTCTCGAGCTCCCCCACTCAATGACAATGGTTCCGGAATCCTGAGCGTGGGGAGGTTCCACCAACGGTCGGCAGCGCGTGGGTTCTAACGGAATGCCAGTGCTCTTCTCCCCTGAGGGTTTCTCTCATTTCTCTGTGCCAGGGAATGCTAGGGGGTGTTGCAGGAAATCCCAGTGACAGAGGCTGACTCCCCAAGGTCAGGGAAGGTATTTCTCGCACTTCCCCGTGCAGGGAACACCTGTGATTGAAGAGAGCTTCGTCGAGGTGTCTCTCGAGCTCCCCCACTCAATGACAATAGTTCCAGAATCCTGAGCGTGGGGAGGTTCCACCAACGGTCGGCAGCGCGTGGGTTCTAAGGGAATGCCTGTGCTAGTCTCCCCTGAGGTTTTTCCTCATGTCTCTGTGCCAGGGAATGCTAGGGGGTGTTGCAGGAAATCCCAGTGACAGAAGATGCCTCCCCAAGAGCAGGGAAGTTATTTCTCGGACTTCCCCTAGCAGGGAACACCTGTGACTGAAGAGAGCTGCGTGGAGTTTTCTCTCGAGCTCCCCCACTCAATGACAATGGTTCCGGAATCCTGAGCGTGGGGAGGTTCCACCAACGGTCGGCAGCGCTTGGGTTCTAACGGAATGCCTGTGCTCGTCTCCCCTGAGGGTTTCTCTCATTTCTCTGTGCCAGGGAATGCTAGCGGGTGTTGCAGGAAATCCCAGTGACAGAGGCTGCCTCCCCAAGGTCAGGGAAATTATTTCTCGGACTTCCCCGAGCAGGGAACACCTGTGACTGAAGAGAGTTGCGTGGAGTTGTCTCTCGAGCTCCCCCACACAATGACAATGGTTCCGGAATCCTGAGCGTGGGGAGGTTCCACCAACGGTCGGCAGCGCGTGGTTTCTAATGGAATGCCTGTGCTCGTCTCCACTGACGGTTTTCCTCATGTCTCTGTGCCAGGGAATGCTAGGAGGGTTTCCAGGAAATCCCAGTGAGAGAGGCTGACTCCCCAAGGTCAGGGAAGGTATTTCTCGCACTTCCCCGAGCAGGGATCACCTGTGACTGAAGAGAGCTTCGTGGAGTTGTCTCTCGAGATCCCCCACTCATTGACTATGGTTCCGGAATCCTGAGCGTGGGGAGGTTCCACCAACGGTCGGCAGCGCGTGGGTTCTAAGGTAGTGCCTGTGCTCGTCTCCCCTGAGGGTTTTCTTCATGTCTCTGAGCCAGGGAATGCTAGGGGTGGTTGCAGGAAATCCCAGTGACAGAGGCTGCCTCCCCAGGTCAGGGAAGGTATTTCTCGCACTTCCCCGAGCAGGGAACACCTGTGATTGAAGAGAGCTGCCTAAAGTTGTCTGTCGAACTCCCCCACTCAATGACAATGCTTCCGGAATCCTGAGCGTGGGGAGGTTCCACCAACGGTCGGCAGCGCGTGGGTTCTAACGGAATGCCTGTGCTCGTCTCCCCTGAGGGTTTTCCTCATGTCTCTGTGCCAGGGAATGCTAGGGGGTGTTGCAGGAAATCCCAGTGACAGAGGCTGCCTCCCCAAGGTCAAAGAAGATATTTCTCGGACTTCCCCGAGCAGGGAACACCTGTGACTGAAGAGAGCTGCGTGGAGTTTTCTCTCGAGCTCCCCCACTCAATGACAATGGTTCCGGAATCCTGAGCGTGGGGAGGTTCCACCAACGGACGGCAGCGCGTGGGTTCTAAGGGAATGCCGGTGCTCGTCTCCCCTGAGGGTTTTCCTCATGTCTCTGTGCCAGGGAATGCTAGGGGGTGTTGCAGGAAATCCCAGTGACAGAGGCTGCCTCCCCAAGATCAGGGAAGTTATTTCTTGGACTTCCCCGAGCAAGGAACACCTGTGACTGAAGAGAGATGCGTGGAGTTGTCTCTCGAGCTCCCCACTCAATGACAATGGTTCCGGAATCCTGAGCGTGGGGAGGTTCCACCAACGGTCGGCAGCGCGTGGGTTCTAACGGAATGCCAGTGCTCGTCTCCCCTAAGGGTTTTCCTCATGTCTCTGTGATAGGGAATGCTAGGGGGGGTTGCAGGAAATCCCAGTGACAGAGGCTGCCTCCCCAAGGTCAGGGAAGGTATTTCTCGGACTTCCCCGAGCAGGGAACACCTGTGACTGAAGAGAGCTGCGTGGAGTTTTGTCTCGAGATCCCCCACTCAATGACAATCGTTCCGGAATCCTGAGCGTGGGGAGGTTCCACCAACGGTCGGCAGCCAGTGGGTTCTAACGGAATGCCAGTGCTCTTCTCCCCTGAGGGTTTTCCTAAAGTCTCTGTGCCAGGGAAAGCTAGGGGGTGTTGCAGGAAATCCCAGTGACAGAGGCTGACTCCCCAAGGTCAGGGAAGGTATTTCTCGCACTTCCCCGAGCAGGGAACACCTGTGATTGAAGAGAGCTGCGTGAAGCTGTCTCTCGAGCTCCCCCACTCAATGACAATGGTTCCGGAATCCTGAGCGTGGGGAGGTTCCACCAACGGACGGCAGCGCGTGGGTTCTAAGGGAATGCCTGTGCTAGTCTCCCCTGAGGGTTTTCCTCATGTCTCTGTGCCAGGGAATGCTAGGGGTTGTTGCAGGAAATCCCAGTTACAGAGGCCGCCTCCCCAAGGGTAGGGAAGTTATTTCTCGGACTTCCCCTAGCAGGGAACACCTGTGACTGAAGAGAGCTGCATGGAGTTGTCTCTCGAGCTCCCCCACTCAGTGACAATGTTTCCGGAATCCTGAGCGTGGGGAGGTTCCACCAACTGTCGGCAGCGCTTGGGTTCTAACGGAATGCCTGTGCTCGTCTCCCTTGACGTTTTTTCACATTTCTCTGTGCCAGGGAATGCTAGGGGGTTTTGCAGGAAATCCCAGTGACAGAGGCTGCCTCCCCAATGGCAGGGAAGTTATTTCTCTGACTTCCCCGAGCAGGGAACACCTGTGACTGAAGAGAGCTGCGTGGAATTGTCTCTCGAGCTCCCCCACTCAATGACAATGCTTTCGGAATCCTGAGCTTTGGGAGGTTCCACCAACGGTCGGCAGCGCATTGGTTCTAAGGGAATGCCTGTGTTCGTCTCCCCTGAGGGTTTTCCTCATGTCTCTGTGCCAGGGAATGCTAGGGAGTGTTGCAGGAAATCCCAGTGACAGAGGCTGCCTCCCCAAGGTCAAAGAAGATATTTCTCGGACTTCCCCGAGCAGGGAACACCTGTGACTGAAGAGAGCTGCGTGGAGTTGTCTCTCGAGCTCCCCCACTCAATGACAATGGTTCCGGAATCCTGAGCGTGGGGAGGTTCCACCAACGGTCGGCAGTGCGTGGGTTCTAAGGGAATGCCTGTACTCGTCTCCCCTGAGGGTTTTCCTAATATCTCTGTGCCAGGGAATGCTAGGGGGTGTTGCAGGAAATCCCAGTGACAGAGGCTGCCTCCCCAAGATCAGGGAAGGTATTTCTCGCACTTCCCCGAGCAGGGAACACCTGTGATTGAAGACAACTGCGTCGAGTTCTCTCTCGAACTCCCCCACTCAATGACAATGGTTCCGGAATCCTGAGCGTGGGGAGGTTCCACCAACTGTCGGTAGCGCGTGGGTTCTAAGGGAATGCCTGTGCTCGTCTCCCCTGAGGGTTTTCCTGCTGTCTCTGTGCCAGGTAATGCTAGGGGGGTTTGCAGGAAATCCCAGTGACAGAGGCTGCCTCCCCAAGGTCAGCGAAGTTATTTCTCGGACTTCCCCTAGCAGGGAACACCTGTGACTGAAGAGAGCTTCGTGGAGTTTTCTCTCGAGCTCCCCCACTCAATGACAATGGTTCCGGAATCCTGAGCGTGGGGAGGTTCCACCAACGGTCGGCAGCGCTTGGGTTCTAACGGAATGCCTGTGCTCTTCTCCCCTGAGTGTTTTCCTCATGTCTCTGTGCCAGGGAATGCTAGGGGGTTTTGCAGGAAATCCCAGTGACAGAGGCTGCCTCCCCAAGGGCAGGGAAGTTATTTCTCGGACTTCGCCAATCAGGGAACACCTGTGACTGAAGAGAGCTGCGTGGAGTTGTCTCTCGAGCTCCCCCACTCAATGACAATGGTTCCGGAATCCTGAGCGTGGGGAGGTTCCACCAACGGTCGGCAGCGCGTTGGTTCGAAGGGAATGCCTGTGCTCGTCTCCCCTGAGGGTTTTCCTCATGTCTCTGTGCCAGGGAATGCTAGGGGGTGTTGCAGGAAATCCCAGTGACAGAGGCTGCATCCCCAAGGACAGGGAAGGTATTTCTCGGACTTCCCCGAGCAGGGAACACCTGTGACTGAAGAGAGCTGCGTCGAGTTGTCTCTCGAGCTCCCCCACTCAATGAAAATGGTTCCGGAATCCTGAGCGTTTGGAGGTTCCACCAACGGTCGGCAGCGCGTGGTTTCTAAGGGAATGCCTGTACTTTTCTCCCCTGAGGGTTTTCCTCATGTCTCTGTGCCAGGGAATGCTAGGGGGTGTTGCAGGAAATCCCAGTGACAGAGGCTGCCTCCCCAAGGGCAGGGAAGTTATTTCTCTGACTTCCCCGAGCAGGGAACACCTGAGACTGAAGAGAGCTGCGTGTAATTGTCTCTCGAGCTCCCCCACAAAATGACAATGGTTCCGGAATCCTGAGCGTTGGGAGGTTCCACCAACGGTCGGCAGCGCATTGGTTCTAAAGGAATGCCTGTGTTCGTCTCCCCTGAGGGTTTTCCTCATGTCTCTGTGCCAGGGAATGCTAGGGGGGGTTGCAGGAATTCCCAGTGACAGAGGCTGCCTCCCCAAGGTTAAAGAAGATATTTTTCGGACTTCCCCGAGCAGGGATCACCTGTGACTGAAGAGAGCTGCGTGGAGTTTTCTCTCGAGCTCCCCCACTCAATGACAATGGTTCCGGAATCCTGAGCGTGGGGAGGTTCCACCAACGGTCGGCAGCGCGTGGGTTCTAAGGGAATGCCTGTGCTCGTCTCCCCTGAGTGTTTTCCTCATGTCTCTATGCCAGGGAATGCTAGGGGGTGTTGCAGGAAATCCCAGTGACAGAGGCTGACTCCCCAAGATCAGGGAAGGTATTTCTTGGACTTCCCCGAGCAGGGAACACCTGTGACTGAAGAGAGCTGCGTGGAGTTGTCTCTCGAGATCCCCAACTCAATGACAATGGTTCCGAAATCCTGAGCGTGGGGAAGTTCCACAAACGGTCGGCAGCGCGTGGGTTCTAACGGAATGCCTGTGCTCGTCTCCCCTGATGGTTTTCCTCATGTCTCTGTGCCAGGGAATGCTAGGGGGGGTTGCAGGAAATCCCAGTGACAGAGGCTGCCTCCCCAAGGTCAGGGAAGGTATTTCTCGGACTTCCCCGAGCAGGGAACACATGTGACTGAAGAGAGCTGCGTGGAGTTTTGTCTCGAGCTCCCCCACTCAATGACAATGGTTCCGGAATCCTGAGCGTGGGGAGGTTCCACCAACGGTCGGCAGCGCGTGGGTTCTAACGGAATGCCAGTGCTCTTCTCCCCTGAGGGTTTCTCTCATTTCTCTGTGCCAGGGAATGCTAGGGGATGTTGCAGGAAATCCCAGTGACAGAGGCTGACTCCCCAAGGTCAGGGAAGGTATTTCTCGCACTTCCCCGTGCAGGGAACACCTGTGATTGAAGAGAGCTTCGTCGAGGAGTCTCTCGAGCTCCCCCACTCAATGACAATGGTTCCGGAATCCTGAGCGTGGGGAGGTTCCACCAACGGTCGGCAGCGCGTGGGTTCTAAGGGAATGCCTGTGCTAGTCTCCCCTGAGGGTTTTCCTCATGTCTCTGTGCCAGGGAATGCTAGGGGGTGTTGCAGGAAATCCCAGTGACAGAGGCTGCCTCCCCAAGAGCAGGGAAGTTATTTCTCGGACTTCCCCGTGCAGGGAACACCTGTGACTGAAGAGAGCTGCGTGGAGTTGTCTCTCGAGCTCCGCCACTCAATGACAATGGTTCCGGAATCCTGAGCGTGGGGAGGTTCCACCAACGGTCGGCAGCGCTTGGGTTCTAAGGGAATGCCTGTGCTCGTCTCCCCTGAGGGTTTTCCTCATGTCTCTGTGCCAGGGAATGCTAGCGGGTGTTGCAGGAAATCCCAGTGACAGAGGCTGCCTCCCCAAGGTCAGGGAAATTATTTCTCGGACTTCCCCGAGCAGGGAACACCTGTGACTGAAGAGTGTTGCGTGGAGTTGTCTCTCGAGCTCCCCCACTCAATGACAATGGTTCCGGAATCCTGAGCGTGGGGTGGTTCCACCAACGGTAGGCAGCACGTGGTTTCTAATGGAATGCCTGTGCTCGTCTCCACTGACGGTTTTCCTCATGTCTCTGTGCCAGGGAATGCTAGGAGGGTTTCCAGGAAATCCCAGTGAGAGAGGCTGCCTCCCCAAGGTCAGGGAAGATATTTCTCGCACTTCCCCGAGCAGGGAACACCTGTGACTGAAGAGAGCTTCGTGGAGTTGTCTCTCGAGATCCCCCACTCATTGACTATGGTTCCGGAATCCTGAGCGTGGGGAGGTTCCACCAACGGTCGGCAGCGCGTGGGTTCTAAGGTAGTGCCTGTGCTCGTCTCCCCTGAGGGTTTTCTTCATGTCTCTGAGCCAGGGAATGCTAGGGGGTGTTGCAGGAATTCCCAGTGACAGAGGCTGCCTCCCCAGGTCAGGGAAAGTATTTCTCGCACTTCCCCGAGCAGGGAACACCTGTGATTGAAGAGAGCTGCGTAAAGTTGTCTCTCGAGCTCCCCCACTCAATGACAATGGTTCCGGAATCCTGAGCGTGGGGAGGTTCCACCAACGGTCGGCAGCGCGTGGGTTCTAATGGAATGCCTGTGCTCGTCTCCCCTGAGGGTTTTCCTCATGTCTCTGTGCCAGGGAATGCTAGGGGGTGTTGCAGGAAATCCCAGTGACAGAGGCTGCCTCCCCAAGGTCAAAGAAGATATTTCTCGGACTTCCCCGAGCAGGGAACACCTGTGACTGAAGAGAGCTGCGTGGAGTTTTCTCTCGAGCTCCCCCACTCAATGACAATTGTTCCGGAATCCTGAGCGTGGGGAGGTTCCACCAACGGTCGGCAGCGCGTGGGTTCTAACGGAATGCCTGTGCTCGTCTCCCCTGAGGGTTTTCCTCATGTCTCTGTGCCAGGGAATGCTAGGGGGTGTTGCAAGAAATCCCAGTGACAGAGGCTGCCTCCCCAAGATCAGGGAAGTTATTTCTTGGACTTCCCCGAGCAAGGAACACCTGTGACTGAAGAGAGATGCGTGGAGTTGTCTCTCGAGCTCCCCACTCAATGACAATGGTTCCGGAATCCTGAGCGTGGGGAGGTTCCACCAACTGTCGGCAGCGCGTGGGTTCTAACGGAATGCCAGTGCTCGTCTCCCCTGAGGGTTTTCCTCATGTCTCTGTGATAGGGAATGCTAGGGGGGGTTGCAGGAAATCCCAGTGACAGAGGCTGCCTCCCCAAGGTCAGGGAAGGTATTTCTCGGACTTCCCCGAGCAGGGAACACCTGTGATTGAAGAGAGCTGCGTGGAGTTTTGTCTCGAGCTCCCCCACTCAATGACAATGGTTCCGGAATCCTGAGCGTGGGGAGGTTCCACCAACGGTCGGCAGCGCGTGGGTTCTAACGGAATGCCAGTGCTCTTCTCCCCTGAGGGTTTCTCTCATTTCTCTGTGCCAGGGAATGCTAGGGGATGTTGCAGGAAATCCCAGTGACAGAGGCTGACTCCCCAAGGTCAGGGAAGGTATTTCTCGCACTTCCCCGTGCAGGGAACACCTGTGATTGAAGAGAGCTTCGTCGAGGTGTCTCTCGAGCTCCCCCACTCAATGACAATGGTTCCGGAATCCTGAGCGTGGGGAGGTTCCACCAACGGTCGGCAGCGCGTGGGTTCTAAGGGAATGCCTGTGCTAGTCTCCCCTGAGGTTTTTCCTCATGTCTCTGTGCCAGGGAATGCTAGGGGGTGTTGCAGGAAATCCCAGTGACAGAGGCTGCCTCCCCAAGAGCAGGGAAGTTATTTCTCGGACTTCCCCTAGCAGGGAACACCTGTGACTGAAGAGAGCTGCGTGGAGTTGTCTCTCGAGTCCGCCACTCAATGACAATGGTTCCGGAATCCTGAGCGTGGGGAGGTTCCACCAACGGTCGGCAGCGCTTGGGTTCTAACGGAATGCCTGTGCTCGTCTCCCCTGAGGGTTTCTCTCATTTCTCTGTGCCAGGGAATGCTAGGGGGGTTTGCAGGAAATCCCAGTGCCAGAGGCTGCCTCCCCAAGGTCAGGGAAGTTATTTCTCGGACTTCCCCGATCAGGGAACTCCTGTGACTGAAGAGAGTTTCGTGGAGTTGTCTCTCGAGCTCCCACACTCAATGACAATGGTTCCGGAATCCTGAGCGTGGGGAGGTTCCAACATCAGTCGGCAGCGCGTGGGTTCTAAGGGAATGCCTGTGCTCGTCTCCCCTGAGGGTTTTCCTCATGTCTCTGTGCCAGGGAATGCTAGCGGGTGTTGCAGGAAATCCCAGTGACAGAGGCTGCCTCCCCAAGGTCAGGGAAATTATTTCTCGGACTTCCCCGAGCAGGGAACACCTGTGACTGAAGAGAGCTGCGTGGAGTTGTCTCTCGAGCTCCCCCACTCAATGACAATGGTTCCGGAATCCTGAGCGTGGGGAGGTTCCACCAACGGTCGGCAGCGCGTGGTTTCTAATGGAATGCCTGTGTTCGTCTCCACTGACGGTTTTCCTCATGTCTCTGTGCCAGGGAATGATAGGAGGGTTTCCAGGAAATCCCAGTGAGAGAGGCTGCCTCCCCAAGGTCAGGGAAGATATTTCTCGCACTTCCCCGAGCAGGGATCACCTGTGACTGAAGAGAGCTTCGTGGAGTTGTCTCTCGAGATCCCCCACTCATTGACTATGGTTCCGGAATCCTGAGCGTGGGGAGGTTCCACCAACGGTCGGCAGCGCGTGGGTTCTAAGGTAGTGCCTGTGCTCGTCTCCCCTGAGGGTTTTCTTCATGTCTCTGAGCCAGGGAATGCTAGGGGGTGTTGCAGGAATTCCCAGTGACAGAGGCTGCCTCCCCAGGTCAGGGAAGGTATTTCTCGCACTTCCCCGAGCAGGGAACACCTGTGATTGAAGAGAGCTGCGTAAAGTTGTCTCTCGAGCTCCCCCACTCAATGACAATGGTTCCGGAATCCTGAGCGTGGGGAGGTTCCACCAACGGTCGGCAGCGCGTGGGTTCTAATGGAATGCCTGTGCTCGTCTCCCCTGAGGGTTTTCCTCATGTCTCTGTGCCAGGGAATGCTAGGGGGTGTTGCAGGAAATCCCAGTGACAGAGGCTGCCTCCCCAAGGTCAAAGAAGATATTTCTCGGACTTCCCCGAGCAGGGAACACCTGTGACTGAAGAGAGCTGCGTGGAGTTTTCTCTCGAGCTCCCCCACTCAATGACAATGGTTCCGGAATCCTGAGCGTGGGGAGGTTCCACCAACGGTCGGCAGCGCGTGGGTTCTAACGGAATGCCTGTGCTCGTCTCCCCTGAGGGTTTTCCTCATGTCTCTGTGCCAGGGAATGCTAGGGGGTGTTGCAGGAAATCCCAGTGACAGAGGCTGCCTCCCCAAGATCAGGGAAGTTATTTCTTGGACTTCCCCGAGCAAGGAACACCTGTGACTGAAGAGAGATGCGTGGAGTTGTCTCTCGAGCTCCCCACTCAATGACAATGGTTCCGGAATCCTGAGCGTGGGGAGGTTCCACCAACGGTCGGCAGCGCGTGGGTTCTAACGGAATGCCAGTGCTCGTCTCCCCTATGGGTTTTCCTCATGTCTCTGTGATAGGGAATGCTAGGGGGGGTTGCAGGAAATCCCAGTGACAGAGGCTGCCTCCCCAAGGTCAGGGAAGGTATTTCTCGGACTTCCCCGAGCAGGGAACACCTGTGACTGAAGAGAGCTGCGTGGAGTTGTCTCTCGAGCTCCCCCACTCAATGACCCTGGTTCCGGAATCCTGAGCGTGGGGAGGTTCCACCAACGGTCGGCAGCGCGTGGGTTCTAAGGGAATGCCTGTGCTCGTCTCCCCTGAGGGTTTTCCACATGTCTCTGTGCCAGGGAATGCTAGGGGACTTTGCAGGAAATCCCAGTGACAGAGGCTGCTTCCCAAAGTTCAGGGAATGTATTTCTCGGACTTCCCCGAGCAGGGAACACCTGTGACTGAAGAGAGCTTCGTGGAGTTGTCTCTCCATCTCCCCCACTCAATGACAATGTTTCCGGAATCCTGAGCGTGGGGAGGTTCCATCAACGGTCGGCAGCGCGTGGGTTATAAGGGAATGCCTGTTCTAGTCTCCCCTGAGTGTTTTCCTCATGTCTCTGTGCCAGGGAATGCTAGGGGGTGTTGCAGGAAATCTCAGTGACATAGGCTGCCACCCAAAGGGCAGGGAAGTTATTTCTCGGACTTCCCCTAGCAGGGAACACCTGTGACTGAAGAGAGCTGCGTGGAATTGTCTCTCGAGCTCCCCCACTCAATGACAATGGTTTCGGAATCCTGAGCGTTGGGAGGTTCCACCAACGGTCGGCAGCGCATTGGTTCAAAGGGAATGCCTGTGTTCGTCTCCCCTGAGGGTTTTCCTCATGTCTCTGTGCCAGGGAATGCTAGGGAGGGTTGCAGGAAATCCCAGTGACAGAGGCTGCCTCCCCAAGTTCAGGGAAGGTATTTCTCGCACTTCCCCGAGCAGGGAACACCTGTGATTGAAGACAACTGCGTCGAGTTGTCTCTCGAACTCCCCCACTCATTGACAATGGTTCCGGAATCCTGAGCGTGGGGAGGTTCCACCAACGGTCGGCAGCGCGTGGGTTCTAAGGGAGTGCCTGTGCTCGTCTCCCCTGAGGGTTTTCTTCATGTCTCTGTGCCAGGGAATTCTAGGGGGGGTTGCAGGAAATCCCAGTGACAGAGGCTGCCTCCCCAAGGTCATGGAAGTTATTTCTCACACTTCCCCGAGCAGGGAACACCTGTGACTGAAGAGAGCTGCGTCGAGTTCTCTCTCGAAATCCCCCACTCAATGACAATGGTTCCGGAATCCTGAGCGTGGGGAGGTTCCACCAACTGTCGGCAGTGCGTGGGTTCTAAGGGAATGCCTGTGCTCGTCTCCCCTGAGGGTTTTCCTGATGTCTCTGTGCCAGGGAATGCTAGGGGGGTTTGCAGGAAATCCCAGTGACAGAGGCTGCCTCCCCAAGGTCAGGGAAGTTATTTCTCGGACTTCCCCGATCAGGGAACACCTGTGACTGAAGAGAGTTTCGTGGAGTTGTCTCTCCAGCTCCCACACTCAATGACAATGGTTCCGGAATCCTGAGCGTGGGGAGGTTCCACCATCAGTCGGCAGCGCGTGGGTTCTAAGGGAATGCCTGTGCTCGTCTCCCCTGAGGGTTTTCCTCATGTCTCTGTGCCAGGGAATGCTAGCGGGTGTTGCAGGAAATCCCAGTGACAGAGGCTGCCTCCCCAAGGTCAGGGAAATTATTTCTCGGACTTCCCCGAGCAGGGAACACCTGTGACTGAAGAGAGTTGCGTGGAGTTGTCTCTCGAGCTCCCCCACTCAATGACAATGGTTCCGGAATCCTGAGCGTGGGGAGGTTCCACCAACGGTCGGCAGCGCGTGGTTTCTAATGGAATGCCTGTGCTCGTCTCCACTGACGGTTTTCCTCATGTCTCTGTGCCAGGGAATGCTAGGAGGGTTTCCAGGAAATCCCAGTGAGAGAGGCTGCCTCCCCAAGGTCAGGGAAGGTATTTCTCGCACTTCCCGGAGCAGGGAACACCTGTGACTGAAGAGAGCTTCGTGGAGTTGTCTCTCGAGATCCCCCACTCATTGACTATGGTTCCGGAATCCTGAGCGTGGGGAGGTTCCACAAACGGTCGGCAGCGCGTGGGTTCTAAGGTAGTGCCTGTGCTCGTCTCCCCTGAGGATTTTCTTCATGTCTCTGAGCCAGGGAATGCTAGGGGGTGTTGCAGGAAATCCCAGTGACAGAGGCTGCCTCCCCAGGTCAGGGAAGGTATTTCTCGCACTTCCCCGAGCAGGGAACACCTGTGATTGAAGAGAGCTGCGTAAAGTTGTCTCTCGAGCTCCCCCACTCAATGACAATGGTTCCGGAATCCTGAGCGTGGGGAGGTTCCACCAACGGTCGGCAGCGCGTGGGTTCAAACGGAATGCCAGTGCTCGTCTCCCCTGAGGGTTTTCCTCATGTCTCTGTGATAGGGAATGCTAGGGGAGGTTGCAGGAAATCCCAGTGACAGAGGCTGCCTCCCCAAGGTCAGGGAAGGTATTTCTCGGACTTCCCCGAGCAGGGAACACCTGTGACTGAAGAGAGCTGCGTGGAGTTTTGTCTCGAGCTCCCCCACTCAATGACAATGGTTCCGGAATCCTGAGCGTGGGGAGGTTCCACCAACGGTCGGCAGCCAGTGGGTTCTAACGGAATGCCAGTGCTCTTCTCCCCTGAGGGTTTTCCTAAAGTCTCTGTGCCAGGGAAAGCTAGGGGGTGTTGCAGGAAATCCCACTGACAGAGGCTGACTCCCCACGGTCAGGGAAGGTATTTCTCGCACTTCCCCGAGCAGGGAACACCTGTGATTGAAGAGAGCTGCGTGGAGCTGTCTCTCGAGCTCCCCCACTCAATGACAATGGTTCCGGAATCCTGAGCGTGGGGAGGTTCCACCAACGGACGGCAGCGCGTGGGTTCTAAGGGAATGCCTGTGCTAGTCTCCCCTGAGGGTTTTCCTCATGTCTCTGTGCCAGGGAATGCTAGGGGGTGTTGCAGGAAATCCCAGTTACAGAGGCCGCCTCCACAAGTGCAGGGAAGTTATTTCTCGGACTTCCCCTAGCAGGGAACACCTGTGACTGAAGAGAGCTGCATGGAGTTGTCTCTCGAGCTCCCCCACTCAATGACAATGTTTCCGGAATCCTGAGCGTTGGGAGGTTCCACCAACGGTCGGCAGCGCTTGGGTTCTAACGGAATGCCTGTGCTCGTCTCCCTTGACTTTTTTTCTCATTTCTCTGTGCCAGGGAATGCTAGGGGGGTTTGCAGGAAATCCCAGTGACAGAGGCTGCCTCCCCAAGGTCAGGGAAGTTATTTCTCGGACTTCCCGGATCAGGGAACACCTGTGACTGAAGAGAGCTTCGTGGAGTTGTCTCTCGAGCTCCCCCACTCAATGACCCTGGTTCCGGAATCCTGAGCGTGGGGAGGTTCCACCAACGGTCGGCAGCGCGTGGGTTCTAAGGGAATGCCTGTGCTCGTCTCCCCTGAGGGTTTTCCACATGTCTCTGTGCCAGGGAATGCTAGGGGACTTTGCAGGAAATCCCAGTGACAGAGGCTGCTTCCCCAAGGTCAGGGAATGTATTTCTCGGACTTCCCCGAACAGGGAACACCTGTGACTGAAGAGAGCTTCGTGGAGTTGTCTCTCTATCTCCCCCACTCAATGACAATGTTTCCGGAATCCTGAGCGTGGGGAGGTTCCACCAACGGTCGGCAGCGCGTGGGTTATAAGGGAATGCCTGTTCTAGTCTCCCCTGAGTGTTTTCATCATTTCTCTGTGCCAGGGAATGCTAGGGGGTGTTGCAGGAAATCCCAGTGACTTAGGCTGCCACCCAAAGGGCAGGGAAGTTATTTCTCGGAATTCCCCTAGCAGGGAACACCTGTGACTGAAGAGAGCTGCGTGGAGTTGTCTCTCGAGCTCCCCCCCTCAATGACAATGGTTCCGGAATCCTGAGCGTTGGGAGGTTCCACCAACGGTCGGCAGCGCTTGGGTTCTAACGGAATGATTGTGCTCGTCTCCCCTGAGGGTTTTCCTCATGTCTCTGTGCCAGGGAATGCTAGGGGGTGTTGCAGGAAATCCCAGTGACAGAGGCTTCCTCCCCAAGATCAGGGAAGTTATTTCTCGGACTTCCCCGAGCAGGGAACACCTGTGACTGAAGAGAGCTGCGTGGAGATTTCTCTCGAGCTCCCCCACTCAATGACAATGGTTCCGGAATCCTGAGCGAGGGGAGGTTCCACCAACGGTCGGCAGCGCGTGGTTTCTAAGGGAATGCCTGTACTTGTCTCCCCTGAGGGTTTTCCTGCTGTCTCTGTGCCAGGTAATGCTAGGGGGGTTTGCAGGAAATCCCAGTGACAGAGGCTGCCTCCCCAAGGTCAGCGAAGGTATTTCTCGGACTTCCCCTAGCAGGGAACACCTGTGACTGAAGAGAGCTTCGTGGAGTTTTCTCTCGAGCTCCCCCACTCAATGACAATGGTTCTGGAATCCTGAGCGTGGGGAGGTTCCACCAACGGTCGGCAGCGCTTGGGTTCTAACGGAATGCCTGTGCTCTTCTCCCCTGAGTGTTTTCCTCATGTCTCTGTGCCAGGGAATGCTAGGGAGGGTTGCAGGAAATCCCAGTGACAGAGGCTGCCTCCCCAAGTTCAGGGAAGGTATTTCTCGCACTTCCCCGAGCAGGGAACACCTGTGATTGAAGACAACTGCGTCGAGTTGTCTCTCGAACTCCCCCACTCATTGACAATGGTTCCGGAATCCTGAGCGTGGGGAGGTTCCACCAACGGTCGGCAGCGCGTGGGTTCTAAGGGAGTGCCTGTGCTCGTCTCCCCTGAGGGTTTTCTTCATGTCTCTGTGCCAGGGAATTCTAGGGGGGGTTGCAGGAAATCCCAGTGACAGAGGCTGCCTCCCCAAGGTCATGGAAGTTATTTCTCACACTTCCCCGAGCAGGGAACACCTGTGACTGAAGAGAGCTGCGTCGAGTTCTCTCTCGAAATCCCCCACTCAATGACAATGGTTCCGGAATCCTGAGCGTGGGGAGGTTCCACCAACTGTCGGCAGTGCGTGGGTTCTAAGGGAATGCCTGTGCTCGTCTCCCCTGAGGGTTTTCCTGATGTCTCTGTGCCAGGGAATGCTAGGGGGGTTTGCAGGAAATCCCAGTGACAGAGGCTGCCTCCCCAAGGTCAGGGAAGTTATTTCTCGGACTTCCCCGATCAGGGAACACCTGTGACTGAAGAGAGTTTCGTGGAGTTGTCTCTCCAGCTCCCACACTCAATGACAATGGTTCCGGAATCCTGAGCGTGGGGAGGTTCCACCATCAGTCGGCAGCGCGTGGGTTCTAAGGGAATGCCTGTGCTCGTCTCCCCTGAGGGTTTTCCTCATGTCTCTGTGCCAGGGAATGCTAGCGGGTGTTGCAGGAAATCCCAGTGACAGAGGCTGCCTCCCCAAGGTCAGGGAAATTATTTCTCGGACTTCCCCGAGCAGGGAACACCTGTGACTGAAGAGAGTTGCGTGGAGTTGTCTCTCGAGCTCCCCCACTCAATGACAATGGTTCCGGAATCCTGAGCGTGGGGAGGTTCCACCAACGGTCGGCAGCGCGTGGTTTCTAATGGAATGCCTGTGCTCGTCTCCACTGACGGTTTTCCTCATGTCTCTGTGCCAGGGAATGCTAGGAGGGTTTCCAGGAAATCCCAGTGAGAGAGGCTGCCTCCCCAAGGTCAGGGAAGGTATTTCTCGCACTTCCCGGAGCAGGGAACACCTGTGACTGAAGAGAGCTTCGTGGAGTTGTCTCTCGAGATCCCCCACTCATTGACTATGGTTCCGGAATCCTGAGCGTGGGGAGGTTCCACAAACGGTCGGCAGCGCGTGGGTTCTAAGGTAGTGCCTGTGCTCGTCTCCCCTGAGGATTTTCTTCATGTCTCTGAGCCAGGGAATGCTAGGGGGTGTTGCAGGAAATCCCAGTGACAGAGGCTGCCTCCCCAGGTCAGGGAAGGTATTTCTCGCACTTCCCCGAGCAGGGAACACCTGTGATTGAAGAGAGCTGCGTAAAGTTGTCTCTCGAGCTCCCCCACTCAATGACAATGGTTCCGGAATCCTGAGCGTGGGGAGGTTCCACCAACGGTCGGCAGCGCGTGGGTTCAAACGGAATGCCAGTGCTCGTCTCCCCTGAGGGTTTTCCTCATGTCTCTGTGATAGGGAATGCTAGGGGAGGTTGCAGGAAATCCCAGTGACAGAGGCTGCCTCCCCAAGGTCAGGGAAGGTATTTCTCGGACTTCCCCGAGCAGGGAACACCTGTGACTGAAGAGAGCTGCGTGGAGTTTTGTCTCGAGCTCCCCCACTCAATGACAATGTTTCCGGAATCCTGAGCGTGGGGAGGTTCCACCAACGGTCGGCAGCGCGTGGGTTATAAGGGAATGCCTGTTCTAGTCTCCCCTGAGTGTTTTCATCATTTCTCTGTGCCAGGGAATGCTAGGGGGTGTTGCAGGAAATCCCAGTGACTTAGGCTGCCACCCAAAGGGCAGGGAAGTTATTTCTCGGAATTCCCCTAGCAGGGAACACCTGTGACTGAAGAGAGCTGCGTGGAGTTGTCTCTCGAGCTCCCCCCCTCAATGACAATGGTTCCGGAATCCTGAGCGTTGGGAGGTTCCACCAACGGTCGGCAGCGCTTGGGTTCTAACGGAATGATTGTGCTCGTCTCCCCTGAGGGTTTTCCTCATGTCTCTGTGCCAGGGAATGCTAGGGGGTGTTGCAGGAAATCCCAGTGACAGAGGCTTCCTCCCCAAGATCAGGGAAGTTATTTCTCGGACTTCCCCGAGCAGGGAACACCTGTGACTGAAGAGAGCTGCGTGGAGATTTCTCTCGAGCTCCCCCACTCAATGACAATGGTTCCGGAATCCTGAGCGAGGGGAGGTTCCACCAACGGTCGGCAGCGCGTGGTTTCTAAGGGAATGCCTGTACTTGTCTCCCCTGAGGGTTTTCCTGCTGTCTCTGTGCCAGGTAATGCTAGGGGGGTTTGCAGGAAATCCCAGTGACAGAGGCTGCCTCCCCAAGGTCAGCGAAGGTATTTCTCGGACTTCCCCTAGCAGGGAACACCTGTGACTGAAGAGAGCTTCGTGGAGTTTTCTCTCGAGCTCCCCCACTCAATGACAATGGTTCTGGAATCCTGAGCGTGGGGAGGTTCCACCAACGGTCGGCAGCGCTTGGGTTCTAACGGAATGCCTGTGCTCTTCTCCCCTGAGTGTTTTCCTCATGTCTCTGTGCCAGGGAATGCTAGGGAGGGTTGCAGGAAATCCCAGTGACAGAGGCTGCCTCCCCAAGTTCAGGGAAGGTATTTCTCGCACTTCCCCGAGCAGGGAACACCTGTGATTGAAGACAACTGCGTCGAGTTGTCTCTCGAACTCCCCCACTCATTGACAATGGTTCCGGAATCCTGAGCGTGGGGAGGTTCCACCAACGGTCGGCAGCGCGTGGGTTCTAAGGGAGTGCCTGTGCTCGTCTCCCCTGAGGGTTTTCTTCATGTCTCTGTGCCAGGGAATTCTAGGGGGGGTTGCAGGAAATCCCAGTGACAGAGGCTGCCTCCCCAAGGTCATGGAAGTTATTTCTCACACTTCCCCGAGCAGGGAACACCTGTGACTGAAGAGAGCTGCGTCGAGTTCTCTCTCGAAATCCCCCACTCAATGACAATGGTTCCGGAATCCTGAGCGTGGGGAGGTTCCACCAACTGTCGGCAGTGCGTGGGTTCTAAGGGAATGCCTGTGCTCGTCTCCCCTGAGGGTTTTCCTGATGTCTCTGTGCCAGGGAATGCTAGGGGGGTTTGCAGGAAATCCCAGTGACAGAGGCTGCCTCCCCAAGGTCAGGGAAGTTATTTCTCGGACTTCCCCGATCAGGGAACACCTGTGACTGAAGAGAGTTTCGTGGAGTTGTCTCTCCAGCTCCCACACTCAATGACAATGGTTCCGGAATCCTGAGCGTGGGGAGGTTCCACCATCAGTCGGCAGCGCGTGGGTTCTAAGGGAATGCCTGTGCTCGTCTCCCCTGAGGGTTTTCCTCATGTCTCTGTGCCAGGGAATGCTAGCGGGTGTTGCAGGAAATCCCAGTGACAGAGGCTGCCTCCCCAAGGTCAGGGAAATTATTTCTCGGACTTCCCCGAGCAGGGAACACCTGTGACTGAAGAGAGTTGCGTGGAGTTGTCTCTCGAGCTCCCCCACTCAATGACAATGGTTCCGGAATCCTGAGCGTGGGGAGGTTCCACCAACGGTCGGCAGCGCGTGGTTTCTAATGGAATGCCTGTGCTCGTCTCCACTGACGGTTTTCCTCATGTCTCTGTGCCAGGGAATGCTAGGAGGGTTTCCAGGAAATCCCAGTGAGAGAGGCTGCCTCCCCAAGGTCAGGGAAGGTATTTCTCGCACTTCCCGGAGCAGGGAACACCTGTGACTGAAGAGAGCTTCGTGGAGTTGTCTCTCGAGATCCCCCACTCATTGACTATGGTTCCGGAATCCTGAGCGTGGGGAGGTTCCACAAACGGTCGGCAGCGCGTGGGTTCTAAGGTAGTGCCTGTGCTCGTCTCCCCTGAGGATTTTCTTCATGTCTCTGAGCCAGGGAATGCTAGGGGGTGTTGCAGGAAATCCCAGTGACAGAGGCTGCCTCCCCAGGTCAGGGAAGGTATTTCTCGCACTTCCCCGAGCAGGGAACACCTGTGATTGAAGAGAGCTGCGTAAAGTTGTCTCTCGAGCTCCCCCACTCAATGACAATGGTTCCGGAATCCTGAGCGTGGGGAGGTTCCACCAACGGTCGGCAGCGCGTGGGTTCAAACGGAATGCCAGTGCTCGTCTCCCCTGAGGGTTTTCCTCATGTCTCTGTGATAGGGAATGCTAGGGGAGGTTGCAGGAAATCCCAGTGACAGAGGCTGCCTCCCCAAGGTCAGGGAAGGTATTTCTCGGACTTCCCCGAGCAGGGAACACCTGTGACTGAAGAGAGCTGCGTGGAGTTTTGTCTCGAGCTCCCCCACTCAATGACAATGGTTCCGGAATCCTGAGCGTGGGGAGGTTCCACCAACGGTCGGCAGCCAGTGGGTTCTAACGGAATGCCAGTGCTCTTCTCCCCTGAGGGTTTTCCTAAAGTCTCTGTGCCAGGGAAAGCTAGGGGGTGTTGCAGGAAATCCCACTGACAGAGGCTGACTCCCCAAGGTCAGGGAAGGTATTTCTCGCACTTCCCCGAGCAGGGAACACCTGTGATTGAAGAGAGCTGCGTGGAGCTGTCTCTCGAGCTCCCCCACTCAATGACAATGGTTCCGGAATCCTGAGCGTGGGGAGGTTCCACCAACGGACGGCAGCGCGTGGGTTCTAAGGGAATGCCTGTGCTAGTCTCCCCTGAGGGTTTTCCTCATGTCTCTGTGCCAGGGAATGCTAGGGGGTGTTGCAGGAAATCCCAGTTACAGAGGCCGCCTCCACAAGTGCAGGGAAGTTATTTCTCGGACTTCCCCTAGCAGGGAACACCTGTGACTGAAGAGAGCTGCATGGAGTTGTCTCTCGAGCTCCCCCACTCAATGACAATGTTTCCGGAATCCTGAGCGTTGGGAGGTTCCACCAACGGTCGGCAGCGCTTGGGTTCTAACGGAATGCCTGTGCTCGTCTCCCTTGACTTTTTTTCTCATTTCTCTGTGCCAGGGAATGCTAGGGGGGTTTGCAGGAAATCCCAGTGACAGAGGCTGCCTCCCCAAGGTCAGGGAAGTTATTTCTCGGACTTCCCGGATCAGGGAACACCTGTGACTGAAGAGAGCTTCGTGGAGTTGTCTCTCGAGCTCCCCCACTCAATGACCCTGGTTCCGGAATCCTGAGCGTGGGGAGGTTCCACCAACGGTCGGCAGCGCGTGGGTTCTAAGGGAATGCCTGTGCTCGTCTCCCCTGAGGGTTTTCCACATGTCTCTGTGCCAGGGAATGCTAGGGGACTTTGCAGGAAATCCCAGTGACAGAGGCTGCTTCCCCAAGGTCAGGGAATGTATTTCTCGGACTTCCCCGAACAGGGAACACCTGTGACTGAAGAGAGCTTCGTGGAGTTGTCTCTCTATCTCCCCCACTCAATGACAATGTTTCCGGAATCCTGAGCGTGGGGAGGTTCCACCAACGGTCGGCAGCGCGTGGGTTATAAGGGAATGCCTGTTCTAGTCTCCCCTGAGTGTTTTCATCATTTCTCTGTGCCAGGGAATGCTAGGGGGTGTTGCAGGAAATCCCAGTGACTTAGGCTGCCACCCAAAGGGCAGGGAAGTTATTTCTCGGAATTCCCCTAGCAGGGAACACCTGTGACTGAAGAGAGCTGCGTGGAGTTGTCTCTCGAGCTCCCCCCCTCAATGACAATGGTTCCGGAATCCTGAGCGTTGGGAGGTTCCACCAACGGTCGGCAGCGCTTGGGTTCTAACGGAATGATTGTGCTCGTCTCCCCTGAGGGTTTTCCTCATGTCTCTGTGCCAGGGAATGCTAGGGGGTGTTGCAGGAAATCCCAGTGACAGAGGCTTCCTCCCCAAGATCAGGGAAGTTATTTCTCGGACTTCCCCGAGCAGGGAACACCTGTGACTGAAGAGAGCTGCGTGGAGATTTCTCTCGAGCTCCCCCACTCAATGACAATGGTTCCGGAATCCTGAGCGAGGGGAGGTTCCACCAACGGTCGGCAGCGCGTGGTTTCTAAGGGAATGCCTGTACTTGTCTCCCCTGAGGGTTTTCCTGCTGTCTCTGTGCCAGGTAATGCTAGGGGGGTTTGCAGGAAATCCCAGTGACAGAGGCTGCCTCCCCAAGGTCAGCGAAGGTATTTCTCGGACTTCCCCTAGCAGGGAACACCTGTGACTGAAGAGAGCTTCGTGGAGTTTTCTCTCGAGCTCCCCCACTCAATGACAATGGTTCTGGAATCCTGAGCGTGGGGAGGTTCCACCAACGGTCGGCAGCGCTTGGGTTCTAACGGAATGCCTGTGCTCTTCTCCCCTGAGTGTTTTCCTCATGTCTCTGTGCCAGGGAATGCTAGGGGGTGTTGCAGGAAATCCCAGTGACAGAGGCTGCCTCCCCAAGGGCAGGGAAGTTATTTCTCGGACTTCGCCGATCAGGGAACACCTGTGACTGAAGAGAGCTGCGTGGAGTTGTCTCTCGAGCTCCCCCACTCAATGACAATGGTTCCGGAATCCTGAGCGTGGGGAGGTTCCACCAACGGTCGGCAGCGCGTTGGTTCGAAGGGAATGCCTGTGCTCGTCTCCCCTGAGGGTTTTCCTCATGTCTCTGTGCCAGGGAATGCTAGGGGGTGTTGCAGGAAATCCCAGTGACAGAGGCTGCATCCCCAAGGTCAGGGAAGCTATTTCTCGGACTTCCCCGAGCAGGGAACACCTGTGACTGAAGAGAGCTGCGTCGAGTTGTCTCTCGAGCTCCCCCACTCAATGAAAATGGTTCCGGAATCCTGAGCGTGGGGAGGTTCCACCAACGGTCGGCAGCGCGTGGTTTCTAAGGGAATGCCTGTACTTGTCTCCCCTGAGGGTTTTCCTCATGTCTCTGTGCCAGGGAATGCTAGGGGGTGTTGCAGGAAATCCCAGTGACAGAGGCTGCCTCCCCAAGGGCAGGGAAGTTATTTCTCTGACTTCCCCGAGCAGGGAACACCTGAGACTGAAGAGAGCTGCGTGTAATTGTCTCTCGAGCTCCCCCACAAAATGACAATGGTTCCAGAATCCTGAGCGTTGGGAGGTTCCACCAACGGTCGGCAGCGCATTGGTTCTAAAGGAATGCCTGTGTTCGTCTCCCCTGAGGGTTTTCCTCATGTCTCTGTGCCAGGGAATGCTAGGGGGGGTTGCAGGAAATCCCAGTGACAGAGGCTGCCTCCCCAAGGTTAAAGAAGATATTTTTCGGACTTCCCCGAGCAGGGATCACCTGTGACTGAAGAGAGCTGCGTGGAGTTTTCTCTCGAGCTCCCCCACTCAATGACAATGGTTCCGGAATCCTGAGCGTGGGGAGGTTCCACCAACGGTCGGCAGCGCGTGGGTTCTAAGGGAATGCCTGTGCTCGTCTCCCCTGAGGGTTTTCCTCATGTCTCAATGCCAGGGAATGCTAGGGGGTGTTGCAGGAAATCCCAGTGAAAGAGGCTGACTCCCCAAGATCAGGGAAGGTATTTCTTGGACTTCCCCGAGCAGGGAACACCTGTGACTGAAGAGAGCTGCGTGGAGTTGTCTCTCGAGATCCCCCACTCAATGACAATGGTTCCGGAATCCTGAGCGTGGGGAAGTTCCACAAACGGTCGGCAGCGCGTGGGTTCTAACGGAATGCCTGTGCTCGTCTCCCCTGAGGGTTTTCCACATGTCTCTGTGCCAGGGAATGCTAGGGGACTTTGCAGGAAATCCCAGTGACAGAGGCTGCTTCCCCAAGGTCAGGGAATGTATTTCTCGGACTTCCCCGAGCAGGGAACACCTGTGACTGAAGAGAGCTTCGTGGAGTTGTCTCTCTATCTCCCCCACTCAATGACAATGTTTCCGGAATCCTGAGCGTGGGGAGGTTCCACCAACGGTCGGCAGCGCGTGGGTTATAAGGGAATGCCTGTTCTAGTCTCCCCTGAGTGTTTTCATCATGTCTCTGTGCCAGGGAATGCTAGGGGGTGTTGCAGGAAATCCCAGTGACATAGGCTGCCACCCAAAGGGCAGGGAAGTTATTTCTCGGACTTCCCCTAGCAGGGAACACCTGTGACTGAAGAGAGCTGCGTGGAGTTGTCTCTCGAGCTCCCCCCCTCAATGACAATGGTTCCGGAATCCTGAGCGTTGGGAGGTTCCACCAACGGTCGGCAGCGCTTGGGTTCTAACGGAATGATTGTGCTCGTCTCCCCTGAGGGTTTTCCTCATGTCTCTGTGCCAGGGAATGCTAGGGGGTGTTGCAGGAAATCCCAGTGACAGAGGCTTCCTCCCCAAGATCAGGGAAGTTATTTCTCGGACTTCCCCGAGCAGGGAACACCTGTGACTGAAGAGAGCTGCGTGGAGATTTCTCTCGAGCTCCCCCACTCAATGACAATGGTTCCGGAATCCTGAGCGAGGGGAGGTTCCACCAACGGTCGGCAGCGCGTGGTTTCTAAGGGAATGCCTGTACTTGTCTCCCCTGAGGGTTTTCCTGCTGTCTCTGTGCCAGGTAATGCTAGGGGGGTTTGCAGGAAATCCCAGTGACAGAGGCTGCCTCCCCAAGGTCAGCGAAGGTATTTCTCGGACTTCCCCTAGCAGGGAACACCTGTGACTGAAGAGAGCTTCGTGGAGTTTTCTCTCGAGCTCCCCCACTCAATGACAATGGTTCCGGAATCCTGAGCGTGGGGAGGTTCCACCAACGGTCGGCAGCGCTTGGGTTCTAACGGAATGCCTGTGCTCTTCTCCCCTGAGTGTTTTCCTCATGTCTCTGTGCCAGGGAATGCTAGGGGGGGTTGCAGGAAATCCCAGTGACAGAGGCTGCCTCCCCAAGGGCAGGGAAGTTATTTCTCGGACTTCGCCGATCAGGGAACACCTGTGACTGAAGAGAGCTGCGTGGAGTTGTCTCTCGAGCTCCCCCACTCAATGACAATGGTTCCGGAATCCTGAGCGTGGGGAGGTTCCACCAACGGTCGGCAGCGCGTTGGTTCGAAGGGAATGCCTGTGCTCGTCTCCCCTGAGGGTTTTCCTCATGTCTCTGTGCCAGGGAATGCTAGGGGGTGTTGCAGGAAATCCCAGTGACAGAGGCTGCATCCCCAAGGTCAGGGAAGCTATTTCTCGGACTTCCCCGAGCAGGGAACACCTGTGACTGAAGAGAGCTGCGTCGAGTTGTCTCTCGAGCTCCCCCACTCAATGAAAATGGTTCCGGAATCCTGAGCGTGGGGAGGTTCCACCAACGGTCGGCAGCGCGTGGTTTCTAAGGGAATGCCTGTACTTGTCTCCCCTGAGGGTTTTCCTCATGTCTCTGTGCCAGGGAATGCTAGGGGGTGTTGCAGGAAATCCCAGTGACAGAGGCTGCCTCCCCAAGGGCAGGGAAGTTATTTCTCTGACTTCCCCGAGCAGGGAACACCTGAGACTGAAGAGAGCTGCGTGTAATTGTCTCTCGAGCTCCCCCACAAAATGACAATGTTTCCAGAATCCTGAGCGTTGGGAGGTTCCACCAACGGTCGGCAGCGCATTGGTTCTAAAGGAATGCCTGTGTTCGTCTCCCCTGAGGGTTTTCCTCATGTCTCTGTGCCAGGGAATGCTAGGGGGGGTTGCAGGAAATCCCAGTGACAGAGGCTGCCTCCCCAAGGTTAAAGAAGATATTTTTCGGACTTCCCCGAGCAGGGATCACCTGTGACTGAAGAGAGCTGCGTGGAGTTTTCTCTCGAGCTCCCCCACTCAATGACAATGGTTCCGGAATCCTGAGCGTGGGGAGGTTCCACCAACGGTCGGCAGCGCGTGGGTTCTAAGGGAATGCCTGTGCTCGTCTCCCCTGAGGGTTTTCCTCATGTCTCAATGCCAGGGAATGCTAGGGGGTGTTGCAGGAAATCCCAGTGACAGAGGCTGACTCCCCAAGATCAGGGAAGGTATTTCTTGGACTTCCCCGAGCAGGGAACACCTGTGACTGAAGAGAGCTGCGTGGAGTTGTCTCTCGAGATCCCCCACTCAATGACAATGGTTCCGGAATCCTGAGCGTGGGGAAGTTCCACAAACGGTCGGCAGCGCGTGGGTTCTAACGGAATGCCTGTGCTCGTCTCCCCTGATGGTTTTCCTCATGTCTCTCTGCCAGGGAATGCTAGGGGGGGTTGCAGGAAATCCCAGTGACAGAGGCTGCCTCCCCAAGGTCAGGGAAGGTATTTCTCGGACTTCCCCGAGCAGGGAACACCTGTGACTGAAGAGAGCTGCGTGGAGTTTTGTCTCGAGATCCCCCACTCAATGACAATGGTTCCGGAATCCTGAGCGTGGGGAGGTTCCACCAACCGTCGGCAGCGCGTGGGTTCTAACGGAATGCCAGTGCTCTTCTCCCCTGAGGGTTTCTCTCATTTCTCTGTGCCAGGGAATGCTAGGGGGTGTTGCAGGGAATCCCAGTGACAGAGGCTGACTCCCCAAGGTCAGGGAAGGTATTTCTCGCACTTCCCCGTGCAGGGAACACCTGTGATTGAAGAGAGCTTCGTCGAGGTGTCTCTCGAGCTCCCCCACTCAATGACAATGGTTCCGGAATCCTGAGTGTGGGGAGGTTCCACCAACGGTCGGCAGCGCGTGGGTTCTAAGGGAATGCCTGTGCTAGTCTCCCCTGAGGTTTTTCTTCATGTCTCTGTGCCAGGGAATGCTAGGGGGTGTTGCAGGAAATCCCAGTGACAGAGGCTGCCTCCCCAAGAGCAGGGAAGTTATTTCTCGGACTTCCCCTAGCAGGGAACACCTGTGACTGAAGAGAGCTGCGTGGAGTTGTCTCTCGAGCTCCCCCACTCAATGACAATGGTTCCGGAATCCTGAGCGTGGGGAGGTTCCACCAACGGTCGGCAGCGCTTGGGTTCTAACGGAATGCCTGTGCTCGTCTCCCCTGAGGATTTCTCTCATTTCTCTGTGCCAGGGAATGCTAGGGGTTTTGCAGGAAATCCCAGTGGCAGAGGCTGCCTCCCCAAGGTCAGGGAAGTTATTTCTCGGACTTCCCCGAGCAGGGAACACCTGTGACTGAAGAGAGCTGCGTGGAGTTGTCTCTCGAGATCCCCCACTCAATGACAATGGTTCCGGAATCCTGAGCGTGGGGAAGTTCCACAAACGGTCGGCAGCGCGTGGGTTCTAACGGAATGCCTGTGCTCGTCTCCCCTGATGGTTTTCCTCATGTCTCTGTGCCAGGGAATGCTAGGGGGGGGTTGCAGGAAATCCCAGTGACAGAGGCTGCCTCCCCAAGGTCAGGGAAGGTATTTCTCGGACTTCCCCGAGCAGGGAACACCTGTGACTGAAGAGAGCTGCGTGGAGTTTTGTCTCGAGCTCCCCCACTCAATGACAATGGTTCCGGAATCCTGAGCGTGGGGAGGTTCCACCAACGGTCGGCAGCGCGTGGGTTCTAACGGAATGCCAGTGCTCTTCTCCCCTGAGGATTTCTCTCATTTCTCTGTGCCAGGGAATGCTAGGGGGTGTTGCAGGGAATCCCAGTGACAGAGGCTGACTCCCCAAGGTCAGGGAAGGTATTTCTCGCACTTCCCCGTGCAGGGAACACCTGTGATTGAAGAGAGCTTCGTCGAGGTGTCTCTCGAGCTCCCCCACTCAATGACAATGGTTCCGGAATCCTGAGCGTGGGGAGGTTCCACCAACGGACGGCAGCGCGTGGGTTCTAACGGAATGCCTGTGCTCGTCTCCCCTGAGTGTTTTCCTCATGTCTCTGTGCCAGGGAATGCTAGGGGATGTACCAGGAAATCCCAGTGACAGAGGCTGCCTCCCCAAGATCAGGGAAGTTATTTCTTGGACTTCCCCGAGCAAGGAACACCTGTGACTGAAGAGAGATGCGTGGAGTTGTCTCTCGAGCTCCCCACTCAATGACAATGTTTCCGGAATCCTGAGCGTGGGGAGGTTCCACCAACGGTCGGCAGCGCGTGGGTTCTAACGGAATGCCAGTGCTCGTCTCTCCTGAGGGTTTTCCTCATTTCTCTGTGATAGGGAATGCTAGGGGGGGTTGCAGGAAATCCCAGTGACAGAGGCTGCATCCCCAAGGTCAGGGAAGGTATTTCTCGGACTTCCCCGAGCAGGGAACACCTGTGACTGAAGAGAGCTGCGTGGAGTTTTGTCTCGAGCTCCCCCACTCAATGACAATGCTTCCGGAATCCTGAGCGTGGGGAGGTTCCACCAACGGTCGGCAGCCAGTGGGTTCTAACGGAATGCCAGTGCTCTTCTCCCCTGAGGGTTTTCCTAAAGTCTCTGTGCCAGGGAAAGCTAGGGGGTGTTGCAGGAAATCCCAGTGACAGAGGCTGACTCCCCAAGGTCAGGGAAGGTATTTCTCGCACTTCCCCGAGCAGGGAACACCTGTGATTGAAGAGAGCTGCGTGGAGCTGTCTCTCGAGCTCCCCCACTCAATGACAATGGTTCCGGAATCCTGAGCGTTGGGAGGTTCCACCAACGGACGGCAGCGCGTGGGTTCTAAGGGAATGCCTGTGCTAGTCTCCCCTGAGGGTTTTCCTCATGTCTCTGTGCCAGGGAATGCTAGGGGGTGTTGCAGGAAATCCCAGTTACAGAGGCCGCCTCCCCAAGGGCAGGGAAGTTATTTCTCGGACTTCCCCTAGCAGGGAACACCTGTGACTGAAGAGAGCTGCATGGAGTTGTCTCTCGAGCTCCCCCACTCAATGACAATGTTTCCGGAATCCTGAGCGTGGGGAGGTTCCGCCAACTGTCGTCAGCGCTTGGGTTCTAACGGAATGCCTGTGCTCGTCTCCCTTGACGTTTTTTCTCATTTCTCTGTGCCAGGGAATGCTAGGGGGGTTTGCAGGAAATCCCAGTGACAGAGGCTGCCTCCCCAAGGTCAGGGAAGTTATTTCTCGGACTTCCCGGATCAGGGAACACCTGTGACTGAAGAGAGCTTCGTGGAGTTGTCTCTCGAGCTCCCCCACTCAATGACCCTGGTTCCGGAATCCTGAGCGTGGGGAGGTTCCACCAACGGTCGGCAGCGCATGGGTTCTTAGGGAATGCCTGTGCTCGTCTCCCCTGAGTGTTTTCCACATGTCTCTGTGCCAGGGAATGCTAGGGGACTTTGCAGGAAATCCCAGTGACAGAGGCTGCTTCCACAAGGTCAGGGAATGTATTTCTCGGACTTCCCCTAGCAGGGAACACCTGTGACTGAAGAGAGCTTCGTGGAGTTGTCTCTCTATCTCCCCCACTCAATGACAATGTTTCCGGAATCCTGAGCGTGGGGAGGTTCCATCAACGGTCGGCAGCGCGTGGGTTATAAGGGAATGCCTGTTCTAGTCTCCCCTGAGTGTTTTCCTCATGTCTCTGTGCCAGGGAATGCTAGGGGGTGTTGCAGGAAATCCCAGTGACATAGGCTGCCACCCAAAGGGCAGGGAAGTTATTTCTCGGACTTCCCCTAGCAGGGAACACCTGTGACTGAGGAGAGCTGCGTGGAGTTGTCTCTCGAGCTCCCCCACTCAATGACAATGGTTCCGGAATCCTGAGCGTTGGGAGGTTCCACCAACGGTCGGCAGCGCTTGGGTTCTAACGGAATGATTGTGCTCGTCTCCCCTGAGGGTTTTCCTCATGTCTCTGTGCCAGGGAATGCTAGGGGGTGTTGCAGGAAATCCCAGTGACAGAGGCTTCCTCCCCAAGATCAGGGAAGTTATTTCTCGGACTTCCCCGAGCAGGGAACACCTGTGACTGAAGAGAGCTGCGTGGAGATTTCTCTCGAGCTCCCCCACTCAATGACAATGGTTCCGGAATCCTGAGCGAGGGGAGGTTCCACCAACGGTCGGCAGCGCGTGGTTTCTAAGGGAATGCCTGTACTTGTCTCCCCTGAGGGTTTTCCTCATGTCTCTGTGCCAGGGAATGCTAGGGGGTTTTGCAGGAAATCCCAGTGACAGAGGCTGCCTCCCCAAGGGCAGGGAAGTTATTTCTCTGACTTCCCCGAGCAGGGAACACCTGTGACTGAAGAGAGCTGCGTGGAATTGTCTCTCGAGCTCCCCCACTCAATGACAATGGTTTCGGAATCCTGAGCGTTGGGAGGTTCCAACAACGGTCGGCAGCGCATTGGTTCTAAGGGAATGCCTGTGTTCGTCTCCCCTGAGGGTTTTCCTAATGTCTCTGTGCCAGGGAATGCTAGGGGGTGTTGCAGGAAATCCCAGTGACAGAGGCTGCCTCCCCATGGTCAAAGAAGATATTTCTCGGACTTCCCTGACCAGGGAACACCTGTGACTGAAGAGAGCTGCGTGGAGTTGTCTCTCGAGCTCCCCCACTCAATGACAATGGTTCCGGAATCCTGAGCGTGGGGAGGTTCCACCAACGGTCGGCAGTGCGTGGGTTCTAAGGGAATGCCTGTGCTCGTCTCCCCTGAGGGTTTTCCTCATGTCTCTGTGCCAGGGAATGCTAGGGGGTGTTGCAGGAAATCCCAGTGACTGAGGCTGCCTCCCCAAGATCAGGGAAGGTATTTCTTGGATTCCCCGAGCAGGGAACACCTGTGACTGAAGAGAGCTGCGTGGAGATGTCTCTCGAGCTCCCCCACTCAATGACAATGGTTCCGGAATCCTGAGCGTGGGGAGGTTCCACAAACGGTCGGCAGCGCGTGGGTTCTAACGGAATGCCAGTGCTCGTCTCCCCTGAGGGTTTTCCTAATGTCTCTGTGCCAGGGAATGCTAGGGGTGGTTGCAGGAAATCCCAGTGACAGAGGCTGCATCCCCAAGGTCAGGGAAGGTATTTCTCGGACTTCCCCGAGCAGGGAACACCTGTGACTGAAGAGAGCTGCGTGGAGTTTTGTCTCGAGCTCCCCCACTCAATGACAATGGTTCCGGAATCCTGAGCGTGGGGAGGTTCCACCAACGGTCGGCAGCGCGTGGGTTCTAAGGGAATGCCTGTGCTCGTCTTCCCTGAGGGTTTTCCACATATCTCTGTGCCAGGGAATGCTAGGGGGCTTTGCAGGAAATCCCAGTGACAGAGGCTGCCTCCCCAAGGTCAGTTAAGGTATTTCACGGACTTCCCCGAGCAGGGAACACCTGTGACTGAGAGAGTTTCTTGGAGTTGTCTCTCGTGCTCCCCCAATCAATGAAAAAATTTCCGGAATCCTGAGCGTGGGTAGGTTCCACCAACGGTCGGCAGCACGTGGGTTATAAGGGAATGCCTGTTCTAGTCTCCCCTGAGGGTTTTCCTCATGTCTCTGTGCCAGGGAATTCTAGGGGATGTTGCAGGAAATCCCAGTGACATAGGCTGCCTCCCAAAGGGCAGGGAAGTTATTTCTCGGACTTCCCCCAGCAGGGAACACCTGTGACTGAAGAGAGCTGCGTGGAGTTGTCTCTCGAGCTCCCCCACTCAATGACAATGGTTCCGGAATCCTGAGCGTTGGGAGGTTCCACCAACGGTCGGCAGCGCTTGGGTTCTGACGGAATGCCTGTGCTCGTCTCCCCTGAGGGTTTTCCTCATGTCTCTGTGCCAGGGAATGCTAGGGGGTGTTGCAGGAAATCCCAGTGACAGAGGCTGCCTCCCCAAGGTCAGGGAAGGTATTTCTCAGACTTCCCCGAGCAGGGAACATCTGTGACTGAAGAGAGCTGCGTGGAGTTGTCTCTCGAGCTCCCCCACTCAATGACAATGTTTCCGGAATCCTGAGCGTGGGGAGGTTCCACCAACGGTCGGCAGCGCGTGGTTTCTAAGGGAATGAATGTGCTCGTCTCCCCTGAGTGTTTTCCTCATGTCTCTGTGCCAGGGAATGCTAGGAGGGTTTCCAGGAAATCCCAGAGAGAGAGGCTGACTCCCCAAGATCAGGGAAGGTATTTCTCGGACTTATCCGAGCAGGGAACACCTGTGACTAAAGAGAGCTGCGTGGAGATGTCTCTCGAGATCCCCCACTCATTGACTATGGTTCCGGAATCCTGAGCGTGGGGAGGTTCCACCAACGGTCGGCAGCGCGTGGGTTCTAATGGAGTGCCTGTGCTCGTCTCCCCTGAGTGTTTTCTTCATGTCTCTGTGCAAGGGAATGCTAGGGGGGGTTGCAGGAAATCCCAGTGACATAGGCTGCCTCCCCAAGTTCAGGGAAGGTATTTCTCGCACTTCCCCGAGCAGGGAACACCTGTGATTGAAGACAACTGCGTCGAGTTGTCTCTCGAACTCCCCCACTCAATGACAATGGTTCCGGAATCCTGAGCGTGGGGAGGTTCCACCAACGGTCGGCAGCGCGTGGGTTCTAAGGGAGTGCCTGTGCTCGTCTCCCCTGAGGGTTTTCTTCATGTCTCTGTGCCAGGGAATTCTAGGGGGGGTTGCAGGAAATCCCAGTGACAGAGGCTGCCTCCCCAAGGTCAGGGAAGTTATTTCTCGCACTTCCCCGAGCAGGGAACACCTGTGACTGAAGAGAGCTGCGTCGAGTTCTCTCTCGAACTCCCCCACTCAATGACAATGGTTCCGGAATCCTGAGCGTGGGGAGGTTCCACCAACGGTCGGCAGCGCGTGGGTTCTAAGGGAATGCCTGTGCTCGTCTCCCCTGAGGGTTTTCCTGATGTCTCTGTGCCAGGGAATGCTAGGGGGGTTTGCAGGAAATCCCACTGACAGAGGCTGCCTCCCCAAGGTCAGGGAAGTTATTTCTCGGACTTCCCCGATCAGGGAACACCTGTGACTGAAGAGAGTTTCGTGGAGTTGTCTCTCGAGCTCCCACACTCAATGACAATGGTTCCGGAATCCTGAGCGTGGGGAGGTTCCACCATCAGTCGGCAGCGCGTGGGTTCTAAGGGAATGCCTGTGCTCGTCTCCCCTGAGGGTTTTCCTCATGTCTCTGTGCCAGGGAATGCTAGCGGGTGTTGCAGGAAATCCCAGTGACAGAGGCTGCCTCCCCAAGGTCAGGGAAATTATTTCTCGGACTTCCCCGAGCAGGGAACACCTGTGACTGAAGAGAGTTGCGTGGAGTTGTCTCTCGAGCTCCCCCACTCAATGACAATGGTTCCGGAATCCTGAGCGTGGGGAGGTTCCACCAACGGTCGGCAGCGCGTGGTTTCTAATGGAATGCCTGTGCTCGTCTCCACTGACGGTTTTCCTCATGTCTCTGTGCCAGCGAATTCTAGGAGGGTTTCCAGGAAATCCCAGTGAGAGAGGCTGCCTCCCCAAGGTCAGGGAAGATATTTCTCGCACTTCCCCGAGCAGGGAACACCTGTGACTGAAGAGAGCTTCGTGGAGTTGTCTCTCGAGATCCCCCACTCATTGACTATGGTTCCGGAATCCTGAGCGTGGGGAGGTTCCACCAACGGTCGGCAGCGCGTGGGTTCTAAGGTAGTGCCTGTGCTCGTCTCCCCTGAGGGTTTTCTTCATGTCTCTGAGCCAGGGAATTCTAGGGGGTGTTGCAGGAAATCCCAGTGACAGAGGCTGCCTCCCCAGGTCAGGGAAGGTATTTCTCGCACTTCCCCGAGCAGGGAACACCTGTGATTGAAGAGAGCTGCGTAAAGTTGTCTCTCGAGCTCCCCCACTCAATGACAATGGTTCCGGAATCCTGAGCGTGGGGAGGTTCCACCAACGGTAGGCAGCGCGTGGGTTCTAACGGAATGCCTGTGCTCGTCTCCCCTGAGGGTTTTCCTCATGTCTCTGTGCCAGGGAATGCTAGGGGGTGTTGCAGGAAATCCCAGTGACAGAGGCTGCCTCCCCAAGGTCAAAGAAGATATTTCTCGGACTTCCCCGAGCAGGGAACACCTGTGACTGAAGAGAGCTGCGTGGAGTTTTCTCTCGAGCTCCCCCACTCAATGACAATGGTTCCGGAATCCTGAGCGTGGGGAGGTTCCACCAACGGTCGGCAGCGCGTGGGTTCTAACGGAATGCCTGTGCTCGTCTCCCCTGAGGGTTTTCCTCATGTCTCTGTGCCAGGGAATGCTAGGGGGTGTTGCAGGAAATCCCAGTGACAGAGGCTGCCTCCCCAAGATCAGGGAAGTTATTTCTTGGACTTCCCCGAGCAAGGAACACCTGTGACTGAAGAGAGATGCGTGGAGTTGTCTCTCGAGCTCCCCACTCAATGACAATGGTTCCGGAATCCTGAGCGTGGGGAGGTTCCACCAACGGTCGGCAGCGCGTGGGTTCTAAGGGAATGCCTGTGCTACTCTCCCCTGAGGTTTTTCTTCATGTCTCTGTGCCAGGGAATGCTAGGTGGTGTTGCAGGAAATCCCAGTGACAGAGGCTGCCTCCCCAAGAGCAGGGAAGTTATTTCTCGGACTTCCCCTAGCAGGGAACACCTGTGACTGAAGAGAGCTGCGTGGAGTTGTCTCTCGAGCTCCCCCACTCAATGACAATGGTTCCGGAATCCTGAGCATGGGGAGGTTCCACCAACGGTCGGCAGCGCTTGGGTTCTAACGGAATGCCTGTGCTCGTCTCCCCTGAGGGTTTCTCTCATTTCTCTGTGCCAGGGAATGCTAGGGGGGTTTGCAGGAAATCCCAGTGGCAGAGGCTGCCTCCCCAAGAGCAGGGAAGTTATTTCTCGGACTTCCCCGTTCAGGGAACTCCTGTGACTGAAGAGAGTTTCGTGGAGTTGTCTCTCGAGCTCCCACACTCAATGACAATGGTTCCGGAATCCTGAGCGTGGGGAGGTTCCACCATCAGTCGGCAGCGCGTGGGTTCTAAGGGAATGCCTGTGCTCGTCTCCCCTGAGGGTTTTCCTCATGTCTCTGTGCCAGGGAATGCAAGCGGGTGTTGCAGGAAATCCCAGTGACAGAGGCTGCCTCCCCAAGGTCAGGGAAATTATTTCTCGGACTTCCCCGAGCAGAGAACACCTGTGACTGAAGAGAGTTGCGTGGAGTTGTCTCTCGAGCTCCCCCACTCAATGACAATGGTTCCGGAATCCTGAGCGTGGGGAGGTTCCACCAACGGTCGGCAGCGCGTGGTTTCTAATGGAATGCCTGTGCTCGTCTCCACTGACGGTTTTCCTCATGTCTCTGTGCCAGGGAATGCTAGGAGGGTTTCCAGGAAATCCCAGTGAGAGAGGCTGCCTCCCCAAGGTCAGGGAAGATATTTCTCGCACTTCCCCGAGCAGGGAACACCTGTGACTGAAGAGAGCTTCGTGGAGTTGTCTCTCGAGATCCCCCACTCATTGACTATGGTTCCGGAATCCTGAGCGTGGGGAGGTTCCACCAACGGTCGGCAGCGCGTGGGTTCTAAGGTAGTGCCTGTGCTCGTCTCCCCTGAGGGTTTTCTTCATGTCTCTGAGCCAGGGAATGCTAGGGGGTGTTGCAGGAATTCCCAGTGACAGAGGCTGCCTCCCCAGGTCAGGGAAGGTATTTCTCGCACTTCCCTGAGCAGGGAACACCTGTGATTGAAGAGAGCTGCGTAAAGTTGTCTCTCGAGCTCCCCCACTCAATGACAATGGTTCCGGAATCCTGAGCGTGGGGAGGTTCCACCAACGGTCGGCAGCGCGTGGGTTCTAACGGAATGCCTGTGCTCGTCTCCCCTGAGGGTTTTCCTCATGTCTCTGTGCCAGGGAATGCTAGGGGGTGTTGCAGGAAATCCCAGTGACAGAGGCTGCCTCCCCAAGGTCAAAGAAGTTATTTCTTGGACTTCCCCGAGCAGGGAACACCTGTGACTGAAGAGAGCTGCGTGGAGTTTTCTCTCGAGCTCCCCCACTCAATGACAATGGTTCCGGAATCCTGAGCGTGGGGAGGTTCCACCAACGGTCGGCAGCGCGTGGGTTCTAACGGAATGCCAGTGCTCGTCTCTCCTGAGGGTTTTCCTCATGTCTCTGTGATAGGGAATGCTAGGGGGGGTTGCAGGAAATCCCAGTGACAGAGGCTGCCTCCCCAAGGTCAGGGAAGTTATTTCTCGGACTTCCCCGAGCAGGGAACACCTGTGACTGAAGAGAGCTGCGTGGAGTTTTGTCTCGAGCTCCCCCACTCAATGACAATGGTTCCGGAATCCTGAGCGTGGGGAGGTACCACCAACGGTCGGCAGCGCGTTGGTTCTAAGGGAATGCCTGTGCTCGTCTCCCCTGAGGGTTTTCCACATGTCTCTGTGCCAGGGAATGCTAGGGGACTTCGCAGGAAATCCCAGTGACAGAGGCTGCTTCCACAAGGTCAGGGAATGTATTTCTCGGACTTCCCTGAGCAGGGAACACCTGTGACTGAAGAGAGCTTCGTGGAGTTGTCTCTCTATCTCCCCCACTCAATGACAATGTTTCCGGAATCCTGAGCGTGGGAAGGTTCCATCAACGGTCGGCAGCGCGTGGGTTATAAGGGAATGCCTGTTCTAGTCTCCCCTGAGTGTTTTCCTCATGTCTCTGTGCCAGGGAATGCTAGGGGGTGTTGCAGGAAATCCCAGTGACATAGGCTGCCACCCAAATTGCAGGGAAGTTATTTCTCGGACTTCCCCTAGCAGGAAACACCTGTGACTGAAGAGAGCTGCGTGGAGTTGTCTCTCGAGCTCCCCCACTCAATGACAATGGTTCCGGAATCCTGAGCGTTGGGAGGTTCCACCAACGGTCGGCAGCGCTTGGGTTCTAACGGAATGATTGTGCTCGTCTCCCCTGAGGGTTTTCCTCATGTCTCTGTGCCAGGGAATGCTAGGGGGTGTTGCAGGAAATCCCAGTGACAGAGGCTTCCTCCCCAAGATCAGGGAAGTTATTTCTCGGACTTCCCCGAGCAGGGAACACCTGTGACTGAAGAGAGCTGCGTGGAGATTTCTCTCGAGCTCCCCCACTCAATGACAATGGTTCCGGAATCCTGAGCGAGGGGAGGTTCCAACAACGGTCGGCAGCGCATTGGTTCTAAGGGAATGCCTGTGTTCGTCTCCCCTGAGGGTTTTCCTCATGTCTCTGTGCCAGGGAATGCTAGGGGGTGTTGCAGGAAATCCCAGTGACAGAGGCTGCCTCCCCAAGGTCAAAGAAGATATTTCTCGGACTTCCCTGACCAGGGAACACCTGTGACTGAAGAGAGCTGCGTGGAGTTGTCTCTCGAGCTCCCCCACTCAATGACAATGGTTCCGGAATCCTGAGCGTGGGGAGGTTCCACCAACGGTCGGCAGTGCGTGGGTTCTAAGGGAATGCCTCTGCTCGTCTCCCCTGAGGGTTTTCCTCATGTCTCCGTGCCAGGGAATGCTAGGGGGTGTTGCAGGAAATCCCAGTGACTGAGGCTGCCTCCCCAAGATCAGGGAAGGTATTTCTTGGATTCCCCGAGCAGGGAACACCTGTGACTGAAGAGAGCTGCGTGGAGTTGTCTCTCGAGCTCCCCCACTCAATGACAATGGTTCCGGAATCCTGAGCGTGGGGAGGTTCCACAAACGGTCGGCAGCGCGTGGGTTCTAACGGAATGCCAGTGCTCGTCTCCCCTGAGGGTTTTCCTCATGTCTCTGTGCCAGGGAATGCTAGGGGCGGTTGCAGGAAATCCCAGTGACAGAGGCTGCATCCCCAAGGTCAGGGAAGGTATTTCTCGGACTTCCCCGAGCAGGGAACACCTGTGACTGAAGAGAGCTGCGTGGAGTTTTGTCTCGAGCTCCCCCACTCAATGACAATTGTTCCGGAATCCTGAGCGTGGGGAGGTTCCACCAACGGTCGGCAGCGCGTGGGTTCTAAGGGAATGCCTGTGCTCGTCTCCCCTGAGGGTTTTCCACATGTCTCTGTGCCAGGGAATGCTAGGGGGCTTTGCAGGAAATCCCAGTGACAGAGGCTGCCTCCCCAAGGTCAGTTAAGGTATTTCACGGACTTCCCCGAGCAGGGAACACCTGTGACTGAGAGAGTTTCTTGGAGTTGTCTCTCGTGCTCCCCCACTCAATGACAAAAGTTCCGGAATCCTGAGCGTGGGTAGGTTCCACCAACGGTCGGCAGCGCGTGGGTTATAAGGGAATGCCTGTTCTAGTCTCCCCTGAGGGTTTTCCTCATGTCTCTGTGCCAGGGAATGCTAGGGGGTGTTGCAGGAAATCCCAGTGACATAGGCTGCCTCCCACAGGGCAGGGAAGTTATTTCTCGGACTTCCCCCAGCAGGGAACACCTGTGACTGAAGAGAGCTGCGTGGAGTTGTCTCTCGAGCTCCCCCACTCAATGACAATGGTTCCGGAATCCTGAGCGTTGGGAGGTTCCACCAACGGTCGGCAGCGCTTGGGTTCTGACGGAATGCCTGTGCTCGTCTCCCCTGAGGGTTTTCCTCATGTCTCTGTGCCAGGGAATGCTAGGGGGTGTTGCAGGAAATCCCAGTGACAGAGGCTGCCTCCCCAAGGTCAGGGAAGGTATTTCTCAGACTTCCCCGAGCAGGGAACATCTGTGACTGAAGAGAGCTGCGTGGAGTTGTCTCTCGAGCTCCCCCACTCAATGACAATGTTTCCGGAATCCTGAGCTTGGGGAGGTTCCACCAACGGTCGGCAGCGCGTGGTTTCTAAGGGAATGAATGTGCTCGTCTCCCCTGAGTGTTTTCCTCATGTCTCTGTGCCAGGGAATGCTAGGAGGGTTTCCAGGAAATCCCAGAGAGAGAGGCTGCCTCCCCAATATCAGGGAAGGTATTTCTCGGACTTATCCGAGCAGGGAACACCTGTGACTAAAGAGAGCTGCGTGGAGATGTCTCTCGAGATCCCCCACTCATTGACTCTGGTTCCGGAATCCTGAGCGTGGGGAGGTTCCACCAACGGTCGGCAGCGCGTGGGTTCTAATGGAGTGCCTGTGCTCGTCTCCCCTGAGTGTTTTCTTCATGTCTCTGTGCCAGGGAATGCTAGGGGGGGTTGCAGGAAATCCCAGTGACAGAGGCTGCCTCCCCAAGGTCAAAGAAGATATTTCTCGGACTTCCCTGACCAGGGAACACCTGTGACTGAAGAGAGCTGCGTGGAGTTGTCTCTCGAGCTCCCCCACTCAATGACAATGGTTCCGGAATCCTGAGCGTGGGGAGGTTCCACCAACGGTCGGCAGTGCGTGGGTTCTAAGGGAATGCCTGTGCTCGTCTCCCCTGAGGGTTTTCCTCATGTCTCTGTGCCAGGGAATGCTAGGGGGTGTTGCAGGAAATCCCAGTGACTGAGGCTGCCTCCCCAAGATCAGGGAAGGTATTTCTTGAATTCCCCGAGCAGGGAACACCTGTGACTGAAGAGAGCTGCGTGGAGTTGTCTCTCGAGCTCCCCCACTCAATGACAATGGTTCCGGAATCCTGAGCGTGGGGAGGTTCCACAAACGGTCGGCAGCGCGTGGGTTCTAACGGAATGCCTGTGCTCGTCTCCCCTGAGGGTTTTCCTCATGTCTCTGTGCCAGGGAATGCTAGGGGCGGTTGCAGGAAATCCCAGTGACAGAGGCTGCATCCCCAAGGTCAGGGAAGGTATTTCTCGGACTTCCCCGAGCAGGGAACACCTGTGACTGAAGAGAGCTGCGTGGAGTTTTGTCTCGAGCTCCCCCACTCAATGACAATGGTTCCGGAATCCTGAGCGTGGGGAGGTTCCACCAACGGTCGGCAGCGCGTGGGTTCTAAGGGAATGCCTGTGCTCGTCTCCCCTGAGGGTTTTCCACATGTCTCTGTGCCAGGGAATGCTAGGGGGCTTTGCAGGAAATCCCAGTGACAGAGGCTGCCTCCCCAAGGTCAGTTAAGGTATTTCACGGACTTCCCCGAGCAGGGAACACCTGTGACTGAGAGAGTTTCTTGGAGTTGTCTCTCGTGCTCCCCCACTCAATGACAAAAGTTCCGGAATCCTGAGCGTGGGTAGGTTCCACCAACGGTCGGCAGCGCGTGCGTTATAAGGGAATGCCTGTTCTAGTCTCCCCTGAGGGTTTTCCTCATGTCTCTGTGCCAGGGAATGCTAGGGGGTGTTGCAGGAAATCCCAGTGACATAGGCTGCCTCCCACAGGGCAGGGAAGTTATTTCTCGGACTTCCCCCAGCAGGGAACACCTGTGACTGAAGAGAGCTGCGTGGAGTTGTCTCTCGAGCTCCCCCACTCAATGACAATGGTTCCGGAATCCTGAGAGTTGGGAGGTTCCACCAACGGTCGGCAGCGCTTGGGTTCTGACGGAATGCCTGTGCTCGTCTCCCCTGAGGGTTTTCCTCATGTCTCTGTGCCAGGGAATGCTAGGGGGTGTTGCAGGAAATCCCAGTGACAGAGGCTGCCTCCCCAAGGTCAGGGAAGGTATTTCTCAGACTTCCCCGAGCAGGGAACATCTGTGACTGAAGAGAGCTGCGTGGAGTTGTCTCTCGAGCTCCCCCACTCAATGACAATGTTTCCGGAATCCTGAGCGTGGGGAGGTTCCACCAACGGTCGGCAGCGCGTGGTTTCTAAGGGAATGAATGTGCTCGTCTCCCCTGAGTGTTTTCCTCATGTCTCTGTGCCAGGGAATGCTAGGAGGGTTTCCAGGAAATCCCAGAGAGAGAGGCTGCCTCCCCAAGATCAGGGAAGGTATTTCTCGGACTTATCCGAGCAGGGAACACCTGTGACTAAAGAGAGCTGCGTGGAGATGTCTCTCGAGATCCCCCACTCATTGACTATGGTTCCGGAATCCTGAGCGTGGGGAGGTTCCACCAACGGTCGGCAGCGCGTGGGTTCTAATGGAGTGCCTGTGCTCGTCTCCCCTGAGTGTTTTCTTCATGTCTCTGTGCCAGGGAATGCTAGGGGGGGTTGCAGGAAATCCCAGTGACAGAGGCTGCCTCCCCAAGTTCAGGGAAGGTATTTCTCGCACTTCCCCGAGCAGGGAACACTTGTGATTGAAGACAACTGCGTCGAGTTGTCTCTCGAACTCCCCCACTCAATGACAATGGTTCCGGAATCCTGAGCGTGGGGAGGTTCCACCAACGGTCGGCAGCGCGTGGGTTCTAAGGGACTGCCTGTGCTCGTCTCCCCTGAGGGTTTTCTTCATGTCTCTGTGCCAGGGAATTCTAGGGGGGGTTGCAGGAAATCCCAGTGACAGAGGCTGCCTCCCCAAGGTCAGGGAAGTTATTTCTCGCACTTCCCCGAGCAGGGAACACCTGTGACTGAAGAGAGCTGCGTCGAGTTCTCTCTCGAACTCCCCCACTCAATGACAATGGTTCCGGAATCCTGAGCGTGGGGAGGTTCCACCAACGGTCGGCAGCGCGTGGGTTCTAAGGGAATGCCTGTGCTCGTCTCCCCTGAGGGTTTTCCTGATGTCTCTGTGCCAGGGAATGCTAGGGGGGTTTGCAGGAAATCCCAGTGACAGAGGCTGCCTCCCCAAGGTCAGGGAAGTTATTTCTCGGACTTCCCCGATCAGGGAACACCTGTGACTGAAGAGATTTTCGTGGAGTTGTCTCTCGAGCTCCCACACTCAATGACAATGGTTCCGGAATCCTGAGCGTGGGGAGGTTCCACCATCAGTCGGCAGCGCGTGGGTTCTAAGGGAATGCCTGTGCTCGTCTCCCCTGAGGGTTTTCCTCATGTCTCTGTGCCAGGGAATGCTAGCGGGTGTTGCAGGAAATCCCAGTGACAGAGGCTGCCTCCCCAAGGTCAGGGAAATTATTTCTCGGACTTCCCCGAGCAGGGAACACCTGTGACTGAAGAGAGTTGCGTGGAGTTGTCTCTCGAGCTCCCCCACTCAATGACAATGGTTCCGGAATCCTGAGCGAGGGGAGGTTCCACCAACGGTCGGCAGCGCGTGGTTTCTAATGGAATGCCTGTGCTCGTCTCCACTGACGGTTTTCCTCATGTCTCTGTGCCAGGGAATGCTAGGAGGGTTTCCAGGAAATCCCAGTGAGAGAGGCTGCCTCCCCAAGGTCAGGGAAGATATTTCTCGCACTTCCCCGAGCAGGGAACACCTGTGATTGAAGAGAGCTTCGTGGAGTTTTCTCTCGAGATCCCCCACTCATTGACTATGGTTCCGGAATCCTGAGCGTGGGGAGGTTCCACCAACGGTCGGCAGCGCGTGGGTTCTAAGGTAGTGCCTGTGCTCGTCTCCCCTGAGGGTTTTCTTCATGTCTCTGAGCCAGGGAATTCTAGGGGGTGTTGCAGGAATTCCCAGTGACAGAGGCTGCCTCCCCAGGTCAGGGAAGGTATTTCTCGCACTTCCCCGAGCAGGGAACACCTGTGATTGAAGAGAGCTGCGTAAAGTTGTCTCTCGAGCTCCCCCACTCAATGACAATGGTTCCGGAATCCTGAGCGTGGGGAGGTTCCACCAACGGTAGGCAGCGCGTGGGTTCTAACGGAATGCCTGTGCTCGTCTCCCCTGAGGGTTTTCCTCATGTCTCTGTGCCAGGGAATGCTAGGGGGTGTTGCAGGAAATCCCAGTGACAGAGGCTGCCTCCCCAAGGTCAAAGAAGATATTTCTCGGACTTTCCCGAGCAGGGAACACCTGTGACTGAAGAGAGCTGCGTGGAGTTTTCTCTCGAGCTCCCCCACTCAATGACAATGGTTCCGGAATCCTGAGCGTGGGGAGGTTCCACCAACGGTCGGCAGCGCGTGGGTTCTAACGGAATGCCTGTGCTCGTCTCCCCTGAGGGTTTTCCTCATGTCTCTGTGCCAAGGTATGCTAGGGGTTGTTGCAGGAAATCCCAGTGACAGAGGCTGCCTCCCCAAGATCAGGGAAGTTATTTCTTGGACTTCCCCGAGCAAGGAACACCTGTGACTGAAGAGAGATGCGTGGAGTTGTCTCTCGAGCTCCCCACTCAATGACAATGGTTCCGGAATCCTGAGCGTGGGGAGGTTCCACCAACGGTCGGCAGCGCGTGGGTTCTAACGGAATGCCAGTGCTCGTCTCCCCTGAGGGTTTTCCTCATGTCTCTGTGATAGGGAATGCTAGGGGGGGTTGCAGGAAATCCCAGTGACAGAGGCTGCCTCCCCAAGGTCAGGGAAGGTATTTCTCGGACTTCCCCGAGCAGGGAACACCTGTGACTGAAGAGAGCTGCGTGGAGTTTTGTCTCGAGCTCCCCCACTGAATGACAATGGTTCCGGAATCCTGAGCGTGGGGAGGTTCCACCAACGGTCGGCAGCCAGTGGGTTCTAACGGAATGCCAGTGCTCTTCTCCCCTGAGGGTTTTCCTAAAGTCTCTGTGCCAGGGAAAGCTAGGGGGTGTTGCAGGAAATCCCAGTGACAGAGGCTGACTCCCCAAGGTCAGGGAAGGTATTTCTCGCACTTCCCCGAGCAGGGAACACCTGTGATTGAAGAGAGCTGCGTGGAGCTGTCTCTCGAGCTCCCCCACTCAATGACAATGGTTCCGGAATCCTGAGCGTGGGGAGGTTCCACCAACGGACGGCAGCGCGTGGGTTCTAAGGGAATGCCTGTGCTAGTCTCCCCTGAGGGTTTTCCTCATGTCTCTGTGCCAGGGAATGCTAGGGGGTGTTGCAGGAAATCCCAGTTACAGAGGCCGCCTCCCCAAGGGCAGGGAAGTTATTTCTCGGACTTCCCCTAGCAGGGAACACCTGTGACTGAAGAGAGCTGCATGGAGTTGTCTTTCGAGCTCCCCCACTCAATGACAATGTTTCCGGAATCCTGAGCGTGGGGAGGTTCCACCAACTGTCGGCAGCGCTTGGGTTCTAACGGAATGCCTGTGCTCGTCTCCCTTGACGTTTTTTCTCATTTCTCTGTGCCAGGGAATGCTAGGGGGGTTTGCAGGTAATCCCAGTGACAGAGGCTGCCTCCCCAAGGTCAGGGAAGTTATTTCTCGGACTTCCCGGATCAGGGAACACCTGTGACTGAAGAGAGCTTCGTGGAGTTGTCTCTCGAGCTCCCCCACTCAATGACCCTGGTTCCGGAATCCTGAGCGTGGGGAGGTTCCACCAACGGTCGGCAGCGCGTGGGTTCTAAGGGAATGCCTGTGCTCGTCACCCCTGAGGGTTTTCCACATGTCTCTGTGCCAGGGAATGCTAGGGGACTTTGCAGGAAATCCCAGTGACAGAGGCTGCTTCCCCAAGGTCAGGGAATGTATTTCTCGGACTTCCCCGAGCAGGGAACATCTGTGACTGAAGAGAGCTTCGTGGAGTTGTCTCTCTATCTCCCCCACTCAATGACAATGTTTCCGGAATCCTGAGCGTGGGGAGGTTCCACCAACGGTCGGCAGCGCGTGGGTTATAAGGGAATGCCTGTTCTAGTCTCCCCTTAGTGTTTTCATCATGTCTCTGTGCCAGGGAATGCTAGGGGGTGTTGCAGGAAATCCCAGTGACATAGGCTGCCACCCAAAGGGCAGGGAAGTTATTTCTCGGACTTCCCCTAGCAGGGAACACCTGTGACTGAAGAGAGCTGCGTGGAGTTGTCTCTCGAGCTCCCCCACTCAATGACAATGGTTCCGGAATCCTGAGCGTTGGGAGGTTCCGCCAACGGTCGGCAGCGCTTGGGTTCTAACGGAATGATTGTGCTCGTCTCCCCTGAGGGTTTTCCTCATGTCTCTGTGCCAGGGAATGCTAGGGGGTGTTGCAGGAAATCCCAGTGACAGAGGCTTCCTCCCCAAGATCAGGGAAGTTATTTCTCGGACTTCCCCGAGCAGGGAACACCTGTGACTGAAGAGAGCTGCGTTGAGATTTCTCTCGAGCTCCCCCACTCAATGACAATGGTTCCGGAATCCTGAGCGAGGGGAGGTTCCACCAACGGTCGGCAGCGCGTGGTTTCTAAGGGAATGCCTGTACTTGTCTCCCCTGAGGGTTTTCCTCATGTCTCTGTGCCAGGGAATGCTAGGGGGTTTTGCAGGAAATCCCAGTGACAGAGGCTGCCTCCCCAAGGTCAGGAAAGTTATTTCTCAGACTTCCCCGAGCAGGGAAAACCTGTGACTGAAGAGAGCTGCGTGCAGTTGTCTCTCGAGATCCCCCACTCAATGACTAAGGTTCCGGAATCCTGTGCGTGGGGAGGTTCCACCAACGGTCGGCAGCGCGTGGGTTCTAAGGGAGTGCCTGTGCTCGTCTCCTCTGAGGGTTTTCCTCATGTCTCTGTGCTAGGGAATGCTAGGGATTGTTGCAGGAAATCCCAGTGTCAGAGACTGCCTCCACAAGGTCAGGGAATGTATTTCACGCACTTCCCCAAGCTGGGAACACCTGTGACTGAAGAGAGCTGCGTCGAGTTGTCTCTCGATCTCCCCAACTCAATGACAATGGTTCCGGAATCCTGAGCGTGCGGAGGTTCCACCAACGGTCGGCAGCGCGTGGGTTCTAAGGGAATGCCTGTGCTTGTCTCCCCTGAGTGTTTTCCTCATGTCTCTGTGCCAGGGAATGCTAGGGGGTGTTGCAGGAAATCCCAGTGACAGAGGCTGCCTCCCCAAGGTCAGGGAAGTTATTTCTCGGACTTCCCCGAGCAGGGAACACCTGTGACTGAAGAGAGCTGCGTGGAGTTGTCTCTCGAGCTCCCCCACTCAATGACAATGGTTCCGGAATCCTGAGCGTGGGGAGGTTCCACAAACGGTCGGCAGCGCGTGGGTTCTAACGGAATGCCAGTGCTCGTCTCCCCTGAGTGTTTTCCTCATGTCTCTGTGCCAGGGAATGCTAGGGGGGGTTGCAGGAAATCCCAGTGACAGAGGCTGCATCCCCAAGGTCAGGGAAGGTATTTCTCGGACTTCCCCGAGCAGGGAACACCTGTGACTGAAGAGAGCTGCGTGGAGTTTTGTCTCGAGCTCCCCCTCTCAATGACAATGGTTCCGGAATCCTGAGCGTGGGGAGGTTCCACCAACGGTCGGCAGGGCGTGGGTTCTAAGGGAATGCCTGTGCTCGTCTCCCCTGAGGGTTTTCCACATGTCTCTGTGCCAGGGAATGCTAGGGGGCTTTGCAGGAAATCCCAGTGACAGAGGCTGCCTCCCCAAGGTCAGTGAAGGTATTTCACGGACTTCCCCGAGCAGGGAACACCTGTGACTGAGAGAGTTTCTTGGAGTTGTCTCTCGTGCTCCCCCACTCAATGACAAAAGTTCCGGAATCCTGAGCGTGGGTAGGTTCCACCAACGGTCGGCAGCGCGTGGGTTATAAGGGAATGCCTGTTCTAGTCTCCCCTGAGGGTTTTCCTCATGTCTCTGTGCCAGGGAATGCTAGGGGGTGTTGCAGGAAATCCCAGTGACATAGGCTGCCTCCCAAAGGGCAGGGAAGTTATTTCTCGGACTTCCCCTAGCAGGGAACACCTGTGACTGAAGAGAGCTGCGTGGAGTTGTCTCTCGAGATCCCCCACTCAATGACAATGGTTCCGGAATCCTGAGCGTTGGGAGGTTCCACCAACGGTCGGCAGCGCTTGGGTTCTGACGGAATGCCTGTGCTCGTCTCCCCTGAGGGTTTTCCTCATGTCTCTGTGCCAGGGAATGCTAGGGGGTGTTGCAGGAAATCCCAGTGACAGAGGCTGCCTCCCCAAGGTCAGGGAAGGTATTTCTCAGACTTCCCCGAGCAGGGAACATCTGTGACTGAAGAGAGCTGCGTGGAGTTGTCTCTCGAGCTCCCCCACTCAATGACAATGTTTCCGGAATCCTGAGCGTGGGGAGGTTCCACCAACGGTCGGCAGCGCGTGGTTTCTAAGGGAATGAATGTGCTCGTCTCCCCTGAGTGTTTTCCTCATGTCTCTGTGCCAGGGAATGCTAGGAGGGTTTCCAGGAAATCCCAGAGAGAGAGGCTGCCTCCCCAAGATCAGGGAAGGTATTTCTCGGACTTATCCGAGCAGGGAACACCTGTGACTAAAGAGAGCTGCGTGGAGATGTCTCTCGAGATCCCCCACTCATTGACTATGGTTCCGGAATCCTGAGCGTGGGGAGGTTCCACCAACGGTCGGCAGCGCTTGGGGTCTAACGGAATGCCTGTGCTCTTCTCCCCTGAGTGTTTTCCTCATGTCTCTGTGCCAGGGAATGCTAGGGGGTGTTGCAGGAAATCCCAGTGACAGAGGCTGCCTCCCCAAGGGCAGGGAAGGTATTTCTCGGACTTCGCCGATCAGGGAACACCTGTGACTGAAGAGAGCTGCGTGGAGTTGTCTCTCGAGCTCCCCCACTCAATGACAATGGTTCCGGAATCCTGAGCGTGGGGAGGTTCCACCAACGGTCGGCAGCGCGTTGGTTCGAAGGGAATGCCTGTGCTCGTCTCCCCTGAGGGTTTTCCTCATGTCTCTGTGCCAGGGAATGCTAGGGGGTGTTGCAGGAAATCCCAGTGACAGAGGCTGCCTCCCCAAGGTCAGGGAAGGTATTTCTCGGACTTCCCCGAGCAGGGAAAACCTGTGACTGAAGAGAGCTGCGTCGAGTTGTCTCTCGAGCTCCCCCACTCAATGAAAATGGTTCCGGAATCCTGAGCGTGGGGAGGTTCCACCAACGGTCGGCAGCGCGTGGTTTCTAAGGGAATGCCTGTACTTGTCTCCCCTGAGGGTTTTCCTCATGTCTCTGTGCCAGGGAATGCTAGGGGGTGTTGCAGGAAATCCCAGTGACAGAGGCTGCCTCCCCAAGGGCAGGGAAGTTATTTCTCTGACTTCCCCGAGCAGGGAACACCTGAGACTGAAGAGAGCTGCGTGGAATTGTCTCTCGAGCTCCCCCACAAAATGACAATGGTTCCGGAATCCTGAGCGTTGGGAGGTTCCACCAACGGTCGGCAGCGCATTGGTTCTAAGGGAATGCCTGTGTTCGTCTCCCCTGAGGGTTTTCCTCATGTCTCTGTGCCAGGGAATGCTAGGGGGGGTTGCAGGAAATCCCAGTGACAGATGCTGCCTCCCCAAGGTTAAAGAAGATATTTTTCGGACTTCCCCGAGCAGGGATCACCTGTGACTGAAGAGAGCTGCGTGGAGTTTTCTCTCGAGCTCCCCCACTCAATGACAATGGTTCCGGAATCCTGAGCGTGGGGAGGTTCCACCAACGGTCGGCAGCGCGTGGGTTCTAAGGGAATGCCTGTGCTCGTCTCCCCTGAGTGTTTTCCTCATTTCTCTGTGCCAGGGAATGCTAGGGGGGTTTGCAGGAAATCCCAGTGACAGAGGCTGCCTCCCCAAGGTCAGGGAAGTTATTTCTCGGACTTCCCCGATCAGGGAACACCTGTGACTGAAGAGAGTTTCGTGGAGTTGTCTCTCGAGCTCCCACACTCAATGACAATGGTTCCGGAATCCTGAGCGTGGGGAGGTTCCACCATCGGTCGGCAGCGCGTGGGTTCTAAGGGAATGCCTGTGCTTGTCTCCCCTGAGGGTTTTCCTCATTTCTCTGTGCCAGGGAATGCTAGGGGGTGTTGCAGGAAATCCCAGTGACAGAGGCTGCCTCCTCAAGGTCAGGGAAGTTATTTCTCGGACTTCCCCGAGCAGGGAACACCTGTGACTGAAGAGAGCTGCGTGGAGTTGTCTCTCGAGCTCCCCCACTCAATGACAATGGTTCCGGAATCCTGAGCGTGGGGAGGTTCCACCATCGGTCGGCAGCACGTGGTTTCTAAGGGAATGTCTGTGCTCGTCTCCCCTGAGGGTTTTCCTCATGTCTCTGTGCCAGGGAATGCTTGGAGCGTTTGCAGGAAATCCCAGTGACAGAGGCTGCCTCCCCAAAGTCAGGGAAATTATTTCTCGGACTTCCCCGAGCAGGGAACACCTGTGAATGAAGAGAGCTGCGTGGACTTGTCTCTCGAGATCCCCCACTCATTGACTATGGTTCCGGAATCCTGAGCGTGGGGAGGTTCCACCATCGGTCGGCAGCGCGTGGTTTCTAAGGGAATGTCTGTGCTCGTCTCCCCTGAGGGTTTTCCTCATGTCTCTGTGCCAGGGAATGCTTGGAGCGTTTGCAGGAAATCCCAGTGACAGAGGCTGCATCCCCAAAGTCAGGGAAGGTATTTCTCGGACTTCCCCGAGCAGGGAACACCTGTGACTGAAGAGAGCTGCGTGGAGTTTTGTCTCGAGCTCCCCCAATCAATGACAATGGTTCCGGAATCCTGAGCTTGGGGAGGTTCCACCAACGGTCGGCAGCGCGTGGTTTCTAACGGAATGCCAGTGCTCTTCTCCCCTGAGGGTTTTCCTCATGTCTCTGTGCTAGGGAAAGCTAGGGGGGGTTGCAGGAAATCCCAGTGACAGAGGCTGACTCCCCAAGGTCAGGGAAGGTATTTCTCGCACTTCCCCGTGCAGGGAACACCTGTGATTGAAGAGATGTGCGTCGAGTTGTCTCTCGAGCTCCCCGACTCAATGACAATGGTTCCGGAATCCTGAGCGTGGGGAGGTTCCACCAACGGTCGGCAGCAAGTGGGTTCTAAGGGAATGCGTGTGCTAGTCTCCCCTGAGGGTTTTCCTCATGTCTATGTGCCAGGGAATGCTAGGGGGTGTTGCAGGAAATCCCAGTGACAGAGGCTGCCTCCCCAAGGTCAGGGAAGTTATTTCTCAGACTTCCCCTAGCAGGGAACACCTGTCACTGAAGAGAGCTGCGTGGAGTTGTCTCTCGAGCTCCCCCACTCAATGACAATGGTTCCGGAATCCTGAGCGTGGGGAGGTTCCACCAACGGTCGGCAGCGCTTGGGTTCTAACGGAATGCCTGTGCTCGTCTCCCCTGAGGGTTTTTCTCATTTCTCTGTGCCAGGGAATGCTAGGGGCGTTTGCAGGAAATCCCAGTGACAGAGGCTGCCTCCCCAAGGTCAGGGAAGTTATTTCTCGGACTTCCCCGATCAGGGAACACCTGTGACTGAAGAGATCTTCGTGGAGTTGTCTCTCGAGCTCCCCCACTCAATGAATGTGGTTCCGGAATCCTGAGCGTGGGGAGGTTCCACCAACGGTCGGCAGCGCATGGGTTCTAAAGGAATGCCTGTGCTCGTCTCCCCTGAGGGTTTTCCTCATGTCTCTGTGCCAGGGAAAGCTTGCGGGTGTTGCAGGAAATCCCAGTGACAGAAGCTGCCTCCCCAAGTTCAGGGAAGGTATTTCTCGGACTTCCCCGAGCAGCGAACACCTGTGACTGTAGAGAGTTGCGTGGAGTTGTCTCTCGAGCTCCCCCACTCAATAACAATGTTTCCGGAATCCTGATCGTGGGGAGGTTCCACCAAAGGTCGGCAGCGCGTGGTTTCTAAGGGAATGCCTGTGCTCGTCTCCACTGAGGGTTTTCCTCATGTCTCTGTGCCAGGGAATGCTAGGAGTGTTTCCAGGAAATCCCAGTGACAGAGGCTGCCTCCCCAAGGTCAGGGAAGGTATTTCTCGCACTTCCCCGAGCAGGGAACACCTGTGACTGAAGAGCACTTCGTGGAGTTGTCTCTCGAGATCCCCCACTCATTGACTATGCTTCCGGAATCCTGAGCGTGGGGAGGTTCCACCAACGGTCGGCAGCGCGTGGGTTCTAATGGAGTGCCTGTGCTCGTCTCCCCTTAGTGTTTTCTTCATGTCTCTGTGCAGGGAATGCTAGGGTGGGTTGCAGGAAATCCCAGTGACAGAGGCTGCCTCCCCAAGATCAGGGAAGGTATTTCTCGCACTTCCCCGAGCAGGGAACACCTGTGATTGAAGACAACTGCGTCGAGTTGTCTCTGGAACTCCCCCACTCAATGACAATGGTTCCGGAATCCTGAGCGTGGGGAGGTTCCACCAACGGTCGGCAGCCCGTGGGTTCTAATGGAGTGCCTGTGCTCGTCTCCCCTGAGGGTTTTCTTCATGTCTCTGTGCCAGGGAATTCTAGGGGGGGTTGCAGGAAATCCCAGTGACAGAGGCTGCCTCCCCAAGGTCAGGGAAGGTATTTCTCGCACTTCCCCGAGCAGGGAACACCTGTGACTGAAGAGAGCTGCGTCGAGTTCTCTCTCGAACTCCCCCACTCAATGACAATGGTTCCGGAATCCTGAGCGTGGGGAGGTTCCACCAACTGTCGGCAGCGCGTCGGTTCTAAGGGAATGCCTGTGCTCGTCTCCCCTGAGGGTTTTCCTCATGTCTCTGTGCCAGGGAATCCTAGGGGGTGTTGCAGGAAATCCCAGTGACAGAGGCTGCCTCCCCAAGGGCAGAGAAGTTATTTCTCGGACTTCCCCGGGCAGGGAACACCTGTGACTGAAGAGAGCTGCGTGGAGTTGTCTCTCGAGCTCCCCCACTCAATGACAATGGTTCCGGAATACTGAGAGTGGGGAGGTTCCACCAACGGTCGGCAGCGCTTTGGTTCGAAGTGAATGCCTGTGCTCGTCTCCCCTGAGGGTTTTCCCCATGTCTCTGTGCCAGGGAATGCTAGGGATTGTTGCAGGAAGTCCCAGTGACAGAGGCTGCCTCCCCAAGGGCAGAGAAGTTATTTCTCGGACTTCCCCGGGCAGGGAACACCTGTGACTGAAGAGAGCTGCGTCGAGTTGTCTCTCGAACTCCCCCACTCAATGAAAATGTTTCCAGAATCCTGAGCGTGGGGAGGTTCCACCAAAGGTCGGCAGCGCGTGGGTTCTAACGGAATGCCTGTGCTCGGCTCCCCTGAGTGTTTTCCTCATGTCTTTGTGCCAGGGAATGCTAGGGATTGTTGCAGGAAATCCCAATGACAGAGGCTGCCTCCCCAAGGTCAGAAAGTTATTACTCGGACTTCCCCGAGCAGGGAACACCTGTGACTGAAGAGAGCTGCGTGGAGTTGTCTCTCGAGATCCCCCACTCAATGACTATGGTTCCGGAATCCTGAGCGTGGGGAGGTTCCACCAACGGTCGGCAGCGCGTGGGTTCTAAGGGAGTGCCTGTGCTCGTCTCTTCTGAGGGTTTTCCTCATTTCTCTGTGCTAGGGAATGCTAGGGATTGTTGCAGGAAATCCCAGTGACAGAGGCTGCCTCCCCAAGGTAAGGGAAGGTATTTCTCGCACTTCCCCAAGCTGGGAACACCTGTGACTGAAGAGAGCTGCGTGGACTTGTCTCTCGATCTCCCCAACTCAATGACAATGTTTCCGGAATCCTGAGCGTGCGGAGGTTCCACCAACGGTCGGCAGCGCGTGGGTTCTAAGGGAATGCCTGTGCTTGTCTCCCCTGAGGGTTTTCCTCATCTCTCTGTGCCAGGGAATGCTAGGGGGTGTTGCAGGAAATCCCAGTGACAGAGGCTGCCTCCCCAAGGTCAGGGAAGTTATTTCTCGGACTTCCCCGAGCAGGGAACACCTGTGACTGAAGAGAGCTGCGTGGAGTTGTCTCTCGAGCTCCCCCACTCAATGACAATGGTTCCGGAATCCTGAGCGTGGGGAGGTTCCACCAACGGTCGGCAGCGCGTGGGTTCTGAGGGAATGCCTGTGCTAGTGTCCCCTGAGGTTTTTCCTCATGTCTCTGTGCCAGGGAATGCTATGGGGTGTTGCAGGAAATCCCAGTGTCAGAGGCTGCCTCCCCAAGAGCAGGGAAGTTATTTCTCGGACTTCCCCTAGCAGGGATCACCTGTGACTGAAGAGAGCTACGTGGAGTTGTCTCTCGAGCTCCCCCACTCAATGACAATTGTTCCGGAATCCTGAGCGTGGGGAGGTTCCACCAACGGTCGGCAGCGCTTGGGTTCTAACGGAATGCCTGTGCTCGTCACCCCTGAGTTTTTCTCTCATGTCTCTGTGCCAGGGAATGCTAGGGGTGTTTGCAGGAAATCCAAGTGACAGAGGCTGCCTCCCCAAGGTCAGGGAAGTTATTTCTCGGACTTCCCCGATCAGGGAACACCTGTGACTGAAGAGAGCTGCGTGGAGTTGTCTCTCGAGCTCCCCCACTCAATGACAATGGTTCCGGAATCCTGAGCGTGAGGAGGTTCCACCATCGGTCGGCAGCGCGTGGGTTCTAAGGGAATGCCTGTGCTCGTCTCCCCTGAGGGTTTTCCTCATGTCTCTGTGCCAGGGAATGCTAGTGGGTGTTGCAGGAAATCCCAGTGACAGAGGCTGCCTCCCCAAGGTCAGGGAAGTTATTTCTCGGACTTCCCCGAGCAGGGAACACCTGTGACTGAAGAGTGTTTTGTGGAGTTGTCTCTCGAGCTCCCCCGCTCAATGACAATGGTTCCGGAATCCTGAGCGTGGGGAGGTTCCACCAACGGTCTGCAGCGCGTGGTTTCTAAGGGAATGCCTGTGCTCGTCTCCCCTGAGGGTTTTCCTCATTTCTCTGTGCCAGGGAATGCTAGGGGCGTTTGCAGGAAATCCCAGTGACAGAGGCTGCCTCCCCAAGGTCAGGGAAGTTATTTCTCGGACTTCCCCGATCAGGGAACACCTGTGACTGAAGAGACCTTCGTGGAGTTGTCTCTCGAGCTCCCCCACTCAATGACTGTGGTTCCGGAATCCTGAGCGTGGGGAGGTTCCACCAACGGTCGGCAGCGCGTGGGTTCTAAGGGAATGCCTGTGCTCGTCTCCCCTGAGGGTTTTCCTCATGTCTCTGTGCCAGGGAATGCTTGCGGGTGTTGCAGGAAATCCCAGTGACAGAAGCTGCCTCCCCAAGTTCAGGGAAGGTATTTCTCGGACTTCCCAGAGCAGCGAAAACCTGTGACTGTAGAGAGTTGCGTGGAGTTGTCTCTCGAGCTCCCCCACACAATAACAATGGTTCCGGAATCCTGATCGTGGGGAGGTTCCACCAAAGGTCGGCAGCGCGTGGTTTCTAAGGGAATGCCTGTGCTCGTCTCCACTGAGGGTTTTCCTCATGTCTCTGTGCCAGGGAATGCTAGGAGTGTTTCCAGGAAATCCCAGTGACAGAGGCTGCCTCCCCAAGGTCAGGGAAGGTATTTCTCGCACTTCCCCGAGCAGGGAACACCTGTGACTGAAGAGCACTTCGTGGAGTTGTCTCTCGAGATCCCCCACTCATTGACTATGGTTCCGCAATCCTGAGCGTGGGGAGGTTCCACCAACGGTCGGCAGCGCGTGGGATCTTAGGGAGTGCCTGTGCTCGTCTCCCCTGAGGGTTTTCTTCATGTGTCTGAGCCAGGGAATGCTAGGGGGGGTTGCAGGAAATCCCAGTGACAGAGGCTGCCTCCCCAAGGTCAGGGAAGGTATTTCTCGCACTTCCCCGAGCAGGGAACACCTGTGAGTGAAGAGAGCTGCGTAAAGTTGTCTCTCGAACTCCCCCACTCAATGACAATGATTCCGGAATCCTGAGCGTGGGGAGGTTCCACCAACGGTCGGCAGCGCGTGGGTTACAACGGAATGCCTGTGCTCGTCTCCCCTGAGGGTTTTCTTCATGTTCTGTGCCAGGGAATGCTAGGGGGTGTTGCAGGAAATCCCAGTGACAGAGGCTGCCTCCCCAAAGGTAGGGAAGTTATTTCTCGGACTTCCCCGGGCAGGGAACTCCTGTGACTGAAGAGAGCTGCGTGGAGTTTTCTCTCGAGCTCCCCCACTCAATGACAATGGTTCCGGAATCCTGAGCGTGGGGAGGTTCCACCAACGGTCGGCAGCGCGTTGGTTCGAAGGGAATGCCTGTGCTCGTCTCCCCTGAGGGTTTTCCTCATGTCTCTGTGCCAGGGAATGCTAGGGGGTTTGCAGGAAATCCCAGTGACAGAGGCTGCCTCCCCAAGGTCAGGGAAGCTATTTCTCGGACTTCCCCGAGCAGGGAACACCTGTGACTGAAGAGAGCTGCGTGGAGTTGTCTCTCGAGCTCCCCCACTCAATGACAATGGTTCCGGAATCCTGAGCGTGGGGAGGTTCCACCAACTGTTGGCAGCGCGTGGGTTTTAAGGGAGTGCCTGTTCTCAACTCCCCTGAGGGTTTTCCTCATGTCTCTGTGCCAGGGAATGCTAGGGGGTGTTGCAGGAAATCCCAGTGACAGAGGCTGCCTCCCCAAGGTCAGTGAAGGTATTTCTCTCACTTCCCCAAGCAGGGAACACCTGTGACTGAAGACAGCTGTGTCGAGTTTCTCTCGAACTCCCCCACTCAATGACAATGTTTCCAGAATCCTGAGCGTGGGGAGGTTCCACCAACGGTCGGCAGCGCTTGGGTTCTAACGGAATGCTTGTGCTCGTCACCCCTGAGTGTTTTCCTCATGTCTCTGTGCCAGGGAATGCTAGGGGGTGTTGCAGGAAATCCCAGTGACAGAGGCTGCCTCCCCAAGGGCAGGGAAGGTATTTCTCGGACTTCGCCGATCAGGGAACACCTGTGACTGAAGAGAGCTGCGTGGAGTTGTCTCTCGAGCTCCCCCACTCAATGACAATGGTTCCGGAATCCTGAGCGTGGGGAGGTTCCACCAACGGTCGGCAGCGCGTTGGTTCGAAGGGAATGCCTGTGCTCGTCTCCCCTGAGGGTTTTCCTCATGTCTCTGTGCCAGGGAATGCTAGGGGGTGTTGCAGGAAATCCCAGTGACAGAGGCTGCCTCCCCAAGGTCAGGGAAGGTATTTCTCGGACTTCCCTGAGCAGGGAACACCTGTGACTGAAGAGAGCTGCGTCGAGTTGTCTCTCGAGCTCCCCCACTCAATGAAAATGGTTCCGGAATCCTGAGCGTGGGGAGGTTCCACCAACGGTCGGCAGCGCGTGGTTTCTAAGGGAATGCCTGTACTTGTCTCCCCTGAGGGTTTTCCTCATGTCTCTGTGCCAGGGAATGCTAGGGGGTGTTGCAGGAAATCCCAGTGACAGAGGCTGCCTCCCCAAGGGCAGGGAAGTTATTTCTCTGACTTCCCCGAGCAGGGAACACCTGAGACTGAAGAGAGCTGCGTGGAATTGTCTCTCGAGCTCCCCCACAAAATGACAATGGTTCCGGTATCCTGAGCGTTGGGAGGTTCCACCAACGGACGGCAGCGCATTGGTTCTAAGGGAATGCCTGTGTTCGTCTCCCCTGAGGGTTTTCCTCATGTCTCTGTGCCAGGGAATGCTAGGGGGGGTTGCAGGAAATCCCAGTGACAGATGCTGCCTCCCCAAGGTTAAAGAAGATATTTTTCGGACTTCCCCGAGCAGGGATCACCTGTGACTGAAGAGAGCTGCGTGGAGTTTTCTCTCGAGCTCCCCCACTCAATGACAATGGTTCCGGAATCCTGAGCGTGGGGAGGTTCCACCAACGGTCGGCAGCGCGTGGGTTCTAAGGGAATGCCTGTGCTCGTCTCCCCTGAGTGTTTTCCTCATTTCTCTGTGCCAGGGAATGCTAGGGGGGTTTGCAGGAAATCCCAGTGACAGAGGCTGCCTCCCCAAGGTCAGGGAAGTTATTTCTCGGACTTCCCCGATCAGGGAACACCTGTGACTGAAGAGAGTTTCGTGGAGTTGTCTCTCGAGCTCCCACACTCAATGACAATGGTTCCGGAATCCTGAGCGTGGGGAGGTTCCACCATCGGTCGGCAGCGCGTGGGTTCTAAGGGAATGCCTGTGCTCGTCTCCCCTGAGGGTTTTCCTCATGTCTCTGTGCCAGGGAATGCTAGCGGGTGTTGCAGGAAATCCCAGTGACAGAGGCTGCCTCCCCAAGGTCAGGGAAATTATTTCTCGGACTTCCCCGAGCAGGGAACACCTGTGACTGAAGAGAGTTGCGTGGAGTTGTCTCTCGAGCTCCCCCACTCAATGACAATGGTTCCGGAATCCTGAGCGTGGGGAGGTTCCACCAACGGTCGGCAGCGCGTGGTTTCTAATGGAATGCCTGTGCTCGTCTCCACTGACGGTTTTCCTCATGTCTCTGTGCCAGGGAATGCTAGGAGGGTTTCCAGGAAAACCCAGTGAGAGAGGCTGCCTCCCCAAGGTCAGGGAATGTATTTCTCGGACTTCCCGGAGCAGGGAACATCTGTGACTGAAGAGAGCTTCGTGGAGTTGTCTCTCTATCTCCCCCACTCAATGACAATGTTTCCGGAATCCTGAGCGTGGGGAGGTTCCACCAACGGTCGGCAGCGCGTGGGTTATAAGGGAATGCCTGTTCTAGTCTCCCCTTAGTGTTTTCATCATGTCTCTGTGCCAGGGAATGCTAGGGGGTGTTGCAGGAAATCCCAGTGACATAGGCTGCCACCCAAAGGGCAGGGAAGTTATTTCTCGGACTTCCCCTAGCAGGGAACACCTGTGACTGAAGAGAGCTGCGTGGAGTTGTCTCTCGAGCTCCCCCACTCAATGACAATGGTTCCGGAATCCTGAGCGTTGGGAGGTTCCACCAACGGTCGGCAGCGCTTGGGTTCTAACGGAATGATTGTGCTCGTCTCCCCTGAGGGTTTTCCTCATGTCTCTGTGCCAGGGAATGCTAGGGGGTGTTGCAGGAAATCCCAGTGACAGAGGCTTCCTCCCCAAGATCAGGGAAGTTATTTCTCGGACTTCCCCGAGCAGGGAACACCTGTGACTGAAGAGAGCTGCGTTGAGATTTCTCTCGAGCTCCCCCACTCAATGACAATGGTTCCGGAATCCTGAGCGAGGGGAGGTTCCACCAACGGTCGGCAGCGCGTGGTTTCTAAGGGAATGCCTGTACTTGTCTCCCCTGAGGGTTTTCCTCATGTCTCTGTGCCAGGGAATGCTAGGGGGTTTTGCAGGAAATCCCAGTGACAGAGGCTGCCTCCCCAAGGTCAGGAAAGTTATTTCTCGGACTTCCCCGAGCAGGGAAAACCTGTGACTGAAGAGAGCTGCGTGCAGTTGTCTCTCGAGATCCCCCACTCAATGACTAAGGTTCCGGAATCCTGTGCGTGGGGAGGTTCCACCAACGGTCGGCAGCGCGTGGGTTCTAAGGGAGTGCCTGTGCTCGTCTCCTCTGAGGATTTTCCTCATGTCTCTGTGCTAGGGAATGCTAGGGATTGTTGCAGGAAATCCCAGTGTCAGAGACTGCCTCCACAAGGTCAGGGAATGTATTTCACGCACTTCCCCAAGCTGGGAAGACCTGTGACTGAAGAGAGCTGCGTCGAGTTGTCTCTCGATCTCCCCAACTCAATGACAATGGTTCCGGAATCCTGAGCGTGCGGAGGTTCCACCAACGGTCGGCAGCGCGTGGGTTCTAAGGGAATGCCTGTGCTTGTCTCCCCTGAGAGTTTTCCTCATGTCTCTGTGCCAGGGAATGCTAGGGGGTGTTGCAGGAAATCCCAGTGACAGAGGCTGCCTCCCCAAGGTCAGGGAAGTTATTTCTCGGACTTCCCCGAGCAGGGAACACCTGTGACTGAAGAGAGCTGCGTGGAGTTGTCTCTCGAGCTCCCCCACTCAATGACAATGGTTCCGGAATCCTGAGCGTGGGGAGGTTCCACAAACGGTCGGCAGCGCGTGGGTTCTAACGGAATGCCAGTGCTCGTCTCCCCTGAGGGTTTTCCTCATGTCTCTGTGCCAGGGAATGCTAGGGGGGGTTGCAGGAAATCCCAGTGACAGAGGCTGCATCCCCAAGGTCAGGGAAGGTATTTCTCGGACTTCCCCGAGCAGGGAACACCTGTGACTGAAGAGAGCTGCGTGGAGTTTTGTCTCGAGCTCCCCCTCTCAATGACAATGGTTCCGGAATCCTGAGCGTGGGGAGGTTCCACCAACGGTCGGCAGCGCGTGGGTACTAAGGGAATGCCTGTGCTCGTCTCCCCTGAGGGTTTTCCACATGTCTCTGTGCCAGGGAATGCTAGGGGGCTTTGCAGGAAATCCCAGTGACAGAGGCTGCCTCCCCAAGGTCAGTGAAGGTATTTCACGGACTTCCCCGAGCAGGGAACACCTGTGACTGAGAGAGTTTCTTGGAGTTGTCTCTCGTGCTCCCCCACTCAATGACAAAAGTTCCGGAATCCTGAGCGTGGGTAGGTTCCACCAACGGTCGGCAGCGCGTGGGTTATAAGGGAATGCCTGTTCTAGTCTCCCCTGAGGGTTTTCCTCATGTCTCTGTGCCAGGGAATGCTAGGGGGTGTTGCAGGAAATCCCAGAGACATAGGCTGCCTCCCAAAGGGTAGGGAAGTTATTTCTCGGACTTCCCCTAGCAGGGAACACCTGTGACTGAAGAGAGCTGCGTGGAGTTGTCTCTCGAGCTCCCCCACTCAGTGACAATGGTTCCGGAATCCTGAGCGTTGGGAGGTTCCACCAACGGTCGGCAGCGCTTGGGTTCTGACGGAATGCCTGTGCTCGTCTCCCCTGAGGGTTTTCCTCATGTCTCTGTGCCAGGGAATGCTAGGGGGTGTTGCAGGAAATCCCAGTGACAGAGGCTGCCTACCCAAGGTCAGGGAAGGTATTTCTCAGACTTCCCCGAGCAGGGAACATCTGTGACTGAAGAGAGCTGCGTGGAGTTGTCTCTCGAGCTCCCCCACTCAATGACAATGTTTCCGGAATCCTGAGCGTGGGGAGGTTCCACCAACGGTCGGCAGCGCGTGGTTTCTAAGGGAATGAATGTGCTCGTCTCCCCTGAGTGTTTTCCTCATGTCTCTGTGACAGGGAATGCTAGGAGGGTTTCCAGGAAATCCCAGAGAGAGAGGCTGCCTCCCCAAGATCAGGGAAGGTATTTCTCGGACTTATCCGAGCAGGGAACACCTGTGACTAAAGAGAGCTGCGTGGAGATGTCTCTCGAGATCCCCCACTCATTGACTATGGTTCCGGAATCCTGAGCGTGGGGAGGTTCCACCAACGGTCGGCAGCGCGTTGGTTCGAAGGGAATGCCTGTGCTCGTCTCCCCTGAGGGTTTTCCTCATGTCTCTGTGCCAGGGAATGCTAGGGGGTGTTGCAGGAAATCCCAGTGACAGAGGCTGCCTCCCCAAGGTCAGGGAAGGTATTTCTCGGACTTCCCCGAGCAGGGAACACCTGTGACTGAAGAGAGCTGCGTCGAGTTGTCTCTCGAGCTCCCCCACTCAATGAAAATGGTTCCGGAATCCTGAGCGTGGGGAGGTTCCACCAACGGTCGGCAGCGCGTGGTTTCTAAGGGAATGCCTGTACTTGTCTCCCCTGAGGGTTTTCCTCATGTCTCTGTGCCAGGGAATGCTAGGGGGTGTTGCAGGAAATCCCAGTGACAGAGGCTGCCTCCCCAAGGGCAGGGAAGTTATTTCTCTGACTTCCCCGAGCAGGGAACACCTGAGACTGAAGAGAGCTGCGTGGAATTGTCTCTCGAGCTCCCCCACAAAATGACAATGGTTCCGGAATCCTGAGCGTTGGGAGGTTCCACCAACGGTCGGCAGCGCATTGGTTCTAAGGGAATGCCTGTGTTCGTCTCCCCTGAGGGTTTTCCTCATGTCTCTGTGCCAGGGAATGCTAGGGGGGGTTGCAGGAAATCCCAGTGACAGATGCTGCCTCCCCAAGGTTAAAGAAGATATTTTTCGGACTTCCCCGAGCAGGGATCACCTGTGACTGAAGAGAGCTGCGTGGAGTTTTCTCTCGAGCTCCCCCACTCAATGACAATGGTTCCGGAATCCTGAGCGTGGGGAGGTTCCACCAACGGTCGGCAGCGCGTGGGTTCTAAGGGAATGCCTGTGCTCGTCTCCCCTGAGTGTTTTCCTCATTTCTCTGTGCCAGGGAATGCTAGGGGGGTTTGCAGGAAATCCCAGTGACAGAGGCTGCCTCCCCAAGGTCAGGGAAGTTATTTCTCGGACTTCCCCGATCAGGGAACACCTGTGACTGAAGAGAGTTTCGTGGAGTTGTCTCTCGAGCTCCCACACTCAATGACAATGGTTCCGGAATCCTGAGCGTGGGGAGGTTCCACCATCGGTCGGCAGCGCGTGGGTTCTAAGGGAATGCCTGTGCTCGTCTCCCCTGAGGGTTTTCCTTATGTCTCTGTGCCAGGGAATGCTAGCGGGTGTTGCAGGAAATCCCAGTGACAGAGGCTGCCTCCCCAAGGTGAGGGAAATTATTTCTCGGACTTCCCCGAGCAGGGAACACCTGTGACTGAAGAGAGTTGCGTGGAGTTGTCTCTCGAGCTCCCCCACTCAATGACAATGGTTCCGGAATCCTGAGCGTGGGGAGGTTCCACCAACGGTCGGCAGCGCGTGGTTTCTAATGGAATGCCTGTGCTCGTCTCCACTGACGGTTTTCCTCATGTCTCTGTGCCAGGGAATGCTAGGAGGGTTTCCAGGAAAACCCAGTGAGAGAGGCTGCCTCCCCAAGGTCAGGGAAGGTATTTCTCGCACTTCCCCGATCAGGGAACACCTGTGACTGAAGAGAGCTTCGTGGAGTTGTCTCTCGAGATCCCCCACTCATTGACTATGGTTCCGGAATCCTGAGCGTGGGGAGGTTCCACCATGGTCGGCAGCGCGTGGGTTCTAAGGTAGTGCCTGTGCTCGTCTCCCCTGAAGGTTTTCTTCATGTCTCTGAGCCAGGGAATGCTAGGGGGTGTTGCAGGAAATCCCAGTGACAGAGGCTGCCTCCCCAGGTCAGGGAAGGTATTTCTCGCACTTCCCCGAGCAGGGAACACCTGTGATTGAAGAGAGCTGCGTAAAGTTGTCTCTCGAACTCCCTCACTCAATGACAATGGTTCCGGAATCCTGAGCGTGGGGAGGTTCCACCAACGGTCGGCAGCGCGTGGGTTCTAACGGAATGCCTGTGCTCGTCTCCCCAGAGGGTTTTTCTCATGTCTCTGTGCCAGGGAATGCTAGGGGGTGTTGCAGGAAATCCCAGTGACAGAGGCTGCCTCCCCAAGGACAGAGAAGTTATTTCTCGGACTTCCCCGGGCAGGGAACACCTGTGACTGAAGAGAGCTGCGTGGAGTTGTCTCTCGAGCTCCCCCACTCAATGACAATGTTTCCAGAATCCTGAGCGTGGGGAGGTTCCACCAAAGGTCGACAGCGCGTGGGTTCTAACGGAATGCCTGTGCTCGGCTCCCCTGAGGGTTTTCCTCATGTCTTTGTGCCAGGGAATGCTAGGGCTTGTTGCAGGAAATCCCAGTGACAGAGGCTGCCTCCCCAAGGTCAGGAAAGTTATTACTCGGACTTCCCCGAGCAGGGAACACCTGTGACTGAAGAGAGCTGCGTGGAGTTGTCTCTCGAGATCCCCCACTCAATGACTATGGTTCCGGAATCCTGAGCGTGGGGAGGTTCCACCAACGGTCGGCAGCGCATGGGTTCTAAGGGAGTGCCTGTGCTCGTCTCCTCTGAGGGTTTTCCTCATGTCTCTGTGCTAGGGAATGCTAGGGATTGTTGCAGGAAATCCCAGTGACAGAGGCTGCTTCCCCAAGGTCAGGGAAGGTATTTCTCGCACTTCCCCAAGCTGGGAACACCTGTGACTGAAGAGAGCTGCGTCGAGTTTTCTCTCGATCTCCCCAACTCAATGACAATGGTTCCGGAATCCTGAGCGTGCGGAGGTTCCACCAACGGTCGGCAGCGCGTGGGTTCTAAGGGAATGCCTGTGCTTGTCTCCCCTGAGGGTTTTCCTCATGTCTCTGTGCCAGGGAATGCTAGGGGGTGTTGCAGGAAATCCCAGTGACAGAGGCTGCCTCCTCAAGGTCAGGGAAGTTATTTCTCGGACTTCCCCGAGCAGGGAACACCTGTGACTGAAGAGAGCTGCGTGGAGTTGTCTCTCGAGCTCCCCCACTCAATGACAATGGTTCCGGAATCCTGAGCGTGGGGAGGTTCCACCATCGGTCGGCAGCGCGTGGTTTCTAAGGGAATGTCTGTGCTCGTCTCCCCTGAGGGTTTTCCTCATGTCTCTGTGCCAGGGAATGCTTGGAGCGTTTGCAGGAAATCCCAGTGACAGAGGCTGCCTCCCCAAAGTCAGGGAAATTATTTCTCGGACTTCCCCGAGCAGGGAACACCTGTGAATGAAGAGAGCTGCGTGGACTTGTCTCTCGAGATCCCCCTCTCATTGACTATGGTTCCGGAATCCTGAGCGTGGGGAGGTTCCACCATCGGTCGGCAGCGCTTGGTTTCTAAGGGAATGCCAGTGCTCGTCTCCCCTGAGGGTTTTCCTCATGTCTCTGTGCCAGTTAATGCTTGGAGGGTTTGCAGGAAATCCCAGTGACAGAGGCTGCATCCCCAAAGTCAGGGAAGGTATTTCTCGGACTTCCCCGAGCAGGGAACACCTGTGACTGAAGAGAGCTGCGTGGAGTTTTGTCTCGAGCTCCCCCAATCAATGACAATGGTTCCGGAATCCTGAGCGTGGGGAGGTTCCACCAACGGTCGGCAGCGCGTGGTTTCTAACGGAATGCCAGTGCTCTTCTCCCCTGAGGGTTTTCCTCATGTCTCTGTGCTAGGGAAAGCTAGGGGGGGTTGCAGGAAATCCCAGTGACAGAGGCTGACTCCCCAAGGTCAGGGAAGGTATTTCTCGCACTTCCCCGTGCAGGGAACACCTGTGATTGAAGAGATGTGCGTCGAGTTGTCTCTCGAGCTCCCCCACTCAATGACAATGGTTCCGGAATCCTGAGCGTGGGGAGGTTCCACCAACGGTCGGCAGCGAGTGGGTTCTAAGGGAATGCGTGTGCTAGTCTCCCCTGAGGGTTTTCCTCATGTCTATGTGCCAGGGAATGCTAGGGGGTGTTGCAGGAAATCCCAGTGACAGAGGCTGCCTCCCCAAGGTCAGGGAAGTTATTTCTCAGACTTCCCCTAGCAGGGAACACCTGTCACTGAAGAGAGCTGCGTGGAGTTGTCTCTCGAGCTCCCCCACTCAATGACAATGGTTCCGGAATCCTGAGCGTGGGGAGGTTCCACCAACGGTCGGCAGCGCTTGGGTTCTAACGGAATGCCTGTGCTCGTCTCCCCTGAGGGTTTTTCTCATTTCTCTGTGCCAGGGAATGCTAGGGGCGTTTGCAGGAAATCCCAGTGACAGAGGCTGCCTCCCCAAGTCAGGGAAGTTATTTCTCGGACTTCCCCGATCAGGGAACACCTGTGACTGAAGAGAGCTTCGTGGAGTTGTCTCTCGAGCTCCCCCACTCAATGAATGTGGTTCCGGAATCCTGAGCGTGGGGAGGTTCCACCAACGGTCGGCAGCGAATGGGTTCTAAAGGAATGCCTGTGCTCGTCTCCCCTGAGGGTTTTCCTCATGTCTCTGTGCCAGGGAAAGCTTGCGGGTGTTGCAGGAAATCCCAGTGACAGAAGCTGCCTCCCCAAGTTCAGGGAAGGTATTTCTCGGACTTCCCCGAGCAGCGAACACCTGTGACTGTAGAGAGTTGCGTGGAGTTGTCTCTCGAGCTCCCCCACTCAATAACAATGTTTCCGGAATCCTGATCGTGGGGAGGTTCCACCAAAGGTCGGCAGCGCGTGGTTTCTATGGGAATGCCTGTGCTCGTCTCCACTGAGGGTTTTCCTCATGTCTCTGTGCCAGGGAATGCTAGGAGTGTTTCCAGGAAATCCCAGTGACAGAGGCTGCCTCTCCAAGGTCAGGGAAGGTATTTCTCGCACTTCCCCGAGCAGGGAACACCTGTGACTGAAGAGCACTTCGTGGAGTTGTCTCTCGAGATCCCCCACTCATTGACTATGCTTCCGGAATCCTGAGCGTGGGGAGGTTCCACCAACGGTCGGCAGCGCGTGGGTTCTAATGGAGTGCCTGTGCTCGTCTCCCCTTAGTGTTTTCTTCATGTCTCTGTGCAGGGAATGCTAGGGGGGGTTGCAGGAAATCCCAGTGACAGAGGCTGCTTCCCCAAGATCAGGGAAGGTATTTCTCGCACTTCCCCGAGCAGGGAACACCTGTGATTGAAGACAACTGCGTCGAGTTGTCTCTGGAACTCCCCCACTCAATGACAATGGTTCCGGAATCCTGAGCGTGGGGAGGTTCCACCAACGGTCGGCAGCGCGTGGGTTCTAATGGAGTGCCTGTGCTCGTCTCCCCTGAGGGTTTTCTTCATGTCTCTGTGCCAGGGAATTCTAGGGGGGGTTGCAGGAAATCCCAGTGACAGAGGCTGCCTCCCCAAGGTCAGGGAAGGTATTTCTCGCACTTCCCCGAGCAGGGAACACCTGTGACTGAAGAGAGCTGCGTCGAGTTCTCTCTCGAACTCCCCCACTCAATGACAATGGTTCCGGAATCCTGAGCGTGGGGAGGTTCCACCAACTGTCGGCAGCGCGTCGGTTCTAAGGGAATGCCTGTGCTCGTCTCCCCTGAGGGTTTTCCTCATGTCTCTGTGCCAGGGAATCCTAGGGGGTGTTGCAGGAAATCCCAGTGACAGAGGCTGCCTCCCCAAGGGCAGAGAAGTTATTTCTCGGACTTCCCCGGGCAGGGAACACCTGTGACTGAAGAGAGCTGCGTGGAGTTGTCTCTCGAGCTCCCCCACTCAATGACAATGGTTCCGGAATCCTGAGAGTGGGGAGGTTCCACCAACGGTCGGCAGCGCTTTGGTTCGAAGTGAATGCCTGTGCTCGTCTCCCCTGAGGGTTTTCCCCATGTCTCTGTGCCAGGGAATGCTAGGGATTGTTGCAGGAAGTCCCAGTGACAGAGGCTGCCTCCCCAAGGGCAGAGAAGTTATTTCTCGGACTTCCCCGGGCAAGGAACACCTGTGAATGAAGAGAGCTGCGTCGAGTTGTCTCTCGAACTCCCCCACTCAATGACAATGTTTCCAGAATCCTGAGCGTGGGGAGGTTCCACCAAAGGTCGGCAGCGCGTGGGTTCTAACGGAATGCCTGTGCTCGGCTCCCCTGAGTGTTTTCCTCATGTCTTTGTGCCAGGGAATGCTAGGGATTGTTGCAGGAAATCCCAATGACAGAGGCTGCCTCCCCAAGGTCAGAAAGTTATTACTCGGACTTCCCCGAGCAGGGAACACCTGTGACTGAAGAGAGCTGCGTGGAGTTGTCTCTCGAGATCCCCCACTCAATGACTATGGTTCCGGAATCCTGAGCGTGGGGAGGTTCCACCAACGGTCGGCAGCGCGTGGGTTCAAAGGGAGTGCCTGTGCTCGTCTCCTCTGAGGGTTTTCCTCATTTCTCTGTGCTAGGGAATGCTAGGGATTGTTGCAGGAAATCCCAGTGACAGAGGCTGCCTCCCCAAGGTAAGGGAAGTTATTTCTCGCACTTCCCCAAGCTGGGAACACCTGTGACTGAAGAGAGCTGCGTGGACTTGTCTCTCGATCTCCCCAACTCAATGACAATGTTTCCGGAATCCTGAGCGTGCGGAGGTTCCACCAACGGTCGGCAGCGCGTGGGTTCTAAGGGAATGCCTGTGCTTGTCTCCCCTGAGGGTTTTCCTCATCTCTCTGTGCCAGGGAATGCTAGGGGGTGTTGCAGGAAATCCCAGTGACAGAGACTGCCTCCCCAAGGTCAGGGAAGTTATTTCTCGGACTTCCCCGAGCAGGGAACACCTGTGACTGAAGAGAGCTGCGTGGAGTTGTCTCTCGAGCTCCCCCACTCAATGACAATGGTTCCGGAATCCTGAGCGTGGGGAGGTTCCACCAACGGTCGGCAGCGCGTGGGTTCTGAGGGAATGCCTGTGCTAGTGTCCCCTGAGGTTTTTCCTCATGTCTCTGTGCCAGGGAATGCTATGGGGTGTTGCAGGAAATCCCAGTGTCAGAGGCTGCCTCCCCAAGAGCAGGGAAGTTATTTCTCGGACTTCCCCTAGCAGGGATCACCTGTGACTGAAGAGAGCTGCGTGGAGTTGTCTCTCGAGCTCCCCCACTCAATGACAATGGTTCCGGAATCCTGAGCGTGGGGAGGTTCCACCAACGGTCGGCAGCGCTTGGGTTCTAACGGAATGCCTGTGCTCGTCACCCCTGAGTTTTTCTCTCATGTCTCTGTGCCAGGGAATGCTAGGGGTGTTTGCAGGAAATCCAAGTGACAGAGGCTGCCTCCCCAAGGTCAGGGAAGTTATTTCTCGGACTTCCCCGATCAGGGAACACCTGTGACTGAAGAGAGCTGCGTGGAGTTGTCTCTCGAGCTCCCCCACTCAATGACAATGGTTCCGGAATCCTGAGCGTGAGGAGGTTCCACCATCGGTCGGCAGCGCGTGGGTTCTAAGGGAATGCCTGTGCTCGTCTCCCCTGAGGGTTTTCCTCATGTCTCTGTGCCAGGGAATGCTAGCGGGTGTTGCAGGAAATCCCAGTGACAGAGGCTGCCTCCCCAAGGTCAGGGAAGTTATTTCTCGGACTTCCCCGAGCAGGGAACACCTGTGACTGAAGAGTGTTTTGTGGAGTTGTCTCTCGAGCTCCCCCGCTCAATGACAATGGTTCCGGAATCCTGAGCGTGGGGAGGTTCCACCAACGGTCTGCAGCGCGTGGTTTCTAAGGGAATGCCTGTGCTCGTCTCCCCTGAGGGTTTTCCTCATTTCTCTGTGCCAGGGAATGCTAGGGGCGTTTGCAGGAAATCCCAGTGACAGAGGCTGCCTCCCCAAGGTCAGGGAAGTTATTTCTCGGACTTCCCCGATCAGGGAACACCTGTGACTGAAGAGACCTTCATGGAGTTGTCTCTCGAGCTCCCCCACTCAATGACTGTGGTTCCGGAATCCTGAGCGTGGGGAGGTTCCACAAACGGTCGGCAGCGCGTGGGTTCTAAGGGAATGCCTGTGCTCGTCTCCCCTGAGGGTTTTCCTCATGTCTCTGTGCCAGGGAATGCTTGCGGGTGTTGCAGGAAATCCCAGTGACAGAAGCTGCCTCCCCAAGTTCAGGGAAGGTATTTCTCGGACTTCCCAGAGCAGCGAAAACCTGTGACTGTAGAGAGTTGCGTGGAGTTGTCTCTCGAGCTCCCCCACACAATAACAATGGTTCCGGAATCCTGATCGTGGGGAGGTTCCACCAAAGGTCGGCAGCGCGTGGTTTCTAAGGGAATGCCTGTGCTCGTCTCCACTGAGGGTTTTCCTCATGTCTCTGTGCCAGGGAATGCTAGGAGTGTTTCCAGGAAATCCCAGTGACAGAGGCTGCCTCCCCAAGGTCAGGGAAGGTATTTCTCGCACTTCCCCGAGCAGGGAACACCTGTGACTGAAGAGCACTTCGTGGAGTTGTCTCTCGAGATCCCCCACTCATTGACTATGGTTCCGCAATCCTGAGCGTGGGGAGGTTCCACCAACGGTCGGCAGCGCGTGGGATCTTAGGGAGTGCCTGTGCTCGTCTCCCCTGAGGGTTTTCTTCATGTGTCTGAGCCAGGGAATGCTAGGGGGGGTTGCAGGAAATCCCAGTTACAGAGGCTGCCTCCCCAAGGTCAGGGAAGGTATTTCTCGCACTTCCCCGAGCAGGGAACACCTGTGAGTGAAGAGAGCTGCGTAAAGTTGTCTCTCGAACTCCCCCACTCAATGACAATGATTCCGGAATCCTGAGCGTGGGGAGGTTCCACCAACGGTCGGCAGCGCGTGGGTTACAACGGAATGCCTGTGCTCGTCTCCCCTGAGGGTTTTCTTCATGTTCTGTGCCAGGGAATGCTAGGGGGTGTTGCAGGAAATCCCAGTGACAGAGGCTGCCTCCCCAAGGGTAGGGAAGTTATTTCTCGGACTTCCCCGGGCAGGGAACTCCTGTGACTGAAGAGAGCTGCGTGGAGTTTTCTCTCGAGCTCCCCCACTCAATGACAATGGTTCCGGAATCCTGAGCGTGGGGAGGTTCCACCAACGGTCGGCAGCGCGTTGGTTCGAAGGGAATGCCTGTGCTCGTCTCCCCTGAGGGTTTTCCTCATGTCTCTGTGCCAGGGAATGCTAGGGGGTTTGCAGGAAATCCCAGTGACAGAGGCTGCCTCCCCAAGGTCAGGGAAGCTATTTCTCGGACTTCCCCGTGCAGGGAACACCTGTGACTGAAGAGAGCTGCGTGGAGTTGTCTCTCGAGCTCCCCCACTCAATGACAATGGTTCCGGAATCCTGAGCGTGGGGAGGTTCCACCAACTGTTGGCAGCGCGTGGGTTTTAAGGGAGTGCCTGTTCTCAACTCCCCTGAGGGTTTTCCTCATGTCTCTGTGCCAGGGAATGCTAGGGGGTGTTGCAGGAAATCCCAGTGACAGAGGCTGCCTCCCCAAGGTCAGGGAAGGTATTTCTCTCACTTCCCCAAGCAGGGAACACCTGTGACTGAAGACAGCTGTGTCGAGTTTCTCTCGAACTCCCCCACTCAATGACAATGTTTCCAGAATCCTGAGCGTGGGGAGGTTCCACCAACGGTCGGCAGCGCTTGGGTTCTAACGGAATGCTTGTGCTCGTCACCCCTGAGGTTTTCTCTCATTTCTCTGTGCCAGGGAATGCTAGGGGGGTTTGCAGGAAATCCCAGTGACAGAGGCTGCCTCCCCAAGGTCAGGGAAGTTATTTCTCGGACTTCCCCGATTAGGGAACACCTGTGACTGAAGAGAGCTGCGTGGAGTTGTCTCTCGAGCTCCCCCACTCAATGACAATGGTTCCGGAATCCTGAGCGTGAGGAGGTTCCACCATCGGTCGGCAGCGCGTGGGTTCTAAGGGAATGCCTGTGCTCGTCTCCCCTGAGGGTTTTCCTCATGTCTCTGTGCCAGGGAATGCTAGCGGGTGTTGCAGGAAATCCCAGTGACAGAGGCTGCCTCCCCAAGGTCAGGGAAGCTATTTCTCGCACTCCCCCAAGCAGGGAACACCTGTGACTGAAGAGAGCTGCGTCGAGTTGTCTCTCGAACTCCCCCACTCAATGACAATGTTTCCAGAATCCTGAGCGTGGGGAGGTTCCACCAAAGGTCGGCAGCGCATGGGTTCTAACGGAATGCCTGTTCTCGGCTCCCCTGAGGGTTTTCCTCATGTCTTTGTGCCAGGGAATGCTAGGGATTGTTGCAGGAAATCCCAGTGACAGAGGCTGCATCCCCAAGGTCAGAAAGTTATTACTCGGACTTCCCCGAGCAGGGAACACCTGTGACTGAAGAGAGCTTCGTGGAGTTGTCTCTCGAGCTCCCCCACTCAATGACTGTGTTTCCGGAATCCTGAGCGTGGGGAGGTTCCAACAACGGTCGGCAGCGCGCGGGTTCTAAGGGAATGCCTGTGCTCGTCTCCCCTGAGGGTTTTCCTCATGTCTCTGTGCCAGGGAATGCTTGCGGGTGTTGCAGGAAATCCCAGTGACAGAAGCTGCCTCCCCAAGTTCAGGGAAGGTATTTCTCGGACTTCCCAGAGCAGCGAACACCTGTGACTGTAGAGAGTTGCGTGGAGTAGTCTCTCGATCTCCCCCACTCAATAACAATGGTTCCGGAATCCTGATCGTGGGGAGGTTCCACCAACGGTCGGCAGCGCGTGGGTTCTAACGGAATGCCTGTGCTCGGCTCCCCTGAGGGTTTTCCTAATGTCTTTGTGCCAGGGAATGCTAGGGCTTGTTTGAGGAAAACCCAGTGACAGAGGCTGCCTCCCCAAGGTCAGGAAAGTTATTTCTCGGACTTCCCCGAGCAGGGAAAACCTGTGACTGAAGAGAGCTGCGTGCAGTTGTCTCTCGAGATCCCCCACTCAATGACTACGGTTCCGGAATCCTGTGCGTGGGGAGGTTCCACCAACGGTCGGCAGCGCGTGGGTTCTAAGGGAGTGCCTGTGCCCGTCTCCTCTGAGGGTTTTCCTCATGTCTCTGTGCTAGGGAATGCTAGGGATTGTTGCAGGAAATCCCAGTGACAGAGACTGCCTCCACAAGGTCAGGGAATGTATTTCACGCACTTCCCCAAGCTGGGAACACCTGTGACTGAAGAGAGCTGCGTCGAGTTGTCTCTCGATCTCCCCAACTCAATGACAATGTTTCCGGAATCCTGAGCGTGCGGAGGTTCCACCAACGGTCGGCAGCGCGTTGGTTCGAAGGGAATGCCTGTGCTCGTCTCCCCTGAGGGTTTTCCTCATGTCTCTGTGCCAGGGAATGCTAGGGGGTTTGCAGGAAATCCCAGTGACAGAGGCTGCCTCCCCAAGGTCAGGGAAGCTATTTCTCGGACTTCCCCGTGCAGGGAACACCTGTGACTGAAGAGAGCTGCGTGGAGTTGTCTCTCGAGCTCCCCCACTCAATGACAATGGTTCCGGAATCCTGAGCGTGGGGAGGTTCCACCAACTGTTGGCAGCGCGTGGGTTTTAAGGGAGTGCCTGTTCTCAACTCCCCTGAAGGTTTTCCTCATGTCTCTGTGCCAGGGAATGCTAGGGGGTGTTGCAGGAAATCCCAGTGACAGAGGCTGCCTCCCCAAGGTCAGGGAAGGTATTTCTCTCACTTCCCCAAGCAGGGAACACCTGTGACTGAAGACAGCTGTGTCGAGTTTCTCTCGAACTCCCCCACTCAATGACAATGTTTCCAGAATCCTGAGCGTGGGGAGGTTCCACCAACGGTCGGCAGCGCTTGGGTTCTAACGGAATGCTTGTGCTCGTCACCCCTGAGGTTTTCTCTCATTTCTCTGTGCCAGGGAATGCTAGGGGGGTTTGCAGGAAATCCCAGTGACAGAGGCTGCCTCCCCAAGGTCAGGGAAGTTATTTCTCGGACTTCCCCGATTAGGGAACACCTGTGACTGAAGAGAGCTGCGTGGAGTTGTCTCTCGAGCTCCCCCACTCAATGACAATGGTTCCGGAATCCTGAGCGTGAGGAGGTTCCACCATCGGTCGGCAGCGCGTGGGTTCTAAGGGAATGCCTGTGCTCGTCTCCCCTGAGGGTTTTCCTCATGTCTCTGTGCCAGGGAATGCTAGCGGGTGTTGCAGGAAATCCCAGTGACAGAGGCTGCCTCCCCAAGGTCAGGGAAGCTATTTCTCGCACTCCCCCAAGCAGGGAACACCTGTGACTGAAGAGAGCTGCGTCGAGTTGTCTCTCGAACTCCCCCACTCAATGACAATGTTTCCAGAATCCTGAGCGTGGGGAGGTTCCACCAAAGGTCGGCAGCGCATGGGTTCTAACGGAATGCCTGTTCTCGGCTCCCCTGAGGGTTTTCCTCATGTCTTTGTGCCAGGGAATGCTAGGGATTGTTGCAGGAAATCCCAGTGACAGAGGCTGCATCCCCAAGGTCAGAAAGTTATTACTCGGACTTCCCCGAGCAGGGAACACCTGTGACTGAATAGAGCTTCGTGGAGTTGTCTCTCGAGCTCCCCCACTCAATGACTGTGGTTCCGGAATCCTGAGCGTGGGGAGGTTCCAACAACGGTCGGCAGCGCGCGGGTTCTAAGGGAATGCCTGTGCTCGTCTCCCCTGAGGGTTTTCCTCATGTCTCTGTGCCAGGGAATGCTTGCGGGTGTTGCAGGAAATCCCAGTGACAGAAGCTGCCTCCCCAAGTTCAGGGAAGGTATTTCTCGGACTTCCCAGAGCAGCGAACACCTGTGACTGTAGAGAGTTGCGTGGAGTAGTCTCTCGATCTCCCCCACTCAATAACAATGGTTCCGGAATCCTGATCGTGGGGAGGTTCCACCAACGGTCGGCAGCGCGTGGGTTCTAACGGAATGCCTGTGCTCGGCTCCCCTGAGGGTTTTCCTAATGTCTTTGTGCCAGGGAATGCTAGGGCTTGTTTGAGGAAATCCCAGTGACAGAGGCTGCCTCCCCAAGGTCAGGAAAGTTATTTCTCGGACTTCCCCGAGCAGGGAAAACCTGTGACAGAAGAGAGCTGCGTGCAGTTGTCTCTCGAGATCCCCCACTCAATGACTACGGTTCCGGAATCCTGTGCGTGGGGAGGTTCCACCAACGGTCGGCAGCGCGTGGGTTCTAAGGGAGTGCCTGTGCTCGTCTCCTCTGAGGGTTTTCCTCATGTCTCTGTGCTAGGGAATGCTAGGGATTGTTGCAGGAAATCCCAGTGACAGAGACTGCCTCCCCAAGGTCAGGGAATGTATTTCACGCACTTCCCCAAGCTGGGAACACCTGTGACTGAAGAGAGCTGCGTCGAGTTGTCTCTCGATCTCCCCAACTCAATGACAATGTTTCCGGAATCCTGAGCGTGCGGAGGTTCCACCAACGGTCGGCAGCGTGTGGGTTCTAAGGGAATGCCTGTGCTTGTCTCCCCTGAGGGTTTTCCTCATGTCTCTGTGCCAGGGAATGCTAGGGGGTGTTGCAGGAAATCCCAGTGACAGAGGCTGCCTCCCCAAGGTCATGGAAGTTATTTCTCGGACTTCCCCGAGCAGGGAACACCTGTGAGTGAAGAGAGCTGCGTGGAGTTGTCTCTCGAGCTCCCCCACTCAATGACAATGGTTCCGGAATCCTGAGCGTGGCGAGGTTCCACCATCGGTCGGCAGCGCGTGGTTTCTAAGGGAATGTCTGTGCTCGTCTCCCCTGAGGGTTTTCCTCATGTCTCTGTGCCAGGGAATGCTAGGGGTTGTTGCAGGAAATCCCAGTAACAGAGGCTGCCTCCCCAAAGTCAGGGAAGTTATTTCTCGGACTTCCCCGATCAGGGAACACCTGTGACTGAAGAGAGCTTCGTGGAGTTGTCTCTCGAGCTCCCCCACTCAATGACTGTGGTTCCGGAATCCTGAGCGTGGGGAGGTTCCACCAACGGTCGGCAGCGCGCGGGTCCTAAGGGAATGCCTGTGCTCGTCTCCCCTGAGGGTTTTCCTCATGTCTCTGTGCCAGGGAATGCTTGCGGGTGTTGCAGGAAATCCCAGTGACAGAAGCTGCCTCCCCAAGTTCAGGGAAGGTATTTCTCGGACTTCCCCGAGCAGCGAACACCTGTGACTGTAGAGAGTTGCGTGGAGTTGTCTCTCGATCTCCCCCACTCAATAACAATGGTTCCGGAATCCTGATCGTGGGGAGGTTCCACCAACGGTCGGCAGCGCGTGGGTTCTAACGGAATGCCTGTGCTCGACTCCCCTGAGTGTTTTCCTAATGTCTTTGTGCCAGGGAATGCTAGGGCTTGTTTGAGGAAATCCCAGTGACAGAGGCTGCCTCCCCAAGGTCAGGAAAGTTATTTCTCGGACTTCCCCGAGCAGGGAAAACCTGTGACTGAAGAGAGCTGCGTGCAGTTGTCTCTCGAGATCCCCCACTCAATGACTACGGTTCCGGAATCCTGTGCGTGGGGAGGTTCCACCAACGGTCGGCAGCGCGTGGGTTCTAAGGGAGTGCCTGTGCTCGTCTCCTCTGAGGGTTTTCCTCATGTCTCTGTGCTAGGGAATGCTAGGGATTGTTGCAGGAAATCCCAGTGACAGAGACTGCCTCCACAAGGTCAGGGAATGTATTTCACGCACTTCCCCAAGCTGGGAACACCTGTGACTGAAGAGAGCTGCGTCGAGTTGTCTCTCGATCTCCCCAACTCAATGACAATGGTTCCGGAATCCTGAGCGTGCGGAGGTTCCACCAACGGTCGGCAGCGCGTGGGTTCTAAGGGAATGCCTGTGCTTCTCTCCCCTGAGAGTTTTCCTCATGTCTCTGTGCCAGGGAATGCTAGGAGGGTTTGCAGGAAATCCCAGTGACAGAGGCTGCCTCCCCAAGTTTAGGGAAGATATTTCTCGGACTTCCCCGAGCAGGGAACACCTGTGACTGAAGAGAGCTGCGTGGAGTTATCTCTCGAGATCCCCCACTCAATGACTGTGGTTCCGGAATCCTGAGCGTGGGGAGGTTCCACCAACGGTCTGCAGCGCGTGGGTTCTAAGGGAGTGCCTGTGCTCGACTCCCGTGAGGGTTTTCCTCATGTCTCTGTGCCAGGGAATGCTAGGGGAGGTTGCAGGAAATCCCAGTGACAGAGGCGGCCTCCCCAAGCTCAGGGAAGGTATTTCTCGCACTTCCCCGAACAGGGAACACCTGTGACTGAAGAGAGCTGCGTGGAGTTGTCTCTTGAGCTCCCCCACTCAATGACAATGGTTCCGGAATCCTGAGCGTGGGGAGGTTCCACCAACGGTCGGCAGCGCGTGGGTTCTAAGGGAATGCCTGTGCTCGTCTCCCCTGAGGGTTTTCCTCATTTCTCTGTGCCAGGGAATGCTAGGGGTGGTTGCAGGAAATCCCAGTGACAGAGACTGCCTCCCCAAGGTCAGGGAAGGTATTTCTCGGACTTCCCCGAGCAGGGAACACCTGTGACTGAAGAGAGCTGCGTGGAGTTGTCTCTCGAGCTCCCCCACTCAGTGACAATGGTTCCGGAATCCTGAGCGTGAGGAGGTTCCACCAACGGTCGGCAGAGCGTGGGTTATAACGGAATGCCTGTGCTCGTCTCCCCTGAGGGTTTTCCTCATGTCTCTGTGCCAGGGAATGCTAGGGGTGGTTGCAGGAAATCCCAGGGACAGAGGCTGCCTCCCCAAGGGCAGGGTAGGTATTTCTCTGACTTCCCCGAGCAGGGAACACCTGTGACTGAAGAGAGCTGCGTGGAGTTGTCTCTCGAGCTCCCCCAATCAATGACAATGTTTCCGGAATCCTGAGCGTGGGGATGTTCCACCAACGGTCGGCAGCGCGTGGGTTCTTACGGAATGCCTGTGCTCGTCTCCCCTGAGGGTTTTCCTCATGTCTCTATGCCAGGGAATGCTAGGGGGGGTTGCAGGAAATCCCAGTGACAGAGGCTGCCTCCCCAAGGTCAGGGAAGCTATTTCTCGGACTTCCCCGAGCAGGGAAAACCTGTGACTGAAGAGGGCTGCGTGCAGTTGTCTCTCGAGCTCCCCCACTCAATGACTATGGTTCCGGAATCCTGTGCGTGGGGAGGTTCCACCAACGGTCGGCAGCGCGTGGGTTCTAAGGGAGTGCCTGTGCTCGTCTCTTCTGAGGGTTTTCCTCATGTCTCTGTGCTAGGGAATGCTAGGGATTGTTGCAGGAAATCCCAGTGACAGAGACTGCCTCCACAAGGTCAGGGAATGTATTTCTCGCACTTCCCAAAGCTGGGAACACCTGTGACTGAAGAGAGCTGCGTCGAGTTGTCTCTCGATCTCCCCAACTCAATGACAATGGTTCCGGAATCCTGAGCGTGCGGAGGTTCCACCAACGGTCGGCAGCGCGTGGGTTCTAAGGGAATGCCTGTGCTCGTCTCCCCTGAGGGTTTTCCTCATTTCTCTGTGCCAGGGAATGCTAGGAGGGTTTGCAGGAAATCCCAGTGACAGAGGCTGCCTCCCCAAGGTCAGGGAAGGTATTTCTCGGACTTGCCCGAGCAGGGAACACCTGTGAATGAAGAGAGCTGCGTGGACTTGTCTCTCGAGATCCCCCACTCATTGACTATTGTTCCGGAATCCTGAGCGTGGGGAGGTTCCACCAACGGTCGGCAGAGCGTGGGTTCTAAGGGAGTGCCTGTGCTCGTCTCCCCTGAGGGTTTTCTTAATGTCTCTGTGCCAGGGAATGCTAGGAGGGTTTGCAGGAAATCCCAGTGACAGAGGCTGCCTCCCCAAGTTTAGGGAAGGTATTTCTCGGACTTCCCCGAGCAGGGAACACCTGTGACTGAAGAGAGCTGCGTGGAGTTATCTCTCGAGATCCCCCACTCAATGACTGTGGTTCCGGAATCCTGAGCGTGGGGAGGTTCCACCAACGGTCGGCAGCGCGTGGGTTCTAAGGGAGTGCCTGTGCTCGACTCCCGTGAGGGTTTTCCTCATGTCTCTGTGCCAGGGAATGCTAGGGGAGGTTGCAGGAAATCCCAGTGACAGAGGCGGCCTCCCCAAGCTCAGGGAAGGTATTTCTCGCACTTCCCCGAACAGGGAACACCTGTGACTGAAGAGAGCTGCGTGGAGTTGTCTCTCGAACTCCCCCACTCAATGACAATGGTTCCGGAATCCTGAGCGTGGGGAGGTTCCACCAACGGTCGGCAGCGCGTGGGTTCTAACGGAATGCCTGTGCTCGTCTCCCCTGAGGGTTTTCCTCATGTCTCTGTGCCAGGGAATCCTAGGGGTTGTTGCAGGAAATCCCAGTGACAGAGGCTGCCTCCCCAAGGCAGAGAAGTTATTTCTCGGACTTCCCCGGGCAGGGAACACCTGTGACTGAAGAGAGCTGCGTGGAGTTGTCTCTCGAGCTCCCCCACTCAATGACAATGGTTCCGGAATCCTGAGCGTGGGGAGGTTCCACCAACGGTCGGCAGCGCGTTGATTCGAAGGGAATGCCTGTGCTCGTCTCCCCTGAGGGTTTTCCCCATGTCTCTGTGCCAGGGAATGCTAGGGGAATTGCACGAAATCCCAGTGACAGAGGCTGCCTCCACAAGGTCAGGGAAGGTATTTCTCGCACTCCCCCAAGCAGGGAACACCTGTGACTGAAGAGAGCTGCGTCGAGTTGTCTCTCGAACTCCCGAAATCAATGACAATGTTTCCAGAATCCTGAGCGTGGGGAGGTTCCACCAACGGTCGGCAGCGCGTGGGTTCTAACGGAATGCCTGTGCTCGGCTCCCCTGAGGGTTTTCCTCATGTCTTTGTGCCAGGGAATGCTAGGGATTGTTGCAGGAAATCCCAGTGACAGAGGCTGCCTCCCCAATGTCAGAAAGTTATTACTCGGACTTCCCCGAGCAGGGAACACCTGTGACTGAAGAGAGCTGCGTGGAGTTGTCTCTCGAGATCCCCCACTCAATGACTATGGTTCCGGAATCCTGAGCGTGGGGAGGTTCCACCAACGGTCGGCAGCGCGTGGGTTCTAAGGGAGTGCCTGTGCTCGTCTCCTCTGAGGGTATTCCTGATGTCTCTGTGCCAGGGAATGCCAGGGGTTTGCAGGAAATCCCAGTGACAGAGGCTGCCTCCCCAAGGTCAGGGAAGCTATTTCTCGGACCTCCCCGAGCAGGGAACACCTGTGACTGAAGAGAGCTTCGTGGAGTTGTCTCTCGAGATCCCCCACTCAATGACTATGGTTCCGGAATCCTGAGCGTGGGGAGGTTCCACCTACTGTTGGCAGCGCGTGGGTTCTAAGGGAGTGCCTGTTCTCATCTCCCCTGAGGGTTTTCCTCATTTCTCTGTGCCAGGGAATGCTAGGGGGTGTTGCAGGAAATCCCAGTGACAGAGGCTGCCTCCCCAAAGTCAGGGAAGGTATTTCTCTCACTTCCCCAAGCAGGGAACACCTGTGACTGAAGAGAGCTGCGTCGAGTTTCTCTCGAAGTCCCCCACTCAATGACAATGTTTCCAGAATCCTGAGCGTGGGGAGGTTCCACCAACGGTCGGCAGCGCGTGGGTTCTAACGGAATGCCTGTGCTCGGCTCCCCTGAGGGTTTTCCTCATGTCTTTGTGCCAGGGAATGCTAGGGCTTGTTGCAGGAAATCCCAGTGACAGAGGCTGCCTCCCCAAGGTCAGGAAAGTTATTTCTCGGACTTCCCCGAGCAGGGAACACCTGTGACTGAAGAGAGCTGCGTGCAGTTGTCTCTCGAGATCCCCCACTCAATGACTATGGTTCCGGAATCCTGTGCGTGGGGAGGTTCCACCAACGGTCGGCAGCGCGTGGGTTCTAAGGGAGTGCCTGTGCTCGTCTCCTCTGAGGGTTTTCCTCATGTCTCTGTGCTAGGGAATGCTAGGGATTGTTGCAGGAAATCCCAGTGACAGAGACTGCCTCCACAAGGTCAGGGAATGTATTTCTCGCACTTCCCCAAGCTGGGAACACCTGTGACAGAAGAGAGCTGCGTGGAGTTGTCTCTCGAGCTCCCCCACTCAATGACAATGGTTCCGGAATCCTGAGCGTGGGGAGGTTCCACCATCGGTCCCCAGCGCGTGGTTTCTAAGGGAATGCCTGTGCTCGTCTCCCCTGAGGGTTTTCCTCATGTCTCTGTGCCAGGGAATGCTAGGA